>NC_140738.1:1137500-1342500 GCF_050655825.1 Lonchura striata
TCAGAACTCCCCAGCATTCCTGCTGCACTCAGAGTTTCCCACTGAGAGATGTGAGAGGCAAAGGATTCCTTGTGGCTGAGCGAAGGTGAGGGGCTGGATGGGCTTGTTCCCCCAGCACTGCTCTGCTCAGCCCCCTCTGCTTCCCTGAGCATCTCCCTGGGCCTGGACATCCCCTCCTGAGAGGTGCCTTGTCCCTGCCAGCGCTCACAGAGCCCATCCCACCCTGTGTGCCCTCGGCCCGGCCCTACAGAAACCTGCCTGTGTGCAGGGCCCTGGCTGGGGCAGGCTCTGTGTGCAGCTGGGCAAGGGCAGCTCAGGAGAGCCCTGCTGGGCCCTGCAGAGGTGATGCTGCTGCTGCCCAGGGCTGAGGAGTGGCTGAAGGCCCTTTGGGAGGCTCCCAGCAGAGACACTGACCACCCAAAGTCACCGTTCTGGAGTCTCTGTAAATGTTCAAACATTCCTTTGATGATCCTGTGTGTCCGTTTCAACTTAGAATATTCTGTGATTCTGGGACTACAATTCCTGTTCTGCTTCTCTCATCCCCCTGTTATCTACAATTAAAAGAGAAAAAAAGCACTTGCAAGAGTGTTACAACATTAAAGAAAAAAACAGACTTTTATTGGAAGCTTCCAGGTGTCCCAGTGGGGATGGGGCACACCCAGCCACTGATTTCAACAATTATTAAGGTTAATCAATTAGGATATTTAACAGGAACATCCAATAGGAGATTCAGTTGCCCAAGTTACACACCCCTGGATCAACCCATTGGAGTAGGTCAAAGGGCTTCTTTGCCCCACTTTTTGTTATGACTGCTCATATTCTGGTCAAAAACCAAATGCTGTTCTTGTAGATCCACTCCCTCCTAATTAGACTATACAGTATTTCAGGAATGTATTTAGACAGTCAGCTTATTGGTGTAAAATCTGAGAGATAGGAAGAAAACATAGTAGACACAGCTAAGGATTCCAATTATATAAGTACATAATAGTAGTTTAGAAGAGCCACTTAACAGTTTAATAGACTTATGTAAGGATTATAGTTTTATAACTAAATCATAGTAATTTGCAGAGCTATGAATATATGAAAAATATATAAAAAGCAGAACAGTTTTTGTCATCACCCCAACCTTCCCATCCTTCTCCAACAACGAAATTGAAAACACCATCTGGAAAGCTCCTGATCTTTACAGCAATCCCAGGCTTACCTTTGGGAAGTGCCCTCCGGAGCTGTGCCCAGGCTGGTCTGGAGCTGGGAGCAGCCCTGCCCCAGCCAGCCCCTCTCAGCAGCAGCACCTGCCCTGCTCAGGGTGGCTCCTTCCCCCCACAGCTCCTGGCCAGCGCTGGGAGCAGCTCCAGGGCCGGCTGAGAGCTGTCCCTGGCAGGCAGCAGAGTCCCTGGCCCAGCACAGCGCCCTGGGCTGCAGGACCCTGCTCTGCAGGACAGCCCTGGGCACCCCTGGCTGCTCTGCACAGGAGATGAGCAGAGAATGCACTCACAGGCTCTGTGGGCATTGGCATGTTCCAGCTTTAGGAGATCACTCCAGGAGCTGCAGCTGCATTGTCCTGCAGCCAGAGGTTCCTGTGCCAAGGGCTGGCAGTGATTCTGCCCCAGGCACTTCTCGGCCCCTTCCCAGCCCTGACTGATTGAAGCTCTCTGTGCCTCTGTGTTGTGCCCGGGCTGGCTGCAGGCAGTGCCCCAGCCCTGCTGGGCTGGCAGAAGAGCTGCTCAGCAAGAGAAATGTGCTTTTGAAGCTCTGCTTGGTTACCAGGATCACCCTCTGTGCCAGGAGCCCAGCCCAGCTCAGCAGCACAGACACAGCACAAGGACTTTAATGACCCTCTGGGGCTTTGTGCTCAGGCCCTGAACATCAGGCCCTGAGAGGGAGCTGCAGAAACCTCTGCAGAACTCCAAGTCGCAATCCAGCTCCAAAGTTTCTGGGACTTTTAATGGGTCCCACCGAGAGACACGACTGAGAAAGTGTCCCCAGGCCCCAGGCAGAGCAGAGAACTGGAGGCACTGATGACAGGAGGGGACAAAGAGAAGCCAAGTCTTGGTGCCCTGGGGCACAGCAGGGTCTGTGCCACCAAGGGCTGTGAGGAGACACCTTGTCCTGAGGCCCTGGGGCCTCCTGGCACAGCCCCAGCCAGGCTGGGCACTGTCAGCCCCTGGTCCTGCCCTCAGCATCCCCCCCTAGCCCACATCCCAGTGGCCTCAAGGATCTGCTGGAAGGAGTCCCTGGGGAGCCTTGGTCAGGAATGGCCCTGGGGGCTCCTTCATGCTCCCAGAGACTGCAGGCTTTTCAAAGGACTTTGGGTTTGGCTTTTGCCTTGGAGTCTCTGAGAGGTTTATGCAATCATGGCCCCAATTATCTGCTTTAAGGAGTCCCATGAGAGCTTTGTACTGACACTCAGTTGGGCTCATTAATGCTTTGAGATCCTCAAGGTTCTTAGGGTACTTTGGATTGTCCTTGCAAAACGAAGAGGTTTTTGTGCCATTTTCAGTTTCTGAGAGGTTTTTGTGCCATCCTGGTCTCCAGTTCTCTTTTCCAAGGAATCCACGAAGACTCTGTGTTGGGGATGGACCTCAGTGGGTTCCATTAATGCCTTGAGACACTTTGGGTGTTTCCTCTTGACTTTTACTCCTGTAAAGGTTTGTGCAATCTCCTCTCAGGCTGTGAGATTCCAGGGCTCAGCTCCAAATGCATCATGGGGCTCATTCGGATCAAACAAGTCCTGACAAACCATGGCTCTGCCTTGATTTCTCTCTTGTCTGGGGCAGTGGATCAGGAAGTGTCGTGGTTTGACACGGAAAGAGAATTTTTTTCCGGAAGGAAGAGGTCAATTTAGATATTGACCAATTGAAAGTAGACACACCTCTGAGAACACAGAGGGGTTGAAAGCAGAATTCCCAGGGGAACTCACTCTCTTTCGTTCCGGTCAGCGTTCAGTGCAAACCTCCCCTGCCCAGCCACAAGCTGGGTGGGGGAGGGGAAGCCCCCATGGCCTGAAAGGTAGGTCCCAAGGGTGGTGGAAGGACTGGAACCGGGCTGGCCCCTGCAGATGGAAGGGTGGAAGAAATCTGGGATGTCTCCATTTCCCCCCCCACCCCCCCGGTTTCTCTCCGGAGGGGGAGAGAGAAAGAGACGGCGGCGATCCTGTCCTGTCAGGAATTCCACCGCGAGGAAGGAGGAGCGGGGGGAGCTCCAAGGTGCCCAGTTGTGTGGGAGTTCCTGGATGTCAGGGCATCGAGCCATCCCTGGGAGTTCAGACTTTTAACCCTTTCTTGAGAAAATGAAAGCTTTGTGAATTTTCCTTTCCCCTCCTCGGTTTGAAAGAGAGGAAGAGGGACACCTTGGACCCTGGGATGTTGGAAGGAGGAATTCTAGAGGGGAGGGGGACAAGGAGTGGCTTTTGGCTGGACTTTTCCGTGTTAGCCACAACCTGAACCAATCTTCTCCTTCAAGAGGGACTGTGTTTTGGGATGATGCCAGTGAGTCAAGAGACCTGCTTCGGCTGGGAAAAAGACAAAATTGGAGTGAACAGAGAAAAGGTTAGGGGGTTTGTGGTGGCGCCCCCTTGCCCTGGAAAGGAAAGAGAAGAGAAGAAGATCTCTGTTCTTGAGCCCTCGGCCCCAGGGGAAAATGGGGGGGACTGTGGTCCCAAACAATGAAAAACTGAACTGTTGTTTTCTCCCCTCTTGGCAGGGCATCCTTGAAAGGAAAAATCCTAAAGGCAGTGACCATCCATGCATTGTGGTGAGAGCACTGTGCATGGCAAGGAGAAGGGTCACCATGGCAAACTTTTTCTCCAGGCGGTGCCATGTGTGACATGGAAACACAGGATGTGGAGTGTGTTTCTTGGGGGGTCTGTGGCACAGGAGAGACTCTGTTCCCTTGATGGACTGAGTGTCGATTGTTTGGAGGGTGGAAACCTGATTGGGGTCCAGATTGTGTCTCACTGTGGTTTGTTGGAGTTGGGTGGTGGGGGGAGGAATGTTTTGCAAGGTTTTCATTTGATCTTTGTGTGTTTTTTTTCTCCTTCTTTAGTTTTCTCTTTTCTTTTGTAGTAGTAGTTTAATAAAGTTTTTTTTTCTGTTATTAAGCTTGGGCCTGCTTTGCTCTATTCTAGATTCCACTTCACAGCATTCAAGGGAGGGATCACATTTTCATGGGGGCACTGGCATTGTGCCAGTGTCAAACCATGACAACGGTCTATGTGCCAATTCCCATCCCCCCCATTTCCCACACCACTCAGGATTTCTCACACCTGGGTCTACTCCTGGGTCAGGGGTCTCTTCAGCCCCTCTAGAAATCTCAGCCCTCATTCTAGAGAGACTGCAGACTGTAGAGAGAAAGCTTACCAGATTAAACACCAGGAAGATGGTCTCTTTAACAGTCAGGGGAAACGGAACATTCTCTAATAGGGAGCTGAGAGATTCAGAGGAGAAGAAGGAAAGCAACATCTGAAAAGCCTCATCCCCTGCTTCCCCTCTAACAAACTGGCTGCACAACCATGACCATGAGCCATGCATTCCTGGAACAGACTTCAGCACCTTCATAAACCCCTGAAAGCCATTACACCCAAGCCCAACCTGATGGATATTCTGGTCAGTGGCCTTCTACTGCAAAAACTACGTATTAGGGACAATACTGGAGCTATTCCTGGATAAGAAAATAAACCTAGGGACCATAGAGGGATTAAGATCTCAAAAAACCCTAGGGACCAGAAACACATACAGGCCTCCACTCTAAAAAGACACTATGAATTCAAACAACAAAGCCAGTAACTGCTTCATACTAACACAAAGTAATTGGAAGCAAAATATGATTAGAATGAGTTTGTTTTTTTTTTTTTCCCTCTCTCCAGCCATGAAATGGGAAGCAAAATATTTGTCCTAGTTCAGAGCAAATCTGGGAGAAAAACCTCTGGAAGGAGCCCCCAGAAAAGAAACCCCCATGGCCCCTCCCCACCCACCTGATTCAGGAAGAATTTTCTCTGAGAGAAGTGGAAAAGAACCTGTTTATTTAACAAACAAAACCCTTCCCAGCACTAAAAAAATGAACAACAACAGATGACAACAAAACTCTTTCACCACTCTGCAGAGATGACAAATCCAGAAAGTCTCTCCTGGGAGTGGTCGCCCGGGTCTGGGCGCTGGGGATTGCTCTGGGCACTGGGGATGGCTGCTGCAGATCACAGAGCGCAGGCTCCCGGTGCTCCTCGGTGTTTCCCAGATCCCAGTCCAGAGCAGGTTGGATGGTATTCAGGAAGAGGAAAGGAAAAGAAACAGTCCAGGGAAAGAACTGGACTGCTCAGCTAAACTAACTAGGAAGCAAAGGCAAAAGCAGAAGCAAGCCAAGCAAGCCAAGTAAAGCAAAAGCCAGCCAGCACTGGCCTCTTCTAGACAGCAGAGCATGGGGGGAGGTGAGCCGGCTGATAACAAGGCAAAACAAACCTTCACTTTCAGAGTCAGTTCTGAAAGCACAGAACAGAATATCAAACATGAACAGAACACAGGATTGGAGATACAAACACCAGAACCTCACCCTGGGACATTCCACCCCTTATCTCCATATCTTCAACATCATGTAAAAACTTCATCAAGTTAAAACTTCCATCTTTCACTTACTCATACACATTTCCTTCCATCTCAATTACTCAAACCTTCAACACTTACACATTTCCTTCTATTTCACTTGCTCAAACCTTTGACACTTACACATTTCCTTCTGTCTCATGTCTGTGTGTTTTCGTGTACAGACACTGACAGTAACATCCAGCAAACAGTGATATTTGCATTTGAGTCTCACCCCACAGTCAGATCCCCCTGAGGTACACATCGTGTTGCTCCATCTCTCTGCATTATCCACCATGTACAACCTGGTCCCTGAGCAAAGACAATCCCACAAATGGGTTTGTCTGTACTCAAGGCAGAATTGATCCACACTGATTTCCCTAACAAACCTCTGACATGTGCCACTGGGACTTCATGAACTATACTCAGGGGCTCAGACTGGGCAGGACCTGCTCGATTGGTGGAACCTCGGCTGTTAACTAACCAGGTGACCTTTGCTAAATGCTGCTCCCAATTTTTGAAAGATCCCCCACCCAATGCTTTTAAGGTGGTTTTTAACAGTCCATTGTGCCTCTCCACTCTGCCTGCAGCTGGTGCATGGTTTGGGATGTGGTACACCCACCCAGTGCCATGTTCCCTAGCCCAGGTGTTGATAAGGCTGTTCTTGAAATGAGTCCCATGGTCTGACTCAATCCTCTCAGGGGTACCATGCCTCCAAAGGACCTGCTTTTCAAGGCCCAGGATGGTGTTACAGGCTGTAGCATGAGACACAGGGTAGGTTTCCAACCATCCAGTGGTGGCTTTTACCATGGTGAGCACGTAGCGCTTGCCTTGGCGTGTCTGGGGCAGTGTGATGTGGTCAATCTGCCAGGCCTCCCCATACTTGTACTTGGACCCCTGCCCACCATACCACAGGGGCTTCACCTGCTTGGCCTGTTTGATGGCAGCACAGGTCTCACAGTCATGGATCACCTGAGAAATACTGTCCATGGTTAGATCCACCCCTCGGTCTTGTGCCCACTTGTAGGTGGCATCTCTGCCCTGATGGCCTGAGGCATCACTGGCCCATTGTGCTCATAGCAACAGCCACTGGTTTAGGCTCACAGTCTGGTTTAGCTGCTGGCTTAGGCTCCCTGTCTGGTTTAGCTGCTGGCTTAGGCTCCCTGTCTGGTTTATCTGCTGGCTTCAAGCCGGGGCTGTTGGCTGCAGCCTGAGTGACTGGGATCGCTGCTGATTTATCTCCCTGCCCCCCTTCCTCTGTCTGCTGCCCTACAGTATCTAGCAGGGTGTGATAAGCACATGCCAGGGCCCAGCTTGCTGCAATATTTTTCTCCTCAGACTTATCATGGCATTCCTCTTTCAGGTACATTGCCACCTCAGCTGGATTCTGAATTTGTTCACATGGGAAGTCCCAGGCTTTAGGGTCAGAAAATTCCTTTAAGATCTGGCCCATATGCTCCCATTTCTTTCTTGAACTCCCTCACATCTCCTGAGTTGAGAGGTACCTCCACATAACTATTCTCAGAATTTGGGTTGGTTGTCCCTGCTGACCAGCACTGGGGTTAGGGATCATTCCCAAAGCTACTTCCCTTCATGGATATAGAGCTTGCCCTTCCCTTTCTCTTTCCCCCCTTGTTAGACTACGAGTAACTCAGCGATTTTCCTCAGGGATCGGCTCTGGGATTTCTACCTCTTGGTTATCAAAATCTCCCCCTTGATCTAAATCGGGGTAGACTGCGGGTGGTGCTGGTCGGGGTGGAGGAGGGGGAGGTATGTATGGTAGAAGGGGTGCAGTTGGAACTTCCTCAGGCTTTTTATTTTTCTTTTTCCCTCCCTGGGTGCTTAAGGCAAAAAGTTTTGCTCTTGTTTCCCCCACTATCCAGAGAGCAGCAAACTTGCTCTCTTCAATATCAAAAGGTTCTCTAGAGTTTACATAAATGTTTAATGCCTGGTAAATCCAGACCTTGAAGTTTCCAAACAGTGGCCAAAATAAATTATCACTACAGATTTGTTTTCCTCCCCATTCTTTTATACAATAATGTATCATTTTTGCCCTAGCCTTCCCTTTCCTTGAAGGATATTCATCCCAAGATTTTATCATTAGACCTAACGGACTGTCAGGGGGGATCTGGGGAAGCGTTACCGGGGTCCCCGTCCCCATGGAAGCAGAGGGCTTGCTTTTCCTCTGTCCCATCTCCCAGGACACCTTCAGGCACACACACACTCGCGGCCCCTGTTGGTGCCCAGCCCCTCGCGGGCTCTGCAAACCGCACTACTCAGAGCTCTGCCCGTGCCTCGTCCTACAAGGACGTCTCACGCGTTATGTCCTGGGATCCCAGCCCAACCCAGCGGATCCCCACTTTTATACTCACGCTGTCCTGCGTCTTCGCCCGGCTTCGTGCACAAAGATTACGGGGTTACCGGTATCCCTTGTGCTCAATACCGAATTTGGGTTCGTCGGTAAGGGCCTGGGAAGGAAAAGCCTGCACCAGAGCCGCTGCAGAGGCAGCGGGGCGCCTCCCTGATTAGGAATTCCCACCCGGTCGCCCTTATCCGAGTCACGGCACCAAATTTGTTATGGACAAATTCAATTGGGGAGGCTAATTATCGATAAATCAATTAACAAGAATTAATTAAGCAAGTGGTATTAAGCAAAAGAACAGCGCTGGGCTGCCAGGGAGCACCTTCCCCCTTTGACCTTTTTGTTTTTATACGTCCCTTTTTTATTTCCAGTTGACGTATTTTCTCTTGATGCACTCTGTGCTGGTGCAATTGGTTGCTGGGGGTCTTTTTTTCTGCCTTGGTGGTCATAGGAATGAAGGCTCCTCATCTTCCTTGCAGATTGTCCTTGGCCTAAAAGTTAACTTGTATATGATTAGTTACACAGTCTTCTATGCTAGTTGCATTCCCTACTCAGTTCAAATTCTTGTCTCCTTTAACACTCATTTTGATGAACAACGACCTTTTTATTTATTACACCCACTCTCTCCCACTGCCCCCCAGCGTGTCCATCTCTCTGCTGCCCTCGAGCTCCCGGCCCGGCCCTGGCCGCCTGCTCCCATCCAGCTGAGGTGGTTCCAGGGCCAGCAGGAGCTCTCTGTGGTGGCCACCGACGTGGTCCCCAACGGGGACTGGACCCACCAGCTCCTGGTGCTGCTGGAAACCCCAACCCAGGGTGGGCTCACCTCAGTCTGGAACACCCTGTGAGCCAGAACTGGGGTACGGGGGAGGAACTGGGGGTGCAGGGAGAGCCACTGGGATGTGCTGGGAGCAACTGGGAGGGAGTTGGAGAGAGCCTGGTTTCAACTGAGAGACGAGGTTGGGGGTTTGGAAGGGCTAAGAAGGGGTTTGAAGGATACTGGGGAGGGTGGGATGGGGTTCTGAGGGTCCTGGTGGGCACTGGGAAGAGACTGGGAGAGGATTTGGGGGTCCTGGGGCAGTGGGGGTGACTGTAAGGAGGCTGTGGGATCCTGAGAGGGACAGGAGGGGCTTTGGTGGGTCCTGGGGAGGTTAGGAAGGGATCAAGAGGGAGGTTTCAGGGGATCCTGAGTGGGTTGGGAGTGATGAGGAGGGTGCTTGGAGGGGCCTGGGTGTCTGTGAGAGTTTTTGGGAGATCCTGACCCCTGCGGACCACCCAGAGATGCTGCTGGATACTGCCGCAGCAAGATGCTGACAGGAACTGGAGACTCCTGAGTTGGGTTCTGTCTTCCTGGCACTGGGGATCGGGTTCTACCTGTGCAAGAGAGTCTGGGGGGTCCCGTGAGTCATGTCCCCCCTCCTCTGGAATGTGTGTGCTACGCTGGGCCCCCAGCCCGGTGTCACCCCCTTTTCTCTGCCCACAGAGCTCCTGAGCCGCCGGCGGCCGCAGCCCCTCCCCGTGGCCTCGGGCCTTGCCGGGACGCCCCGCTCTATCCCCACGCTGATTTTGGGGGGATTGAGTGTCCCCCAGCCCTGCTGTCACTCTGCCCCTGCCCGCCTGCTCCCAGTGTTCCCAGTAAAGCTTCCCAGTTAAACCCAGCCCAGTTCATGGGGGCACTGGGGAGGGACTTGGGGGGACCCCACGGCGGGGCCGGCCCTGGGCAGGGAGGGCGGGTCCAGGTGGGGAACACTGCCTGCTGCGGGTCTGCCCGGCAACTGGTGAGTCATCAGCCCCGCTCTCGCTGATTGGCTGACTCTTCTCCACCGCGTTCTCTCATTGGCCGAGGAGAGGCCCGGCAGTGCAGAGAAGGAACGGGAGAGATCCCGCCCCGAGCACCGGCACGGGGACAACAGACCCGGCCTGGGCACAGGGAGGGAATTTATTACCAACCAAACCACGGCAGCACCAGGAGAAGGGAAAGAAATCCCTCCAGCACCTTCCCCCACCCAACGGGGATCACCCACAACAGGGTTATCCACCATGGAGAGACGGGGACATATGAGTTTAGACCAAAGCCAATTTTACTGAGTGTAGCAGGTGTTTATACAGGGATTTACTTGTATGGGGCTTATAGAGGGCTCTATTTTTGGTAACAATTTCCCATTGGTTACACATTCTTGGTGACATCCAGTAACCTGGGAACATTTATCTTATCACAAACACTCGCACCATTTTTTCTGGTCATTTCTTGCCCAGGGAGACTGAAACTGTGTCTGTGTCTCCCACAGTTTCTGCTCAGTCAGGCCTCAGATATCGGGCCCCTTGATCAGCTCCATTGCTTTACTCTCTGTTTTATTCCCCATACCGGGGCACCAGGGCTCTGCCCAGCGGGGGTCACTGGGGATCATCCAGCCCAGATCCTCCCATGGGGGATGGAGCTGCAGCAGCGCACCAAGCTCTTCCCTCACTCTCTTCCCTCACTCCAAGCTCTTCCCTCACTCTCTTCCCTCACTCCAAGCTCTTCCCTCACGCGGGGCACTCACAGGGCTTCCCTTAGTGGTGCCTCCGTTGGTGCTGGGTCAAGTCTGAGCTCCTGGAGAAACTCTTCCCACACTCCCCACACTTGTAGGGCCTCTCCCCAGTGTGGATGCGCCGGTGCACAGTGAGATTGGAGTTTTCCTTGAAGCCCTTCCCACAGTCAGGGCAGCGGTAGGGCCTCTCCTCTGTGTGAATCCGCTCATGTTTGAGGACATCAGAGCTGGTGTGAAACCTCTTCCCACACTGGGGACACTCATAGGGCCTCTCCCCAGTGTGGATGCGCTGGTGTCTTCTCAGGTGTGAGCTCCACCCAAAGCTCTTCCCACATTCCAAGCACTCATAGGGCCGTTCCCCAGTGTGGATCACCTGGTGCTGGATCAGGCCAGGCATGTCTTTGAAGCTCTTCCCACACTTCCCACACTCGTAGGGCCTCTCCCCGGTGTGGATGCGCTGGTGCACGGTGAGGTTGGAGTTTTGCTTGAAACCCTTCCCGCAGTCGGAGCAGAGGAAGGGCCTCTCCTCTGTGTGAATCCGCTCATGACTGAGGAGATGGGATCTGGTCTGAAACTTCTTCCCACACTCCCCACACTCGTAGGGCCTCTCCCCAGTGTGGATCCTCTGGTGCTCGATCAGGTTGGATCTCCAGCTGAAACCCTTCCCACATTCCAAGCACTTGTGGGGCTTCTCCCTGCCATGAGGCTTCTCCACCAGCTCCGAGCTCCGCCTGGATCTCCGCCCGCCTTCCTGGCTCAGGGGGGCTCTTTCTTCCCCACAGCTCCCTGGGCTGGGTTTGCAGCTCCTCCTCCTGCAGCATCTCCGGGGCTTTTCCTCCTCCTCCATTCAGCCACACCCTGGGTATGACAAATCCTGGTTTGGGGAAAAAACAAGAGGAGAGCACCTTGGACTGGAGGTTCCACCTTGCCCAAGTTCATCTCAGGAAATCATTGGGAATCTTGTGTCTGTAAGAACCTCCAAAACACCAAGATTCAGCCCAAAAATACCGCAAACTTCCAAGACACAAATCAAAAACTCCCTAAACATCACAACTCAGGAAAAACCTCCTCCAGGATATAAATATACAGCTGCCACATAAAACCAAAGCACAAACATTTATCCCAAGCAAGCTCAGAAACACCAAGATTCACCCCATGAAAATCGTGGATCCACTTCCACAGTCACCTGCTGCATGTGGAGGGAGCAGCATTCCTGGTCTGGGGGGAGGCTGCAGACACAGGGAGGGGTGGAACCTTCTGCTGCTTCCTCTTTCTGCTCCTCCTCCTCCTCCTGTGTCTCTGCTCTTCCACACACTCCTCTTGCTCCTGCTATTCCTCCTTCTCCTGCACAATCCCATCTTCTCCTGCCACCTGCATCGTTTGACTATTTTGTTCCTCAAGGCTGCTTCTCCTTCCCTTCTCCTCCTGCCCCCAGGCCCAGCACCCACTGCCGGCTCCCTCTTCCCCCCACACCCACAGCATCCCAGCGCAGGGGCAGGGATGGAGCTGGGGCAGGTCGGGCTGGGGCAGCGCTGGGCTCTCGGCCGCTCCCGCCCGCACTCGGTCCCCACTGCAGCCGCTCCCGCCAGGACAGCGCGGGGGGGCCCGGCCTTGGCGCTGCCCCACTCCCACCTCCCCAAATTCCCCTCGCGGGGCCATGGGGCCGAGGGGGGGCGCAGGTGGGTCCAGGTGGGGAACGCGGGGAGCTGCGAGTCTGCCTGGCAACTGGTGAGTCATCAGCGCCGCGGGCTCTGATTGGCTGAGCTCGGCCCGAGCCCTGGGGCTGCAGCACAGAGGGGACACCCTGCTCCAGGGGGGATGTCCCACAAACGGGGGACCCCATGGAAGGAACAACAGGAAAGTGTCTTTACAAACAGATGCTGTGAATCTACTCGGAGACAGGGCCAGAGAATTGTACATAAGGGTGTGACAGGAGAATCCATTGGTTTCCGAAAATGTTATTTGATGACACAGACTGCTGCTCAGCCAAGGTCTTGCTAAATTCATTAATTTGGAGAAGAACAACAAAGCCTTAACAGAGCCATGAATATCATCTGCTATACAAAAGTGGGGTGCATATGAAAGGGGTAAGCAGTAGGTGGATTGACAAGTCTGTAGCTCTCAAGTATTTCAGCCAACACAGAAAGGGAAAGGGAGATGCAGCTGGGAAAATTAGGATGAAAAGGAGACTGTGTCTTCCAACAATTGGAGAGATCCCATGGGGAATGTCCAATGGCCTCTCCCTTTTATTAGGAAAGAAATTACTTTTACAGGATTCCTCTGTCTGCTCTGTGGACAGAATCCTCTGCTGATGTCAATTTTTCCACACACCCTGGGGCTCATCCCGAATTCCTTCCATCCTCCAGGGTGGAGGGCAGGGAGTGCAGCTGAAGGTGCCTCACCCACTTTGGGTGATTGGCTCCCTTGGCTGGCGGCGGCACCGGGGATTGATTGGGGACCCGGGAGTGACCAGGAGACAGACGAGTGACACATCAGGGGGTCTGTGAAGAGTCAGCAGGGAGAGAGCACTGAAAATCTCATCAGTGAGTGCCCTGGGATCCTCGGGGAGTGAACATGGCAGGGCACCCATGGAGGGGAGAAAAGGGAAAGCCAGGGAGGGGTCCTGGCCAAAGGGATGATGATCCCAAAATGTCTCTGAAGGGTCCCTTGGGAGAATGTTGAGGTAGTTTGCAAATTCCCCCAGAGGTAATTAAGGACATGGACACCCAGTGGGGCAATGAGGGAAGTGGAGAAGGGATTTGGACAACAGGTGATGTATGGTGTTCATGTGCTGGGAAGGGATCGGGTGAAGAGGAGTGTGCAGCAATATGGTTCAGGCAAGAAGCAGCAGGAGGAATCTGTGTGGTAAGAAAAAGGATGATGGCAAAGAGGAGGAACAGAAAAATACTCAGGATTGGCTTGTTTTCGAGCACCGTTTTTTGTTTTTTCCTCAGAATTTCCCAGCTGATACTTTCAATTCCCAGTTGCCCAAGACAGGAAAAGCAGGAGGTCAGGATGCCAGGGGTTTCTCTGCGCTGGCAGCGGCAGCACCGGGCGCAGAGGTGCGGCACCGGGAGCACGGGCTGGGGCCTGTGGGGAGCTGCGGGGCCGGGCCGGGGCTGTGGGGCAGCCGGGGCTCAGCGCCGGGCGCTGCCTGACCCCACCAGCCCCGGGCAGGGCCGGCAGTGGCCCCCGGCCCCCAGGAGGCTGCGGGACGCCCCGGCCGCTGCCCGGCCCCGGGGAGCTGCCGGCCCTGCCCGCCGGGGGGGCCGCCTTTGGACACTGCGGCAGGACAGGCACCGGCTCTGCCACACGGGCTGGGCAGGGACCCTGAGCACAACGGGGAAAACAAAGGAACAGCTGGGAAATGCAGAGTGCACATGGAAGGATCAGGATTTGATGTTCAGGATTTGCTTTGGGTCCCTGCAGAAAGGAAAGGTTTTGCAGAAAGCTCAGCAGCTCTCAGAGGATGAGCACCCACAGGCAGTGACCGGGGCTGCAGGAGTGGCACAAGAAGCCCTGCAGCACTTGGGCACAAGGGCACAGCAGCTGAAGGCAAGAAGGGATGAGCAAAAGGCCAAGCTGAAGGCAAAGGCCATGGCAGAGTTCCCACAGCCCCTGAGGGATCAACCCCAGGGCCCAAGGGGGCCCCAGCACCCGGGGCATGACGGGGTCGGCCACAAGCACCTGGCAGAGGCATTGCCCTCCTGGCCAGGGCAGAGCCCACCCAAACAGCCCCTGGGAAGGAGTCAGGGCTCCAGCTGCAGCCCACAAGGACACTGCAAGCACAGACAGCAGCACCCTCAGCAGGAGCAAGTCCACCCCTGCATGGACATGGATTGGCAGGGCTCTCTGAGCTCCCATCCCACCGGGGACCCACCACACTGGAGCCCTGGAGAACATTCAGGCTGGGTCTGCATCCAGAGGAGGCCTCTCCTGATGGACACAGGGGCCTCTCCATACACTCTGAATCTTACACCTAAGCGGGACAACTGCTAAAAATGTCTTTGAGTATTCAGGGGAGAAGTAGGAAAGAGGAGTGGCTTTATTCAACCACTTCTAGCATATGTGGGAAAGGGTTTGAAATGCAAGAATTTTTACTTGCTCCTAATTGTGACTATAGTTTACAGGGAAGGGATTTGATCGCTAAACTGGGAATGCAAATTAACATTATAAAAGCTGACACAGAGGCTACTTCTGTTGTACCTTTGTGTCATATGTCTGGCAAGGCCTATGCTGAAGTGAACCCACAAGTGTGGGCAGCCTCAGGGAAATGGGGAAAATTAGATATGGAGCCTCTTCAAAGTACTTTGAAGCAACCAGCACAAGTGTTGTCTAGAAGCAACACCCTATTCCAAGGGAGGGAAGAATGAAAAATGCATATTATATGATTGGCTCATTGCAAATATTAAAATGAATCCTATATGTGTTATGTTGGAAAGTTATGCTTTAGTAATCTCTTTTAAGTAGTGCTGTATTAATCTCTTTTAAGTAGTGTGCTACATACAGTTTTTAGCCTATAGCATGAGATTAAAATAGAAACTATGTGACATAAGATACTTTTTGTAACTAGCTCAAGGAATGGAAAAGATAATAAAGAAATTCTTTGCATTATTGATGCTGGATAGAGATCACAGCAACAGACAATTGGAACCCCAGAAAAGAATCATTGCCTCCTTTCCAGAAAAGCTCAGACTTCCAGGAACTAAGAAGGCTGATTTACAACATGGGGGGGAATCTAAAATTAAGCAGAAACACCCTGGTTTGAAAGAAATGTTTGAATCATGTATGAGATATATGAATATGCAATAGGCCATTGCTTTTAAGGGGTAATCCTTCATAAGCAAGGTGTGCTATTTGGTGAAGTGCCAGGCAACCGGACTCCATAATTGTTTACATTTATTGTCTCTTATTGTCCTAATTTTTATGACTATTTTCTTACTAATAAAGTTCTAAAATTTTAACAAAAGTGAATGGTGTTTTTCACAGGAAGGAAGGGGAATTAGACAAAGTGCAGGACAAACCCACAGAGCTGTGTGTGCTTGTAAGAGCCTGGCACTGAAATGCCCTGAGCAGGAAGGCTTCAATAGCTTCTGGTAACACCATGTCAGCTAAAAGGGGGCAAAATCAATTCTGACTTCTTCAGCAACCACTGGATCACTTATTAAGGTATTTCTAAAATAAATAATTCCAATAAAATGGATTGTGGAAGCAATAGAATCAGACAGTAGAACTCATTTTACAGGAAAAATCCTTCAGGGGGTTATTTCAGCTTTAGGAATACAATGGGACCTCCAGAATCCCTGGCACCCCCAGAGCTCAGGATGGGTACAAAGAATGAATAGGGAACTAAGGAAACACCTTTGGAAGCTGGGGATAAAAACCAGGATGCCATGGGTACGGCTTTTGCCATTGGCTTGGACAAGAAGAAGAGCCAGACCCAGGGCATATATTCAATCTCCCATGGAATTGATCTTGGGAATTCCTTACCCTGGGAATTCTGCACCTAGTGCAGGGTGGAGATAAGGGATGCACATTTAAAGCAGTCTGTGGCCAGAATCCTGTCTCTGGTGCAATCTCTCCCAGGAAGCTGGGCTGGCACAGAGCCTGCCTTGGCACTTTGCTGTTGCCAGCATCCAAGCAGGACATGGGCTCTGCCTAAGGAGTGCAAAGCAGCACCACTGGTGGCCAAGTGGCGTGGCCCATGCCAAGGGGCCCGAGGCCAGAAACAGCCGCCAGCACAGCTGAACACGGGGGGACCCCTCAGCCTGGGCTCCAGGTCTCTGCAGCCCCGGAGATTTGCACTTCCCGCCTGCAGCAGGAGGATGGGAGGCCCCCCTGAGCCTGCACTGAAGGCAGCGCAGCAGCAGCCAGGGCTCCACAGCGGGGCAAGGCCCTGGGCCTGCCCACACCTCCTCTGCTGAAATCCTCGGCCTGGCCACCCTCCTTGGGCAGCTCCAGCCACCGGGGCCAGCCCTTGCTGCCACTGCTGCAGCTTCAGTGCTCGCTGGGCCTGCACTGCCACAGCTGCTGGGGACACACCGGGACAATTCCACTCGGGCTCTCACTCACACTCACACACTGCTCTGCCTGCCAGTGCATCCATGGAAAATAGACCAGCTCATAGACTTGAACATTGTTAACCTTTGATTTCTCTACTCAGGCTTGCTTTGCCTTGGCCTTGGGGAAAGAAATGTTAAAGGTTTTGTTAAGGGATGTTACACCACTCAGTGGAGATGAGTTTAACATCTCAACACACTGGGAATGGCCCAAAAGATACCCACAAAGATAACGACCAGCAGCAAAACATCAACCCCAGCAGCAAACAGCAACCAACACCGACCCCAGACACTGCCCCCGGCAGGGCTGCAGACACCTGGTCTGCAAAAGGCTGAGAAGGAAATCCAGCACATCCCACCTCATTAACAGCACAAGCAAAGAAATCCGGGTCCAAGAGGAAACCAAATACTAAAAACTGCACAAGTTGAAACTACAGAACATTGAACCAGTGGATTTAGATTGCTTCAGACTACACAAGTTTGGGAAAAATCGAGTAAAACCCACATGTAATGGAACTATTTTCTTGGCACACCCGGGTTATGTGAGAATGGAATGATTTTTGTTGCACATCCTGGCCAGAATCAAGGAATGCCTTGACTCTAACACTAAAAAGATTAGTGAAGTTTTTCTTTTTCCTGAAGTTTCAGTGCAAAGTTTAGAGCATTACAGTATTTTTTTATTACTCATACTTCTATATAGCAAGTTAGGTTTGGGTAAAGGATGTGAGAATGAGTTTTCCTTCCGAGGGGAATTAGAAAAAAACTGAATTATCTTGGGATTTTTTCTCTATGTTTTTGCGTAGCTGTAAAAGATAGAAAAATTTTGATCTGGGTTTTTCGAAGTTCACCTTTAGGATGCATCACTAGAAGAGATTTAAAGGTGACCCCTTAATGTTTAAACAGGTAGCCTGGACAGGAGCTTTAGAAATGCAAATTAACACTGCTGGGGCAAAGTGGGGACAATGTACCTGGCTCCCCAGCACACCAGGGGATAAAGGAATGCTGCTTCTCCTCTTCTGTGCTGCAGCAACTCTCATCTTTTTACCATGCTCCACACCTTGGCAGTGCAGCTCATCCAGCAGCTGAGCCAGGGCATGCAGGTGGCAGCCAGGCCTCCTGATCCACAAACGGCTACAAAAGGACAGGGAATGAGGGCACCGAGAATAATCCCAAAACCAAAGAGGACCCGGGAAGAACAAAACAGAGTCAAGGAGTGAATCTGCCTGGAGATAGGGCCGGGCACTTGTAGATAAGGGGAGAAACCATCAGTTCCAATAAATGTTACAAATTGACCCAGAGAGCTGCTCAAAGTCCCGCTACATTCCCGGACTTCGAGGAGAAGAACAAAGACTTAACAGAGCCATGAATATCGGCTGTTATACAAAAGGAGGGTGCACATTAACGAGGACAGGCAGCAGGCGCCTCGGGAAGTCGGAACCTTCCAAGGAACTCAGCCGGTGGGCAAAGGCAGAGGGAGATGCGGCCGGGAAAATGAGGATAAAAAGGAGGCTGCGGACTACGAGCACGGCAGAGAGCGCACGGCAAATGCCCCACGGCCTCTGCCCCTGCTCGGCAATAAAGTCACTTTGACAGGACTCCTCGCTCTCCCCCGGGCACACGAACCTCCGGCGACGGGAATTTCCCCGCCCGCTCCCGGCCGCGGGGCAGCCCCTCTGTCCTACCCACAGCAGCCGGGCCGAGCCAGCGCTGCTCCGGCAGCGGCTCCTGCCCGGCCCCGGCGGGAAGGAGACCGCGGGCAGCCGCTCCCGCAGCGCCCTCGGCCCGGGGCCGGCACGGGCCGGACACGGCACCGGCGAGCCGCCGGAGCCCCCTGCCGCCCCCTCCGCCCGCAGCCGGCCCCGAGCCCCCGCAGAGCCCAGCGCGGCTCCCACCTGCGCCGGGGCCGCCTCCGAGCTCCGCCGCCGCCGCCTCACCGCGCTCCGGCCGCTGCCGCCGCTGCCGGGCCCGCACAGCCGCTCGGCCAATGGCGGCGCTGCGCGGCCACGGCCGCCCTCAGCCCGCCGCCGGGGCCGCGCCGCGCCCCGCTCCCACCAATCAGCGCGCCGCGACCGCGACTGACGGCACCGGCGGCCAATGGCAGCGAGCTCGGGGCGGGCTCTGCGCACGGCCCCGCCTCGCCCCGCGCTCTCGGCGCCCCCGGGCTGCGTGAGGGGAAAGCCGGAGATGAGGAACAGCCCCGGCACGGGCCCGGCCCGAGCCGGGATTGAGCTGCCCACACAAACAAACTTCTCCGCGCCTCCCGCCACGGCTTTCCCGGCCCTGCGCCTCCCGTGCCTCCGCCTCTGCGGGAAGCCCAGGAGCCTCACTTATCCTGCCCCTCGTTAGCGCATCAGTGCTTCGCTTTGATTTCCCCCGAAAAGGGAAACCTGCCCGAAGCCCTGTGGGTGAGTGGGGCAGGGGAGAGATTTCTGTCGGAAAACCCCAAAGATTCGGAGCAGGAGCAGGAGAAGTCAGTGCAGAGCCTTAAATGCAGCTTTCCCCACGCCTCCCTGCTCCCAGCTGCACCTCCTCCCCCGGCAGGGCAGGAGACAGGGAATGGGGCCATGCTCAGCTCATCCCCCGGGGCTTCTCCCTCTGCTCAGGGACAGGAGTCGTTCCCTGCTGCACCCTGCGCTCTCTCCCGGCCGAGACTTCTCCAGGAACTTCTCGGAGCGGAGTCCATCCCCTGGGCACAGCCCCCTCCGAGTGCTGCAGCGTGGGTCACTGTGCCACGGGCTCAGTCCTGCCAGGACAGGCTGCTCCAGCGGGGCCCCTCTGCCCGCGGGCTCACAGCCTCCTCTCAGGCATCGCCGTTGTGAATTAAAATTTTAAATCTTTCCTAATAATAAAATTGTTATAAAAATAATAATACAATTAGATTAATAAAGTTTAGAGTTAAGATAATTATAAGACAATAAAAAGCAAAGAATTACGGACGTCTGGATGCTCTTGCACACTAAGTTACCAAAAGCAGTCTTTGTGGACAAAGGAATAGCTTTAAAAACAATAGCTGGCTGCATATTCATATATCTTCCATGGTTATGCATACATTCTATTTAAAACAGCTCTGTCTGTTGTATGTAAACTTTCTTTTAATTCTTGAGGCGTCTTCGACTCTGAGTAAAGCTTGAAGGAATTAGCTTCTTTTGATAACAAAACTATAAATTCTTTTTTTTTTTTTTTAAAGATTTAGGTGTTCTTCAAAGTGAGTATCTCATTCTAAAAAAAAAAAACAAACTCCCACCACATACATAGTCTCTATTTTAATATTATTTTGGAACCTAAAACTTACACCACTAGTTTATTTAACACACTACTTAAGAGAATGAATACAGAATAACTTTCTAACATTACACATATAATATTCATTATAATATTTGCGAAAAGCCAGTCATAAAATATGCATTTTTCACAATCTTTCTTCTTATATTTTATAAATCATTTGGCTTGAACAATATTTTTTATTTACTTGTATTCTTTGGACTCCGTTGGTAATCTAATAAAACATGGGATTAAACAAAGAAGAAACATTAAAACACTTGTAACACATAAAAGGAAGAATTTTAATTTTTTCTACTATTTAATTCTCAATACAGTAACCCACTTCTTAGTTTTTAACATTATTTTCTCATTTTTGGACTGATACCTGGGTCATAATTTTTTTAATATATCTTTTGGTTTTGGGTTTTTTTTTTCTTTTCTAGGATGACTTCCCTATTGCTATCTATTTTTTAGATAATAAATAGTTTAAAGCTAACATATTTTAATACACTGCAGTTTTTGTTTGGATTTCCTGACTTAATATTAATTCTAATGTTTGAGTATCTTTGTTTGTTATCTTCCTTATACCTGTTTGGAGTTTTATAATACAGAGTTAGACTGTTGTGTTGGTTTTACTTTTTTTTGTTTACTAATTGTTTTTTACTGGATTTTGGACTATGTTTTTAAGATTAAATGTAAAACAAATGCATCTCTCTCCTTTTGGATATTCTATGTTTTATGTATTACTATTTTTTCTTAAGTTCTTTGCAATCTAATAATTTTCCCCCTTTTTCCTGCAGGTACTTAATTTGGATGGGTTATAACAGTGGCCAGGAAACCCTCGGCTTCTCCTCTCCACGGGGTTCCTCTTCTTCCTAAGACCCAGTCCCAGTTTTCCCGGGGGGGATTCTCTCTTTTTTATCACTCCCTTGGTCTCTTTACTGGCCGCTTTTCCCACGAAAAAGACGAAAAGCAGCGTGAGAGACTGCAGCAATCACTTGGCAAGTCTGGGGTACCCAGCAGCCTCTGTCACACACATTCATTCCCCCCTTATCCGCCCCATCCCAACAAATACTCACCTGTCCTTTGTCCTTGGGTCTTGGTTCTTCGTGTACACTTTAGTCTCAGGGGCTAATTACCGCAGTTTTAGGGAATCCTTTCCCTTTTCTTTGTTTTATTGTCTCCTTCTGCCCATGGATCATAACCTGTGTCTGTGGTCACACACCAGGGGAACAGAGCGATGCTGCCTAAATAGGGCAGGACCCGTCTTCCTCACCCTGATTCACCTCAGGCCCCGGCAGAGAGGTGTTAGAAACCATCCAGTGCTACCATAATTGTGAAAAACGCCAATCACTTGGCTCCCTGGGCTGGGTTTGCAGCTCCTCCTCCTGCAGCATCTCCGGGGCTTTTCCTCCTCTGCCATCCAGCCACACCCTGGGAATGAAAAATCCTGGTTTGGGGAAAACCAAGGTGAGACTGCCTTGGACTGGAGGCTCCTCCTACCCAAGTCCATCCCTAGAACTCAGCAGGACTCTTGTGTCCATGAAAATCTCCACAGTATCAAGGTTTAGCCCAAAACAACTCTCCCAGGAGTTCCCTATCTCTGATCTCGCCACTTTTGGGGTTCCAGAGGTTTCCTTTCCTTGGGATGATGGGGGTCCAATGGCTCCAGGGGTTCCCCGTTCTCAGGTGTCCTGCTTAGGGATGATCCAGGGGCTGTTGGGGCTCCATGGGGTCCCTTTTCCCCTGATGCTCTACTCTGAGATCCCAGGTGTCCCAGGGGTTCCTCCTCTCCAGGCTCCCCCCCTTTCCAGTCAGCCGGGGGTCCCCCAGCTCCAGGATCGCCCCTCTCTGCTCTCCCCACTCCGGGGGTCCCAGGGGTTCCCCTCCTCTGCTCCCCCGGGGGTCCCCAGGACAATGTCCTCCCCCTGGTGACACTGGGCAAGGGCCACATGGACTCCCAAAGATCCCCCAAGGGGCTCAGCTTTGGGGTCCTGCAAGATCCAAACCTACACACACACAGAGAAAAAAACCTCCCGGGGTTTATTTGGGCCTCCCAGACAACATCTGGGGCTGAATTCCACAATCTGCAAGCTCCAAACACACCCCAATAAAAAAACCCTCTCAGAGACCCCCCGATATATTTGGGGCGAGCTCCCCCTCCCCTCTCACCTGCAGGATGAGCTGGGGGCGATGGTCCCGGGGCCAAGGGTGCTGCGGCCTCAGGGGGCACTGGAACCTCCTGTTTCTCCTCCTTTTCCTGCTCCTCATCCTCATCTTCCTCCTCCTCCTTCCTAATCCCACCTTCTGCCCAGTTCCTGCCTTCTGTATATTTCGAGTGCAGCACCTTGCTTGTTTTTAGAGCGAGAACAAAGATCCCCGCGGGAACACGGCTTGCTGGCTTTAGTCAGAAGTAGCAGTGACTAAAGGTCCTGTTTCCTCTGCTGTGCTCCCGTCCTTGTTCCTCCTCAGTGTTCAGGCTGGGCTATGGGGTGTCCCTGTTTGCTGCATTTTCAGAGCTCCTCCTGGAGCCTTTGGGCAATAGGCTGTGCCCTGGGAGGGTTCTTTGTGCTCCTTTGTGACCCAGGAGAACCTTCCGGGCGGTTTCTGCGTGAGCTGCTGCTGTGATGTCACAGGAGCACTGCCACGTCCCCGAGGTGCTCCCGTGGCTGTGGGACACGGAGGCCTCAGTGTCCCCAGTGGCTCTGGGCACTGCTCCTTGCCGGAGGATCCTCCTGCCCGAGGCATTCTCTGCACCAGCCCAGCCCTGACGGGTGTCCTTGTGTGCTTGCAGGGCTGCAGTCTGCAGACGTGTGCAGCGCAGCCAAAATGATCCAGCACGTGGCTGCTGCAGTTTGCACGCTGTACTCTGTGGCTTATTCGGGCTATTTTTTAACCCACTTGGCACGTAAGTCGAGGTTTTCCCTCGGTGCTGTGGCTTTGGGCTTGCTGTGTGCTTTCTGTTCTTCCTCTGGACCCGAGCTGACTTTGTAACCAAATGGCCATGAAGGCACCATTGCTTTGGGAGAGCTCCTGGCAGCAGCTGCAGCTGAAAAAGGGGGTGTCTGCAGCCAGCGGGGCGTGCACAGCATTTGCAATGAGCCCTGGGGGGTTCTGTTCCCTCCAGCGGGGAGTCTGTGGCAGCAGAGCCGGGAACTCCCTGCCAAGCCAAGAACTGACCCAGCCCAGCATTTTGTGCTGTTCTCTTGTTGTGGGAAGGGACTGTGGCTCCTGGAGGGACGCTGGGAAAGCAAAATGCTCTCTCGGGGTTGCCTTGCTCTGTGGCATTTCCCACGACAGGCAGTTTTTTCCTGACAGCATCTGGTTCATGTTCCCTCTCCCGTTGCAGGGCACCTCATGTGTGGATTCCGAGCAGCTCCTCCTCTGGTGAGTGGGAAAGGAATCTTTGGTGTTTGGAATTGTGCAGCAAGCTGTGAGCTCGGAGTGTGGCAGCCGAGTGCCAGCTTAGGAGGCTGAAGGAAAGTTCCTGTCAGAGTCTTTGCAGCAGCAGCAGCAGCAGCAAAGGGATCCCCAGCAGATTTCTCCTTTTCTGCTGCAGAGCTTTTGAAGGGCTGCAGGTCTGGTTTTGCAGGCAGAGGATTGCTTGCTGGCTTTAGCCACAGTGGAATATCGTTTTCCCAACAATAAGTAGCAATGTCGACTTTAGCCCATTGTTAGTTTGAAGAGCCCCAAACCCAATTTCTGCTTTGTGCAGCTGGATGTGCAGCTGAAGGTAAATAAGGTGATCACTGAGATAGAACTTCCCGTCCCTCACGCTGCCATCTGTCCACAGGGCACAAAAGCAGCACCAGCCCCTCCTCTGGCTCCCTCTGCTCCCAAAGAGGAGGCCAAAGAGGAGGAAGACAGCGGTGAGCTCCCCGCTGTTCTGGGGAACGCTGGTGAACTTCCCTCGGTGCCGGGAGATGACAGTGAACTTCCCGCTGCTCTGGGAGACAAGGGCGAACATCCCGCGCTGTGGGAATACAGCGGCGAGGCTCCCGTGGCGTGGGACAAGGACAGTGGACATCTCCCGGCGTGGGACGAGGGCGGTGGATGTCCCCTGGTGCAGGACGAGGATGGCCAAGCCCCCATGGTGTGGGATGAGGACAGAGGACATCTCCCGCTGTGGGATGAGGACAGAGAACATCCTGTGCCTTGGGAAGAGGAGGCTGAACTTCTCCCAGCATGGGAAGAGGACAGTGAACATCCCCTGGCTTGGAAAGATGATGGCGAACCTGCAGCGTTTTGGGAAGAGGATGGAGAACCTCCCTGTGCTTGGGAAGAGGATCCAGAACCTCCCTGTGGTTGGGAAGAGGACACTGATCCTCCCTGTGCTTGGGAAGAGGACACTGAACCTCCCTCCGTTGTGGGATCCTGGGCTGAAGGTTCTGACAGCAGCACAGCCCTGCAGCCAGAGGGGAGAGGGGAGTGGTGCCTGGTGCAGCTGAGTACGTCTGCTCTGTTCCTGTGTTCAGAGCAGGGGGCTGTGTGTGTGTCTCGGCATCAGCTGCAGCCAGCGTTGCTCTGCAGCTGAATGTCACAGGGGCATTTATTGTCCTTCCCCAGCTGAGACCAAGGGGCTCACGGCCCCAGGGAGTGGGGCTGCATTCTGGCTCTGCTCTGGCGGGGTCTCGCTCTGGGAGGGAGCCTCTTCCACGTGGTTTCTTTCAGGGAACATCGTGAGCGTGGAGGAGCCTGCCGAGAAATACCTGGAAGTGGAGCAGATTGGCCAAGGGTAAGTGCACGGCAGCTACTTCTGCACAAGCAGCCCAGGGGCTGTGCTGGTGCAGGATCAAGGGAGAAGTCAGGAGAGCTGCAAACACCTTCAGACACTGGGGTGCCATCCTGCTGTCTCTCAGTCCTGATCAGAATTGAGAACTGTGGTCAGAAGGAGCCGTCACAGGCCCCTGAAGCTGGCAGTGTCCTGCCTGCAGCAAGGAGCAGGACCTGGAAGATCTTCTGTGTCTGGAACTGGATTGCCTAAAAGAGCCACTCACCATCTGGAGACTGTCAGACAACATCTCTCAAGGAGATTTCTTTCAAATATTTTACTTCATAAAATATCTTCCGGTCAGAATTAACAACCTAAAGGTTTAGAAACAGGAACCAGAGATGAACTAATGAGTGCTCTATTCTAGCACAACTCGTAGAGCCCATACATTCAGGAACAGACACAGAGCTGGTGCACTCTGGGGGAAAATGCATCACCTGCCTGATGGCAGGGCCCTTGTGGATCCTGCAGGTCTTAGGCAGGAAATGGAAAAGGATGAAATGCATTCTTTTCCAGTTCTTTAGACACCCATTGCTCACCTCAGGTTTTGAACTAAAGCAATTCAGCGTGGACATTTGGGATTTGCTCCAGCCCAATTCCTTCGTGTTGGGTCTCAGTTTTCTCTTGCACACCTGGCATGGCAGAGGGCTGGTGGCTGCTGCGCTGTTGTTGCAAGGGTCGATGCACCCAGGTGTTTGTGAGCGCTGCAGGCAGCAGAGATCTCCTGTCTGGGTTAGCTTTCACTCCCAGGGCCTCAAGCACTGCTTCTTTCTTCTCTGCTGTTTTGTCTCCAGGGCTTTCGGAACCGTTTCCAAAGGACTCGACAGGGCCACTGGAGGAGAGGTCAGTGCCAACACGCCCAGCACGTCTGGCAGCTCTCCAGGGCTCTCCCCTCTGCTGGGAGCTGTGGCTGCAGCTCTGGGGGCCAGCAGAGCTTTCCTGCACAGGCTGCTCCTCTGAAGGCAGAGCAGTGTCAGCCTGCAGAGCACAGCTGGGACACACTTGGTCCTTCTGGAGTGCCCAAAGGGATGCAAGGAGGGCAGCGGTGTCTGTCAGAGCAGGACACGCTGGCTTGCTCTTCATATCTAAAAGTGTGAATGGATCAGGGCTGGAGACTGAGGCCCAATTTATCTTCACCCCAGCCGCAGACAGGAACACTATTTAGCAGTTTTTCCATCCTGCCTTTCATCTTCAAAAGGTACCTCAAGGCCTAATTAGGGAGAGATTCTGCTTGGGCTCAATTTGGGGCTTTAGTTCCACTTCAGCTGTCCACAGAGAGAGAGGGATAGAAATGAAAAGATGGATGTCCAGGGCGAAGCTCTCTCCTAAACCCTGCAGCTGTGTTTGGGTCTGGGGTCAGTGACAGCCTGTGACAGGGATCACCTGAGCAATGGATGTGTGTGTTTGCTTTGTTGTGCAATCCCAAACAAAGCAGCTGCATCTGAAATCATGACCAAATCCCATTGAATTGCTAAAGGGTTCCCGGCTGTTTTGCTCTGTTTTCACAGAACCAGAATTACCTCCTGCTTGCAAAATGTGTTTGAATAATAATGAGAGTGTTGAGGCCAATTGAGAAGACTGTAGGTGCAGAGAATGTGGTTAGAGCTGGGAGGCTGACAGCTGAGGGGCCATTTCTGCAGAGCTTGCAAGGCCAAATGTCTCTGGCCATGTGTCCTGTAAGCAGCCCCAGCAAGCAGAGCAATGGGCTGTGGGAGTGGCCCTTGCTGAGCTCTGGTGCCCATCCCAGGGCAGTTTGGCACAGCCCGGCTCCGTCGCTCCAAAAAGCCTCGCCCCGTGTTGGCTGTGGCCTCCTGCCACAGACTCCTCCAGTTAAAGGTCTGCAATGTCCCCTCAGGTGGCCATAAAGAAAATGAGTCTCAGAGGGCAGAACAGGGAACGCGCTGTGAATGAGCTCCTGCTCCTGAAGGACAAGAAGAACCCCAACATTGTCAACTCTTTGGACAGGTGAGTGCTTCAGGCCTCATCCCGTGCACGGGCCCTGCCTTAACCTTTCCTGGCACCCGTAGTCTGTAGCCTGTTTTGAAAATGCCTGACCCAGCCGTATCTTCCCAAAACAGCAGCCTGGCAGTTCGCTCCCTCCGTGTGCTTTGGTTGCTTTGGTTTGGTTTTTCCTTCAAGTTGACCCCGTTTTCTGTGTCTTACAACAAGTGCTGATAAACCACAGCAGAAATTATTTCCCTTGGCTTCTTCTTCCCAGCCCTTTTGCATTGCTGCAGATGCCAGGAAAACCAGGGCCTTGTTTGCACAAATGCCTCATTTGCCCATTTTTCACTGGCCTTGCCTGTTTCTGAAGGGACTTTCTGAAAGGTTTCTGATTGCTTTTGTCCCAAGTGCTGCACGGCCTCCTCCCCTGGATAACCCTGGGAGTTGTGTTGCCTTGTTCTGCAGGGAATGGTGGAACTGATGAGCTCAGAAGCTGAACCAGCTGGGGGCCAGTGTTGTGGTTCCACACTGATCTGGGCTGTTGCTAAACTGCATTTTTCACCTGCTTGCCATCTAAGGCCTCTCCTTTCTCACAGGTGTCTCTTCCTTTAGACTGTGCAGATTCCAAGGACTCTGCAGCCTGGCAGGAATGTCTCTCCATCTGATTCTGTCCTCATGGACAAGTGACCTGGAAACAAAACTACACTCCAGGCTTTTCCATGGGGGAATTGAGCATTGCACATTTGTCTCCATGTCACTGCTTTTCTCTTCCAGCTTCCTTGTTGGCGGAGATCTCTGGCTGGTGATGGAATACATGGATGGAGGAACTTTGCAGGATGTTGTCAGACAGACACGCATGGCTGAAGGAGAGATGGCAGCTGTCAGTCGGGAGGTGAGGGATCCTGCCTGTGGCTGCCACGCCTTGGGCACGATGGTCCTTCCATACAGGCGTGAGAACAGGAGTGGCTCCATGCTCAGGGCTCTGTTTGTTGGTTTCATGAGCTGGAGAAGAAAGAGCCTCTGCAGTGAATGGCCTGCCAGCATCGCTGCACTTCTGCTCTGTTCTTGCTCTCTTTCCTGCTGTTGTGGCACTCTCTGTCTGTTCTGGATTTGATGTGCTGTTCTCAGCTTTGCCCTGAACCGTTTGCCTGGAGCCTGTCTGCTCTGCACTCCTGGCCTGTCACAGCAAAGCTGCTGCTGGCAGAATTCGGAACTGTCCTTTCTTGTGTGATAGATTCCGGCCACTGGTTTTTGTCCTGGTGTTTCTTGTTCTCTCTCAGTGCCTGCAGGGCCTGGATTTCCTCCATGCAAACCAGGTGATCCACAGAGATCTGAAGAGCTCCAACATCCTCCTGGGCATGGCCGGCTCTGTCAAGCTGGGTGGGTGTTCCTGGCCAGGCACGGCGCTCCCGGGTGCGGCTGTGGGGCTGCTTCCCAGTGCCGGCCAGAGCCCCACGAGGGCTGCTGGGGGCACTGCCCGGCCCCTGCTGCCAGCTGAGAGTGGCTGCCCCTGCAGAGAGCTCCGGAGAGCAGCAGGGTGCCAGGGGTGGCTTTGCTCTGGGTATGGCCCTGCCAGAGGGGCAGGAGTTGGAATCTAAAGCTTCAAGGGAATCAGTAAAAGCCACTGCACGAAAGCTGAGGGTTTCTTTAAGGGTCCAGTTCCACCTTCCCTTGGCTACAGCCCTGAGCACTTTTCCAGCTCACTTCACTACTGCATTCTCAGACTGAGAGTGGGGAGTCTTGGTGCTTGGTTTCCTCATTCCAGCTGCCTTTGACAGTGTTTGTTTCTGTCCTCAGCTGATTTTGGCCTCTGTGCTCAGCTCAGCTCTGAGCAGGACCGGCGCAGCTCCATGGTGGGCACTGCTCACTGGATGGCCCCAGAAGTTGTGACCAGTTCTCCTTATGGCCCCAAGGTGGACATCTGGTCCTTTGGCATTGTGACCATTGAGATGGTGGAAGGAGAACCTCCTTACTTCAAGGAAACGAGGGCCATGGTAAGAGGCAAATTCTCCAGGGGCTGCAGAGCCCTGTGAGCACAGGGTGACCCTGCACTGGGAGCAGCAGCTGGAGGTTTCTGCACCTGGGGAAGGGAATTCCCAGAGCACTCGGGCCTCAACACAGACAAATGTTCTGCAGTCTCCAGCAACAATTTGCTTTGGGATTTATGCTGTTGCAGCTCTTCTGGCTCTGAGGATGACCTGAAAATGTGAATCAAGTGCATCAGCTCTTTCCAATGGCTGTGGCAGCACCAGGGTTTGGGTTTCTTGGTTGGCACAGGAAAATGAGCTGTGAGCAGCATCTTTGCCAGGGAGGAAAGTGCCCCTGGAGCTGGGGCTGAGAACCCGGGGTCGCTGTGAGCACCTGTGGGTGGGAAGGAAGCTGGCAGAGCGCTGAGTTTGCTTTTCCTGCAGGCTCGCGCTCTGATCCGGCACAACGGGACCCCGCAGCTGCAGGAGCCCCGGCGCCTGTCGGCTCTGCTGCAGGACTTCCTCGAGTGCAGCCTGGAGCCGGACGAGGAGCAGCGCTGGTCTGCCCAGGAGCTGCTGCAGTTGAATGCCGAGCGGCCGAGGGGAAGCAGCAGCGCCAGGGAGGGGTTTTCTGCTGGGGCCCCTCCGATAGTCTCCAGCCTCGCTGCGTTCCACACGCAAAGCAAGCAGAATCCTCGCCGGGTTTGGCTTGGCAGGGTCCTTTTGAGGGCATCTGCCCCTGGTGCCCCACAAGGAGCAGGGCCATCTTCAGGCAGGTCCGGTGCTCAGAGCCCTGCCTGGCCTGAGCTTGGATGTTCCCAGGGAGGAGGCACCTCCCACATGCCTGGGCACCTTCTGTCAGTGTTTCCCCACTCCTGGCAAAAAGATTCTGCCTTAGATCTAATCTGAGCCTGCTTCCCTCTCCTGAGTTTCAGACCATTTCCCTTTGTCCTGTTGCAACAGAGCCTGTGAGGAAGTTGCTCTGGAAAGTAACAGTTCATTTCTTTCTTTTTTATCCTTTGGGCAGCACCCATTTATATCATCAGCCAAGCCTCTCTCCAGCCTGACCCCTCTGATCACCGCAGCAAAGCAACTGAGGGAGCAGCGGAGGAGATGAAGCAGTGGAGGACAGCTTTTAGTTACAGTAGTTAGTTAGGACAACTAGTTAGTGATGGTAGTTAGCAGTGCTAGTTGGTTATGGTAGTTAGGACAGCCTGTTTGTTACGGCTCTTATGACAGCCTGTTTGGTATGGCAGTTTTTTGAATAAAAACTCTCTTAAGCCTCAACTCCCTTGAGGTGTCCCTTCCTCCTCCCTCTGTGACTCGGCTGCCCGGAGCAATGTGAGGGGAGAGCGGGCCCAGCCTGGCCCAGAGCTGAGCCCCAGCAGAGCCCTGGCAGAGCCCAGAGCAGCCTCGGATCTGCAGAGTCAGCCTGGGAGGAGGCGCTCGGAGCCTTCTGGGCTGCACCCGACTCTTGGTTACAAACTGCGTGTGCTGGAAAATGCCACCGGCTCTGCCAGAGGGCAGAAGGGGCCCGGGGAAGGCCCCAGTGCTCCCTGCAAGGGAACACCTGCCCTGGGTTTGTTATAGAGAACTATGTAGTTGGTGGCTTTTGCTCTTATGTCTTGACTTCTGCAACTTATTCTTAATCACAACGATTTTGATACAGTACAGTTTGTAATCACTTTTAACTGCTTTTGCTGTAGTATAGTTTGTCAGCTTTTTGTGGCCAATGCCCTGGCCCCTGTGTAGCTCATATCCTCAGAATATCATTCATGGATGATAGTTTAGTTTGTGCACAGTGTGAAAAACATACATACTAGTTTTGGCTTTTGCAAAATATTGAAGTGGATGCCATGTGTTGTGCATTAGAATGTTAACTTTTACAGAAGTAGCTGTAGTTGTGAAATAATAACTAATGCTTTTATTTTTGTAACTAACTGAAATGGGAAAACAGTGGGAAAACAGTGTTAAAAACTAACTGGTGGGGTAATGTATTGAGGATGGGATGGTGGAAGAAATGGGGATTCTTCCTTTTACGTGTTACAACTGTTATAAATGAAAATTTGTCCAGCCAAATTAATATGAAAAAATAAAATATTTATTTTGCAATCAAATTCTATCTAGGCCACAAGGAAAGAACAGAGCCGAGCCCGGGGTCGGCCCTGGGTGTGCAACAAGGAGTCAGCCTCAGCAGAGGTTTTTCTCTAAGCCCACACACCTCCATCCTGGCACAAGCGGTTTTTATAGGGAAAATTCTGCCTGAGGCCAAGATATCGGCAGTCAGTCTTCTCTTCAGAGTCCACATGTTAATAAGATTTTCTTTTTTGGTGATGAGGGAGAACAATTCAGTGTCTGGAGTTTGTTGAATCCCTTGATGAAATTTACAGGAGGGTAGGCTGCATTCACCTGTGTCTGCCCAAGGATTTCCATGATATCCATCTCGGGTCCTTCAGGCAAGGATCAGCACCTGGGGTTCCTGCATCTCCCCAGCCATGGCCCATCTCCTGGGGAGCTGCACCTTCTTACTTGTAAATCAGTTTCCAATATACACCCGGTCTCACCTGCGAGGGTGGGGGGGGAATCCTTATACAAACGTGTAGAGTGTTAGAGTGTTCTAACAAATTAACAAATATTCAATGTCACATATATCATATTAGAATCGGCACCAATTATATCTGCTACATATAACAGTATGGTAAATGTAGCTTTTTAGATAAAATTAAGCTTTAGTAGTAAAAAAGAAACTATGTCTGTGTGTGTGTGGGGGGGGGGGTTAAGGAATGAGATACTCGCTTCAAGGAACACACAAATTCTCCAGAGAAGAGCAATTTATGGTTTTCTTATTAGAAGAAGCTGATTTCTTCACGCCTTGCTCAGACTGGAAGACCCCGTGGGGATTAAAGAAAACAGTTGACATACAACAGACAGAGTTTTTTGTTTCAAATATAATGCATGCATAGCCATGAAGCATATATGAATATGCAACAGTGTATTGTTTTAGGGGTGATTCCTTCATTCACAAGGTACATTCCTCTTGGCTTAAGTGCCTGAGAGCATCTGGACCTCAGATATTCTTTCCATTTTATTGTCTTGTAATTGTCCTAACTATAAATTTTTATCACTCTAATTATATTCCTATTTATTTCACCATTTTAATATTATTAAACTTTTAAAATTCTAAAAACCAAGTGATTGGCATTTTTCACAAATTCCTATCAGGAGACAGAGAAACAATTTATCATTTCAATGGCATCATTAGATCACAAGCTGTCCTCGGAATAAGAACCAACCAGACAACTCCAACTCCTGACCTTCCTGCCGACCAAGCCACTGAAATGAGGAACACAACATATCACCAGGAGATAGGATCAGATTATCTGTTAGCAGAAAAAAAAGCAGTTTGTGGAAAACTAAATTACTCAAACTGATGTTGGCAAAGAGATGACAAGGGGAAAGTGTTGAAAAAGATAAGAAAGGAAATAGGAAAGCAGTTTCTGTATTGGTCCAAGCATGGAAAGGATGGGAATGGGACACGGTTTCCTGGCTCCCCGGCAGACCAGGGGTTAAACGTTGGGTGTCTCCTGGATTGTCCCCGGAAAGGGCCCATCTCTGCACAGAGGCATCTTTTTTCATTTGTAAATTAGGTCTTTCTTTCTGTGCCAACTGTGGTTTCTGCAGCCCCGGCTGCAGCCACTGGTCATTTAAAACTTAAAGAATCTTTTTGTACAGGCACAACTGACTTGATGCATATTTTTCATAAGCACGAATTATTCCATAACATATATTACAATGGTGTTATAAATTGTGACACGACAATTTGAAGTGTCTTAATCCAATAAAGCAATTTTATTGAAAATAGCAAGCGAGTAAGGCAGGCAAAGCACAGCGCTGGGCGGCCGGGGAGTCTCCTGCTCCACCAACGGCGCGCAAAAATGTTCTGTCCCAACCTTCCTTTTATCCCCCCCCTTCTCCTTGCAGGCGTGACTCTCCAGATGTAGTCTGAGTCTGGTCGTTGTGATAGCTTCTAAGTCTCTTCTTTTGAGATACAGCAAGCAGACCAGATACACACACCCAGGACTTTAATCTCAACCTCCTTATCACCTTGTAAGCAAATAAGCATTTTAAAGACACACCAGTACATTCTTATGCAAACCAAGGTAAGCAAGCATACTGCAGTCTTGCTTCAGTGAACAAATGATCTTCCACTTATCTCAATGGGGCTGCGGAGATCCCCCTGCAGGTTCATGGGGCTGCAGAGATCCCCCTGCAGGTCCATGGGGATGCGGAGATCCCCCGCAGGTCCATGGGGATGCGGAGATCCCCCTGCAGGTCCATGGGGATGCGGAGATCCCCCTGCAGGTCCATGGGGATGCAGAGATCCCCCTGCAGGTCCGTGGGGATGCAGAGATCCCCTGCAGGTCCATGGGGATGCAGAGATCCCCTGCAGCCCCTGGAGGAGCCGGGCTGGAGCTCGGCGATGCCTGAGAGGAGGCTGTGAGCCCGCGGGCAGAGGGGCCCCGCTGGAGCAGCCTGTCCTGGCAGGACTGAGCCCGTGGCACAGTGACCCACGCTGCAGCACTCGGAGGGGGCTGTGCCCAGGGGATGGACTCCGCTCCGAGAAGTTCCTGGAGAAGTCTCGGCCGGGAGAGAGCGCAGGCTGCAGCAGGGAACGACTCCTGTCCCTGAGCAGAGGGAGAAGCCCCGGGGGATGAGCTGAGCATGGCCCCATTCCCTGTCTCCTGCCCTGCCGGGGGAGGAGGTGCAGCTGGGAGCAGGGAGGCGTGGGGAAAGCTGCATTTAAGGCTCTGCACTGACTTCTCCTTCTCCTGCTCCGAGTCTTTGGAGTTTTCTGCCAGAAATCTCTCCCCTTCCCCCACCCACCCACCGGGCTTGGGGCAGGTTTCCCTTTTCGGGGGAAATCAAAGCGAAGCTCTGATGCGCTAACGAGGGGCAGGAGAAGTGAGGCTCCTGGGCTTCCCGCAGAGGCGGAGGCACGGGAGGCGCAGGGCCGGGAAAGCCGTGGCGGGAGGCGCGGAGAAGTTTGTTTGTGTGGGCAGCTCAATCCCGGCTCGGGCCGGGCCCGTGCCGGGGCTGTTCCTCATCTCCGGCTTTCCCCTCACGCAGCCCGGGGGCGCCGAGAGCGCGGGGCGAGGCGGGGCCGTGCGCAGAGCCCGCCCCGAGCTCGCTGCCATTGGCCGCCGGTGCCGTCAGTCGCGGTTGCGGCGCGCTGATTGGTGGGAGCGGGGCGCGGCGCGGCCCCGGCGGCGGGCTGAGGGCGGCCGTGGCCGCGCAGCGCCGCCATTGGCCGAGCGGCTGCGCGGGCCCGGCAGCGGCCGCAGCGGCCGGAGCGCGGTGAGGCGGCGGCGGCGGAGCTCGGAGGCGGCCCCGGCGCAGGTGGGAGCCGCGCTGGGCTCTGCGGGGGCTCGGGGCCGGCTGCGGGCGGAGGGGGCGGCAGGGGGCTCCGGCGGCTCGCCGGTGCCGTGTCCGGCCCGTGCCGGCCCCGGGCCGAGGGCGCTGCGGGAGCGGCTGCCCGCGGTCTCCTTCCCGCCGGGGCCGGGCAGGAGCCGCTGCCGGAGCAGCGCTGGCTCGGCCCGGCTGCTGTGGGTAGGACAGAGGGGCTGCCCCGCGGCCGGGAGCGGGCGGGGAAATTCCCGTCGCCGGAGGTTCGTGTGCCCGGCGGAGAGCGAGGAATCCTGTCAAAGTGACTTTATTGCCGAGCAGGGGCAGAGGCCGTGGGGCATTTGCCGTGCGCTCTCTGCCGTGGCTGTAGTCCGCAGCCTCCTTTTTATCCTCATTTTCCCGGCCGCATCTCCCTCTGCCTTTGCCCACCGGCTGAGTTCCTTGGAAGGTTCCGACTTCCCGATGCGCCTGCTGCCTGTCCTCGTTAATGTGCACCCTCCTTTTGTAGAACAGCCGATATTCATGGCTCTGTTAAGTCTTTGTTCTTCTCCTCGAAGTTCAGGAATGTGGCGGGACTTTGAGCAGCTGTCTGGGTCAATTTCTAACATTTTTTGGAACTGATGGTTTCTCCCCTTATCTACAAGTGCCGGCCCTATCTCCAGGCAGATTCACTCCTTGACTCTGTTTTGTTCTTCCCAGGCCCTCTTTGGTTTTGGGATTATTCTCGGTGCCCTCATTCCCTGTCCTTTTGTAGCCGTTTGTGGATCAGGAGGTCTGGCTGCCACCTGCATGCCCTGGCTCAGCTGCTGGATGAACTGCACTGCCAAGGTGTGGAGCATGGTAAAAAGATGAGAGTTGCTGCAGCACAGAAGAGGAGAAGCAGCATTCCTTTAACCCCTGGTGTGCTGGGGAGCCAGGTACATTGTCCCCACTTTGCCCCAGCAGTGTTAATTTGCATTTCTAAAGCTCCTGTCCAGGCTACCTGTTTAAACATTAAGGGGTCACCTTTAAATCTCTTCTAGTGATGCATCCTAAAGGTGAACTTCGAAAAACCCAGATCAAAATTTTTCTATCTTTTACAGCTACGCAAAAACATAGAGAAAAAATCCCAAGATAATTCAGTTTTTTCTAATTCCCCTCGGAAGGAAAACTCATTCTCACATCCTTTACCCAAACCTAACCAGCTATATAGAAGTATGAGTAATAAAAAAATACTCTAATGCTCTAAACTTTGCACTGAAACTTCAGGAAAAAGAAAAACTTCACTAATCTTTTTAGTGTTAGAGTCAAGGCATTCCTTGATTCTGGCCAGGATGTTCAACAAAAATCATTCCATTCTCACATAACCCGGGTGTGCCAAGAAAATAGTTCCATTACATGTGGGTTTTACTCGATTTTTCCCAAACTTGTGTAGTCTGAAGCAATCTAAATCCACTGGTTTAATGTTCTGTAGTTTCAACTTGTGCAGTTTTTAGTATTTGGTTTCCTCTTGGACCCGGATTTCTTTGCTTGTGCTGTTAACGAGGTGGGAAGTGCTGGATTTCCTTCTCAGCCTTTTGCAGACCAGGTGTCTGCAGCCCTGCCGGGAGCAGTGTCTGGTGTAGGTGTTGGTTGCTGTTTGCTGCTGGGGTTGATGTTTTGCTGCTGGTCGTTATCTTTGTGGGTATCTTTTGGGCCATTCCCAGTGTGTTGAGATGTTAAACTCATCTCCACTGAGTGGTGTAACATCCCTTAACAAAACCTTTAACATTTCTTTCCCCAAGGCCAAGGCAAAGCAAGCCTGAGTAGAGAAATCAAAGGTTAACAATGTTCAAGTCTATGAGCTGGTCTATTTTCCATGGATGCACTGGCAGGCAGGGCAGTGTGTGAGTGTGAGTGAGAGCCAGAGTGGAATTGTCCCGGTGTCTCCCCAGCAGCTGTGGCAGTGCAGGCCCAGCGAGCACTGAAGCTGCAGCAGTGGCAGCAAGGGCTGGCCCCGGTGGCTGGAGCTGCCCAGGGAGGGTGGCCAGGCCGAGGATTTCAGCAGAGGAGGTGTGGGCAGGCCCAGGGCCTTGCCCCGCTGTGGAGCCCTGGCTGCTGCTGCGCTGCCTTCAGTGCAGGCTCAGGGGGGCCTCCCATCCTCCTGCTGCAGGCGGGAAGTGCAAATCTCCGGGGCTGCAGAGACCTGGAGCCCAGGCTGAGGGGTCCCCCCGTGTTCAGCTGTGCTCGCGGCTGTTTCTGGCCTCGGGGCCCCTTGGCATGGGCCACGCCACTTGGCCACCAGTGGTGCTGCTTTGCACTCCTTAGGCAGAGCCCATGTCCTGCTTGGATGTTGGCAACAGCAAAGTGCCAAGGCAGGCTCTGTGCCAGCCCTGCTTCCTGGGGGAGAGATTGCACCAGAGACAGGATTCTGGCCACAGACTGCTTTAAATGTGCATCCCTTATCTCCACCCTGCACTAGGTGGAGAATTCCTAGGTAAGGATTCCTGAGATCAATTGCAAGGGGAAATAATTGAATATCTGCCCTGGCTCTCGCTCTTCTTCTTACCCAAACCAATGGCAAAAGCCGTACCCATGGCATCTTGGTTTCTATCCCCAGCTTCCAAAGGTGTTTCTTTCTTTCCCCTTTCATTCTTTGTACCCATCCTGAGCTCGGGGGGTGCCAGGGGTTATGGAGGTCCCATTGTATTCCTAAAGCTGCCATAACCCCCTGGAGGATTTTTTCCTGTAAAATGAGTTCTGCTGTCTGAGTTTGTTGCTTCTACAATCCCTTTTATTGGAATGATTTCTTTTAGAGATACCTTAATAAGTGATCCAGTGGTTGCTGAGCAGTCAGAATTGCTTTTGCCCCCCTGTTAGGTGAGATGGTGTCACCAGAAGATATTGAAGCCTTCCTGCTCAGGGCATTTCAGTGCCAGGCTCTTACAAGCACACACAGCTGTGCCGGTTGAGCTGACCATGGGGGTAACCTGCGCTTTGTCAGATTCCCTTTCCTCAATAACAGCGTGTCTTGGAACTCTTTTCCCTTCTGCTGCCCTTGAAGAGCCATCCACAAACACATTTTCTCCATTTTCAGATCAAGACTGAGCGTTCTCCAGGGCTCCAATTGTTATAAATTGTGACACGACAATTTGAAGTGTCTTAATTCAATAAAGCAATTTTATTTAAAATAGCAAGTGAGTAAGGCAGGCAAAGCACAGCGCTGGGCGGCCGGGGAGTCTCCTGCTCCACCAACGGCGCGCAAAAATGTTCTGTCCCAACCTTCCTTTTATCCTCCCCCTTCTCCTTGCAGGCGTGACTCTCCAGATGTAGTCTGAGTCTGGTCGTTGTGATAGCTTCTAAGTCTCTTCTTTTGAGATACAGCAAGCAGACCAGATACACACACCCAGGACTCTAATCTCAACCTCCTTATCACCTTGTAAGTAAATAAGCATTTCAAAGACACACCAGTACATTCTTATGCAAACCAAGGTAAGCGAGTATATCACAGTGAACAAATGATTTTCCACTTATCTCACAGTGTGGTGGGTCCCCCATTGGGATGGGAGCTCAGAGAGCCCTGCCAATCCATGTCCATGCAGGGGTGGACTTGCTCCTGCTGAGGGTGCTGCTGTCTGTGCTTGCAGTGTCCTTGTGGGCTGCAGCTGGAGCCCTGACTCCTTCCCAGGGGCTGTTTGGGTGGGCTCTGCCCTGGCCAGGAGGGCAATGCCTCTGCCAGGTGCTGTGTCCGACCCCGTCATGCCCTGGGTGCTGGGGCCCCCTTGGGCCCTGGGGTTGATCCCTCAGGGCTGTGGGAACTCTGCTGTGGCCTTTGCCTTCAGCTTGGCCTTTTGCTCATCCCTTCTTGCCTTCAGCTGCTGTGCCTTTGTGCCCAAGTGCTGCAGGGCTTCTTGTGCCACTCCTGCAGCCCCGGTCACTGCCTGTGGGTGCTCATCCTCTGAGAGCTGCTGAGCTTTCTGCAAAACCTTTCCTTTCTGCAGGGACCCAAAGCAAATCCTGAACAGAAAATCCTGATCCTTCATGTGCACTCTGCATTTCCCAGCTGTTCCTTTGTTTTCCCCGTTGTGCTCAGGGTCCCTGCCCAGCCCGTGTGGCAGAGCCGGTGCCTGTCCTGCCGCAGTGTCCAAAGGCGGCCCCCCCGGCGGGCAGGGCCGGCAGCTCCCCGGGGCCGGGCAGCGGCCGGGGCGTCCCGCAGCCTCCTGGGGGCCGGGGGCCACTGCCGGCCCTGCCCGGGGCTGGTGGGGTCAGGCAGCGCCCGGCGCTGAGCCCCGGCTGCCCCACAGCCCCGGCCCGGCCCCGCAGCTCCCCACAGGCCCCAGCCCGTGCTCCCGGTGCCGCACCTCTGCGCCCGGTGCTGCCGCTGCCAGCGCAGAGAAACCCCTGGCATCCTGACCTCCTGCTTTTCCTCTCCTGGAAACCGGGGATGGAAAGGATCTGGATCAGCTGGCAAATGTGAGGATAAGACCCTGTTGAAAAACATCTCAGTCCTCTGTATTTTTCTCTTTCTCCTCTTTTCCATCATCCTTTTTCTTACCACATAGATTCCTCCTGCTGCTTCTTGCCTGAACCATATTCCTGCACACTCCACCCGATCCCTTCCCAGCACACCAACCCCATCCATCCCCTGTTGTCCAAATCCCTTCTCCCCTTCCCTTATTGCCCCCCTGGGTGTCCATGTCCTTAATTACTTCTGGGGAAATATGCAAACTACCTCAACATTCTCCCAGGGGACCCTTCAGAGACATTTTGGGATCATCATCCCTTTGGCAAGGACCCTCCCTGGCTTTCCCTTTTCTCCCCTCCATGGGTGCCCTGCCATGTTCACTCCCCGAGGATCCCAGGGCACTCACTGATGAGATTTTCAGTGCTCTCTCCCTGCTGACCCTTCACAGACCCCCTGATGTGTCACTCGTCTGTCTCCTGGTCACTCCTGGGTCCCCAATCAATCCCCGGTGCCGCCATCAGCCAAGGGAGCCGATCACCCAAAGTGGGTGAGGCACCTTCAGCTGCACTCCCTGCCCGCCGCCCCGGAGGGTGGAAGGAATTCGGGATGAGCCCGAGGATGTGCGGGAAAATTGACATTGCCAGAGGTTTCTGTCCACAAAGCAGAGAGAGGAGTCCTGTAAAATAATTTCATTACTAATAAAAGGGAGAGGCCATGGGACATTCCCCATCGGCTCTAAGTATTAGAGGACAGAGCCTCCTTTTCATCCTAATTTTCCCGGCTGCATCTCCCTTTCCCTTTCTGTGTTGGCTGAAGTACTTGAGAGGTACAGACATCCCAATCCGCCTACTATATACCCCCATTAATATGCACCCCACTATTGTACAGCAGATGATATTCATGGCTCTGTTAAGGCTTTGTTGTTCTTCTGGAAGTTCATGAATTGAGCAGGACCTTGGCTGAGCAGCAGTGTCTGTCATCAATTAATAACATTTTCTGAAACTGATGGCTTCTCCTGTCACTTCCTTATGTACAGGTCCCTGGCCCTATCTCCGAGCAGATTCAGAGCGCCTGTTTGTAAAGACACTTTCCTGTGGTTCCTTCCATGGGGTCCCCCGTTTGTGGGACATCCCCCCTGGAGCAGGGTGTCCCCTCTGTGCTGCAGCCCCAGGGCTCGGGCCGAGCTCAGCCAATCAGAGCCCGCGGCGCTGATGACTCACCAGTTGCCAGGCAGACTCGCAGCTCCCCGCGTTCCCCACCTGGACCCACCTGCGCCCCCCCTCGGCCCCATGGCCCCGCGAGGGGAATTTGGGGAGGTGGGAGTGGGGCAGCGCCAAGGCCGGGCCCCCCCGCGCTGTCCTGGCGGGAGCGGCTGCAGTGGGGACCGAGTGCGGGCGGGAGCGGCCGAGAGCCCAGCGCTGCCCCAGCCCGACCTGCCCCAGCTCCATCCCTGCCCCTGCGCTGGGATGCTGTGGGTGTGGGGGGAAGAGGGAGCCGGCAGTGGGTGCTGGGCCTGGGGGCAGGAGGAGAAGGGAAGGAGAAGCAGGCTTGAGGAACAGAATGGTCAAAGGATGCAAGTGGCAAGAGAGGGTGGGGTTGTGCAGGAGAAGGAGGAATAGCAGGAGGAAGAGGAGTGTGAGGAAGAATAGGGACACAGGAGGAGGAGGAGGAGCAGAAAGAGGAAGCAGCAGAAGGTTCCACCCCTCCCTGTGTCTGCAGCCTCCCCTCAGCCCCAGGAGTGGTGGTCCCCCCACATGCAGCAGGTGACGGTGGAGGGGGATCCATGATTTTCAGGGGGTGAATCTTGGTGTTTCTGAGCTTTCTTGGGCTAAATGTTGGTGCTTTGGTTTTATGTGGCAGCTGAATCTTTATCTTTTGGAGGAGGTTTTTGCTGACTCGTGATCTTTGGGGAGTTTCTGATTTGTGTCTTGAAGTTTGTGGGATTTTTGGGCTGAATCTTGGTGTTTTGGAGGTTCTTACAGACACAAGATTCCCAATGACTTCCTGAGATGAACTTGGGCAAGGAGGAACCTCCAGTCCAAGGTGCTCTCCTCTTGTTTTTTCCCCAAACCAGGATTTGTCATTGCCAGGGCGTGGCTGGATGGAGGAGGAGCAAAAGCCCCGGAGATGCTGCAGGAGGAGGAGCTGCAAACCCAGCCCAGGGAGCTGCGGGGAGGAAAGAGCCTCCCTGAGCCAGGAAGGCAGGCAGAGATCCAGCCAGAGCTCAGAGCTGGTGGAGAAGCCTCGTGGCAGGGAGAAGCCCCACAAGTGCTTGGAATGTGGGAAGGGTTTCAGCTGGAGATCCAGCCTGATCCAGCACCAGAGGATCCACACTGGGGAGAGGCCCTACGAGTGTGGGGAGTGTGGGAAGAGCTTCAAAGACATGTCTGGCCTGATCCAGCACCAGGTGATCCACACCGGGGAACGGCCCTACGAGTGCTTGGAATGTGGGAAGAGCTATGGGTGGAGCTCAGACCTGAGAACACACCAGCGCATCCACACTGGGGAGAGGCCCTACGAGTGTCCCCAGTGTGGGAAGAGGTTTCAGACCAGCTCCCATCTCCTTGTACACGAGCGGATTCACACAGAGGAGAGGCCCTTCCGCTGCCCCGACTGCGGGAAGGGCTTCAAGCACAACTCCCACCTCACCGAGCACCGGCACATCCACACCGGGGAGAGGCCCTACGAGTGTGGGAAGTGTGGGAAGAGCTTCATACACAGATCAACCTTGACCAGACACGAACGGAGGCACCACTAAGGAAGCCCTGTGAGTACCCCGAGTGAGGGAAGAGCTTGGAGTGAGGAAAGAGCTTGGTGCACTGTTGCAGCTCCATTCCCCATGGGAGGATCCGGGCTGGATGATCCCCAGTGACCCCCGTTGGGCAGAGCCCTGGTGTCCCTGTATGGAGAATAAAACAGAGAGAAAAGCAATGGAGCTGATCAAGGGGCCCGATATCTGAGGCCTGACTGAGCAGAAACTGTGGGAGACACAGACACAGTTTAAGGCTCCCTGGCAAGAAGAGGAGACATTGGGGGGTGGCTGGGGTGTGACAGAGGGGATGAGGAGGTGACAAAGGGACAGAGGGGACATCAGAGCCCTCAGGAGGGGACAAAGGGAACCCTGGGAGGACACAGGGGCCACCGCAGGAGGCCACAAGTGCCGCCAGGTCCCTGACACCTCCCCGTCCCCTCCCCAGGCGTCCCCCTACCAGCTGGAGTCACTGGTGAATGTGGTGGCCACCCTGGGTGAGGTGGCAGCCACCGTGACCGGGTTACAGAGGGACGAGCAGCAGCTCATGTCCCCAGAGTCCCTGCACGGGAACCTGAGGAACTTCACCTGGAGTCTCGGTGAGACCCTGGAGCAGGGCGATGTCACCTCCCTGGGCCACCGTGGTGTCCCCTCCCTGGGCCAGGCTCTGGCCACACTTGGGGCCACCCCAGGGGCCACCTGGGCCGATGTGAGAGCTGCGGGCTGGGCCTGGCAGGAGTTGGTGGTCAGGCTCGAGGACAGCCGGGCCCTGCTGGCCTGGGATGCCACCGAGCTCCACGACACCCGCTGGGATGCGGCCATCGCTGCCATCCGGGCCGGGGACCTGCAGAACGTGGCCACCCGCAGGAGGACAGCTGGGAGCAGCCTGGTGGCCACAGCCCAGCAGCTGAAGGTGGCCCTGGGCAGGGAAAAGAGGGCCTTGGCAGGGCCACCCACAAGGCCCAGGTGGCTGCGGCCACCAACGAGGCCGTGGGAGAGGCCGTGGTGGCCAGCAGCCAAGCCATGGTGGCCACCAGAAGGGGACATTGGGCACAGGTGGCCCTGGGGCCGCTGGAGCGCTTGGTGGAAGAGTGTGAAGGAGGCAGGTGGTTCCCCGAGGAGCTGCAGCGCCGGCTCGGGGACATCGAGGCCATCCTGGAGGGGACAAAGAAGGCGTCCCCCGATGTCCCTGAGGCCTTGGTGGCCAAAGTGGCCGAGTTTGAGCAGCTGTGGGATGCCAGTGCCTGCCTGGGCAAGGATCACCTGCTGGGGACACTTGGGGACATCCACGACCTCCTGTTGAGTCCCTGTGGTGGCTCCGGCGGCCCCGGTGGCCCCAGCAGGCGCGCCCTGGCCCAGCGGTGCCAAAAAGCCGTGGAGGATCTCCCCAGGCTGCTGCAGCGATGGCACCGCTCTGATGGCATCAGGGACAGTGACATCCTGGTGGGCAGTGCTGGCGTCACCAGTCCCCTCCTTGCGCGGGATTTGAGACCAATTCGGAGAATTTTCTGGGAATTTTCATGGGCATTGTCCCACATGCTGATGGGAGTTTCTGGGATGACGTTACCAGCCGCACCTGGGGCCATTCTGAGAGCACTCAGAAGGCTTTTGCATTCCCCTGCTGCCTTTTGCATTTTTCTGCTTTTTCTGTTGGGTTTGGCATTTCTCTGTTGCCTTTTGTACGTTCCTATTGACCTCCAGCATTTTGCTCAGGTGCTCATACAGATATTGATTATTGATAATTCCTTGCAGCTGCTCGCTGGCACAATAAAATCTCAGAGTTTGCATGGACAAGTCCAAGGCAGTGTGAGCTTTCTGCCAGGATTTGGGAATCCTTTACGAATCCAATTCTCACATCCCTGGGCCCCCCCGTTCCCGGTGCTGTTCCCGGGGGTCCCGCGGTTCTGGGGGGTCAAAGGGGAGGGGGAGGAACCCCCGTGATGGGTGGGGGGCACAAAGGGGGGTCCGGGCCCGGTGCTCGGGGGGGTCGGGGGCACTGAAGGGGTGTGGGTGCAGTTTTTGGGGGGTCCCGGTGCTCGGTGAGGGGGGGTCAGTGCTCAGCAGCGGGGGCTGTCCAGGGACCCCCCCGGCCCCCCCAAATCCCAGCCGGGTGTGAAAAACAAAGTTCACTAAGGGATTACTAAACAAAGTTTAATCAGGGATAAAAAAGGGTTTTGGGGCTGGCCAAAGAACTCGCCCTCAACTTAACCCTTCGTTCTCCGGATCCGGTTCCACTGCAGGGCCAGGAACACACTCCTGAGTTTTGACATTATTCAAACACTCCCGGGAGGTTTGGGTGTCCCAGGAACTCGTGTTTGGGTCTCACCTCTGACTTGTCTGCAGGACATTCTGTAGATTAAGTCGATATTTTTGATTTCTTCTCATGGTTCCACCCTGTTGTTTCAGGCCCCCTGATAAATTCATAAATTCTTCTGAGCTTTGTGTCACTGGTATCACCTGGTGAGGCTGGTCCACAGATGTGGGAAACAACTGAATTGTTTTACACCTGAGTCAGTCACACAAAAGCATTTTAACATTGCATAGTCTCTATTTCAATGTTTATTATTGATCTGTTTAATATTTATCTATTTTTAATATATTAAGGCATATGATACAATATCTGTTTATTACTCTAGCAGTAAATTTGTTATACGCTGCACACATAAACAGATCGATTTTATTGTACCAGCGAGCAGCTGCAAGGAATTATCAGTAATCAATATCAAGTACCACAGCAAAATCCTCGTGATCAATAACAATGTGCAGAAGGCAATACAGAATTTCAAAAGCTGATTATTCTATTGTCATTTATAACCCGGCTCTGCTGCAAGGCACCGAGGGGCTCATTCAGCCCCTGACCCACCCCCACCCCCATCAGTGTCCCCAGAGCGTCCTCAGAATGTCCCCAAGTGTCCCCAGTGACGTCACCCCAGGAACTCCCATCAGCATTTGGGACAATTGCAATGAAAATTCCCAGAAAATTCCCCGAATTAGTCTCAAATCCCGCGTGGGGAGGGGAGAGGGGAGAAGTGACAGCAGCGATGTCCCTGAGGATGTCACCGTCCCCGAGACGTCACAGCGGTGACATCGCTGTCCCTGCAGCAGCCTCGGGATGTCCTCTGTGAAGAATGCATATTTTATGGTTGGCTTTTGCAAGTATTATATTGAATAGGGTTTGTATTATGTTACATTGATTAGTAGTGCTGTATTAACATTTTAATGGCAGGGTAAATGCAGATTTGTGGTTAAAACGGAGCTTTTGTGGTTAAAATAGAAACTCTGTGCGTGGGAAGAAAGGAATGAGGTACTTGCACCGGGACGGCAGCCGCAGGACACCGAAATCTTCCAGAGAAAAAGAATTTACAGCTTATTGTAAATGCAGGCGAGCCAGGGGGAAGAAATGACGATGCCTGACTCCAGCTCAGAAGGATGAATGGTTTCTTTATTAGAACTATACTAATATACATTAATATACTGTTTAAAGGAGACACTAAAACTACTAACCTGCTTTTTCTATTAATATATTGTTTAAAGGAGATACTAAAACTACAAACTGCTTTTTCTAACTCCCAAATGTAACTCCTCACAACTCGTGACCCTCTCTGAGATTCCAGCCCCAGGTGGGTTGGATTGGCCCCAGGCTCAAACGATCCTCACCAGAACCCAACCCAGCAGCCACCCCACAACAATTTGGGTAACAAATTGTTAAACAATTCTCCAAACACGTTCCACATGCTAAAACAAGGAGCAGAAACAGAAATTGATTTCTCTTTCGTTTCCCTCTGTGCTCCTCTGTGGAAAATGCTGGGAGGCAGAGCAATGTGCTGCCACAAGCGCTCCCTGATTAAAGGAAATTCACTCTCCGTGCCCCGCTCAGCCCTGCGGGCGCCGCGGGATTGAGAAGAGGCTGCCACTGCTCCGGGCTCTGTGGCTGGACAGGATTGATGCATCATGCATGAGATCGATGAATATGCAACAGGCTGCTGCTTTTAGGTTATTCCTTGTTCAAGGCGTGGTTTTGGCAGCTCAGTGCACAAACCATCCGGACGTCCGTAATCCCTCGCTTTTTATTGTCTTGTCACTGTCCTGACCTCATTGTCCACATTGTTATTGCTCTGATTTAATTGCTGGTTTTTTACTAACTGTTTTATTACTAATAAACTTTTACAATTTTAAAAACCAACTGACTGGTGTTTTCCACAGTGCCCAAAAACATCCAGATGTCCAAAATTCTTCACTTTTTATTGTCTTGTCATCGTCCTGACCCTCATTGTCCAGATTCTTATTGCTCCGATTTCATTGCTATTTTTATAACTATTTTGTTACTAATTAACTTTTTGAATTAGTAAATTTTTAAATTTCAAAAACCAGCGAGTGGTGCTTTTCACAGTGCCCAAGAACTCCTGGATGTCCAAAATTCATTTTTTATCATCTTGTGGTGTTCTCATCCTCATTGTCCACATTTTTATTACTCTAATTTTATTTACTATTTTTTTTTACTCACTATTTTATTACTAATAAACTTTTAAAATTTAAAAAACAACTGATTGTTATTTTCCACAGTGCCCAAAAACTCCTGGATGTCTGAAATTCTTAATTTTTTATTGTCTCATGGTGCCTGACCCTCGCTATCCACATTTTATTACTTTGATTTTATTTTTAAATTTTATTTTATTTTATTTCTTATTATTTTATTTTTATTTTTATATGTCTTAATAATCGTTTTATTACTAAGAAACTTTTAAAATTTCAGAAACAACTGATCAGTGTTTTCACAGTGCCCAAAAGCTCCTGGATGTCCAAAATTCTTCATTTTTTATCATCTCGTGGTGCTTTGACCCTCATTGTCCAAATTTTTATTACTCCTATTTATTGCTATTTTTATAACTATTCTATTACTAATTAACTTGTTTGAATCAGTAATTTTTAAAATATTTTAAAGAACCAGACTGGCATTTTTCACGGTGCCCAAAAACATCCGGGCATCCAAAATTATTTTCTTTTTATCGCCTTGTGGTTGCCTAAATGTCATTGTCCGATTTTGATAACTCTGATTTTATTTTGTATTTTAATTTTATTATTTTTATTATTTTAATTTTTTATTTTATATTTTTAATAACTATTTTATTATTAATAAACTTTTAACATTTCAAGAACAACTGATCGGTGTTTTCACAGTGCCCAAGAACTCCTGGGTGTCCAAAATTCTTCATTTTTTATCATCTTGTGGTGTCCTGACCCTCATTGTCCACGTTTTTATTGCTCCGATTTTATCGCTATTATAATTATTATTTCATTACTAATTAACTTGTTTAGTTATTTATTACTAACCTACTTGTGTAATAATTAATTTATTACTAATTAACTTGTGTAATTAGTGATTAGTTTGTGATTTTACAGACCTGCGATCGGCGCTTTCAGAGCGAGCGGCGAGCGGGAAACGTTACACGGGAACGAGCTTTGGATCGATTCCTGTGTGATACTGATCAATAATCAATAATCAATAACTAATGCTGGATCGATTCCTGTGTGACACTGATCAATAATCAGTAATCAATAAATAATGCTGGATCGATTCCTGTGTGACATTGCTCAATAATCAATAATTAATAACTAATACTGGAACTATTAATTTGTGATATTGATTAATTAATAATAAATAATTGACATTGGATTGATTCCTCTGTAGCATTGATTAATAATAAATAATAATGAAGAGTGGATAAAAGTTTCTGTAATATCGAGTGATTAATAATTAATAATTAATAATATCTAATAACATAGATTGATTCCTTTGTGATATTGATTAATAATTTATAATTTATATTGGATTATTTTATTTTTAACATTGATTAACACTATTGGATTTGTTACTTTGTAATATTAATAATAATTAATAATATAGGATTGATTTCCTTGTAATATTGATTAATAATAAATAACTAATAACATAGGATTAATTTATGTGTAATATTGATTCTTAATAATAAATAATTAATAATTAATATTGGATAGATTTCTTTGTAATATTGATTAATTAATCCTTAATAATTAATAATAGATCAACTTCTTTTTAGTGTTGATTAATTAATAATCAATAGTTGATATTGGGTCTATTTCTTTGCAATGCTGGTAATAATAAAGAATTAATTACTACTGAATTTATTTCTCTGCAATATTGATTAATTAATAATCAGTAGTTGATATCAGATAAATTTATTTGTAATGGTTAATAATTAATAATCAATTATCAATTATCAACAATCAATAATTAATATTGGATTGATTTATTTGCAATATTGTGAAAAATGCTGATTGAATGATGCGCTGCTATTGATTATTGATAACTCCCTGCTATTGATTATTGATAACACCCTGCTATTGATTATTGATAATCTGCTATTGATTATTGATAGCTCACTGCTATTGATTATTGATAATCTACTATTATTGATAACTCCCTGCTATTAATAATTGATAACTCCCTGCTATTGATAATTGATAACTCCCTGATATTGATTATTGATAATCTGCTATTGATTATTGACAATTTACTGCTATTGATTATTGATAATCTGCTATTGATTTTTTATAACTCACTGCTATTGATTATTGACAATCCACTATTGATTATTGATAACTCACTATTGATTATTGATAACTCCCTACTATTGATCATTGCTAACTCTCTGTTATTGATTTGGATGTGTGGAGATGAAGGAACAATGGGAATGGAAATCTCCTTTTTTTTCCTTTTTTTCCCCATTTTTTTCTCCTTTTTTTGCCCCTCTCTCTCCTGTGACAAAAGCGAAGATTTGATGAAAAATCAATAAAATGGGAAATGGAACTTTTTTAAAATTGCTTTTTAAAAAAAATTCAGTGAACAATTGGAGCTGGGTAATTGGTTCTTTAACGACTTTAAATTCATGCTTTGGGTTTTTTAATCAATGCTTTAAAAAAGAACCTTAAAATCCAAACTGGAACAAACTCCCCAAGTGTCACCAACCCCACCGGTGTCCCCAATGTCCCCAAACTCCCCAAATGTCCCCAAACCTCCCCAAATGTCCCCAAACTCTCCAAATGTCCCCAAATATCCCCAAATATCCCCAAACCTCCCCAAATGTCCCCAAACTCCCCAAATGTCTCCAAACCTCCCCAGATGTCCCCAAACCTCCCCAGACCTCCCCAAATGTCCACCAGGGCCATCCCCGCCATGTTCTCCACGCTGGGCCTGGTGGCACCTGTGGGGACATTGGGGACGTGTGACCGACACCCCCGGGTGGCACTGACACCTCCGGGTGGCACCGAGCCCATCCTGGTGGCACCGGCCACCCCCCGATGTCCCCAGCTCTGCTCCTGATGTCCCTTAGGAGATCCCAGTCCTGTCCCCAGTGTCCCCAACCCTGTCCCCAGTGTCCCCAGGCCTCCCTGGTGTCCCAAAACCCTACAAACCCCATTCCCGATGTCCCCACCTGTCCCCAACTGCATTCCTGATGTCCCCAACTCTGTCCTGGTGTCCCCAACTCTATCCTCAATGTCCCCAACCCCATCCCAGGTGTCCCCAGCTCCAGTCCTGGTGTCCAAGACCCTCCAAACCCTGGTCCCGGTGTCCCCAGTGTCTCCAGCCTTGCTCCTGTGTCCCCAGCTCCATCCCAGGTGTCCCCAACCCTGTCCCTAATGTTCTCAAGTGTCCCAAACTCCGTTCCTGATGTCCCCAGCTGTGCCAAAACCCTGTCCCTGATGTCTCCAGGTGTCCCCAAACCCTGTTCCTGATGTCCCCAGCTGTGTCCAAACCCTGTCCCTGATGTCCCCAGGTGTCCCCAAACCCCATCCCTGATGTCCCCATGTGTCCCTCGCCCGCCACCACCACAGTGACCCGGTGTGGTGCGTCCCAGCCGGGCCCCAGGGTGGTCACCAAAGTGTCCCCCTCGGTGTCCCCCTCAGTGTCCTCCAAGCGTGGCCTGGGGTGGCCACGGGCGCGGCGCTCCCAGCGGATCTCCACATCCAGCGGGAAGAAGCCGACGGCGTCGCAGCGCAGCTCGGCCGGGAGCCCCGGGGACAGCCGGGACGGCAGCAGGGACACCCGGGGAGGGGCTGGGACACAGGACAGTGAGCTGGGGATACTGGGAGTGACTGGGAGGGTCTGGGACATACTGGGAGGGAACTGGGAGGGACTGGGATGGACTGGGAGGGACTGGGACATACTGGGAGCCCCGGCCCCGCCCATTCCCGGCACTGACCAATCACGTGCAGCCGCAGCACCTGCTGCACCTGCCCTGGGGCGCGCTCACGGAGCAGACGAAGGCGCCGTCGTCCGACCCCGAGAGCGGCGGCAGCTGCAGCGACACCTCCCTGGCGCCTCCCGGCGGCTGGGAGGACCAAGGAAACGTTCGGCCTCAGTGGTGCCCCCCGGCGGCTGGGAGGATCGTGGCCGTTCTGTGCCCAAAAACCCCCAGAACCCCCCCAAAAAAAAACCCCCAAAATGCTCCCAAAACCCACAAAAATCACCCACTAAACCCTCCCAGAAACACACAAAAAAAGTCCCCAGAAATCACCCACAAAACTCCCCCAAAAAAACCCAAAAAATGCCCCCAAAACCCCCAAAAATCACCCACCGAACCCCCCCAGGACCTCCCAAAAACCCCCAAAAAATGCTCCCAAAACCTTCCAAAAAAACCAATGCCCACAGCGCCCCCTAGCGGCCATGAGGACTGAGGCTGTTCTGTGCCAGTAGCGCCCCCTGGTGGCCGGGAGGACCAAAACCATCCACTGCCAGTGGCGCCCCCTAGCGGCTGGGAGGACCAAAGCAGTTCCATGCCTGCAGCGCCCCCTGGTGGCCGGGAGGACCAAGGCTGTCCATTGGCGCCTCCCAGTGGCCAGGAGGACTGAGGCCACCCACTCCCAGCAGCGCCCCCTGGCGGCCAGGAGGACCCGACACCCCCCGCTCGGTGGCGCCCTCTGCTGTCCCCGCAGGGCTTTGCAGCCCCTCCCCTCCCCTCACCTGCGCGGTGCCGGGGGGGCTCCCGTGGCCCCCCAGGAACAGCAGCACCCCCGGCGCGGCCTCGGTGAGGCGGGCGGCGGCCGAGTCGAAGGCCAGCAGGCGCCGCGTGGCGCCGTGGCGGTGCCGCAGCTGCTGCAGCGTGAAGGGCCCGGCCGGGGGCGCGAAGGCGCAGTGCAGCCGCCCCGGCGCCCCCAGCAGCGCCCGCATCTGCGGCGTCCGCGTAGACACTAACAGGGACACTGAGGGGTGGGACAGGGTGTCAGGGGTGTGGGGACATCGGGGACACTGGGGACATCGGGGATGTGGGGAGATGTCAGAGACATTGCGGGGCAGGACAGGGTAGTCATGGGGTGTGGGGACATTGGGGACATTAGGGGGACATTGAAGATCTGGAGACATCGGGGATGTGGGGAGACATCGGGGACACCAGGGACACTGGGGACACCAGGGATATGGGGGGATATCAGGGTGTCCTGGGTTGTAAGATAAGCTTGTATTCTATTTGCCATCTGTTGAAGGCAAACCTGTTGGGCAGGTTTTGTTATCTTTTCCAAGAACCGGTTTTGCTCCTAAGAGGTAATGGTTTGTTAGTGGGCCATTGACAGATTCAATGCAGGGCTGGTAACGTAACACCATCCTATTGTGAGATGTTCCACCCAGAGGGGGAAGCCAAGCACTCTTTTATTGGGTATAAAGGGGTAGCTTTTGGGGAGAGAGGCAGCTGGCTCTCTCTCTTCGCGGGATTCCCGGAGAAGCAGCTCTCTTCGGCGGCACTCGCAGCGAAGCAGCCGGAGCGCGCTGAGGCGACGGTGGCGGAGCTCGGAGGCAACCCCGGCGCAGAGGAAGACCGGCCCCACTGCCACCAGATCTTCAGAGGAAAACTATACCCTTCTAAAGATCACCACTGCAGCTGCAATTCATCAACCACTGCAAGGGGAGCAATCGTCCCAGCAGGACTGCTACGGGCACCCCGAATCCTCAGGTTCTGGACTTTTTCACTGGTTTTGTTTGTACCGATTGCATTTTCCTTTTTAAATTGTTGTCTAGTTTTCTCCTAGTAAAGAATTGTTACTCCCATTCCCATATCTTTGCCTGAGAGCCTTTTAATTTAAAGATCCTGGTAATTCAGAGGGAGGGGGGTTTGCCGTTCTCCATTGCACAGGAGGCTTTGCCCTCTTTCACAGACTCCTGTCTTGTCGAACCAAGACAGTGCAGCTGGGCAAGGGCAGCTCAGGAGAGCCCTGCTGGGCCCTGCAGAGGTGATGCTGCTGCTGCCCAGGGCTGAGGAGTGGCTGAAGGCCCTTTGGGAGGTTCCCAGCAGAGAGACTGACCAGCCAAAGTCACAGTTCTGGAGTCTCTGTACATGTTCAAACTTTCCTTTGATGATCCTCTCTGTCCCTTTCAACTCGCAATGTTCTGTGATTCTGGGATTACAATTCCTGTTCTGCTTCTCTCATTCCCCTTTTGTCTATAATCAAAAGAGAAAAAAAAGAACCCTTGCAACAGTGTTAGAACAGAAAAGGAAAAAACACACCTTTATTGGAATCTCCCGGGTGTCCCAGGTGGGATGAGGGACACCCAGCCCCTGATTTCAACAATTCATTAAGGTTGATTAATTAGGATATTTAACAGGAACATCCAGTAGGAGATTCAGTTGCCCCAATTACACAACCCTGGCTCAACCCATTGGAGGAGGTCCACAGACTTCTTTGCCCAGGTTTTGTTATCACTGTTCACATTCAAAAACCAAAATGTTCTTCTTGTAGGTCCTCTTCCTGATAATAAGACTATATAGTATTAAAGGGATATATTTAGACAGTCAGCTTATTGTTCTAAAATATAGGGGAAAGGTAAGGAAACGTATTAGAGTTAATTAATGATAATAACTATATTAACAATATAATAGTAGTTTAAAATAGTTAAGTGTTTAATAGAGTTAGGTAAGGATTATAATTTTATAACTATATCATAGTAATTTACAGAACTGCGAATATATGACAAATATTTGAAAAGCAAAAACCTTTTTGTCATCACCCCAAACTTCCCACCCTGCTCCAAGCAAGAAGTTGAAAACACTCTCAGGAAAGCTCCTGACCTTTACAGCAATCCTAGGCTTACCTTCTTTGGGAAGTGTCCTCCGGAGCTGTGCCCAGGCTGGTCTGGAGCTGGGAGCAGCCCTGCCCCAGCCAGCCCCTCTCAGCAGCAGCACCTGCCCTGCTCAGGGTGGCTCCTTCCCCCCACAGCTCCTGGCCAGCGCTGGGAGCAGCTCCAGGGCCGGCTGAGAGCTGTCCCTGGCAGGCAGCAGAGTCCCTGGCCCAGCACAGCGCCCTGGGCTGCAGGACCCTGCTCTGCAGGACAGCCCTGGGCACCCCTGGCTGCTCTGCACAGGAGATGAGCAGAGAATGCACTCACAGGCTCTGTGGGCATTGGCATGTTCCAGCTTTAGGAGATCTCTCCAGGAGCTGCAGCTGCATTGTCCTGCAGCCAGAGGTTCCTGTGCCAAGGGCTGGCAGTGATTCTGCCCCAGGCACTTCTCAGCCCCTTCCCAGCCCTGACTGATTGAAGCTCTCTGTGCCTCTGTGCTGTGCCCGCGCTGGCTGCAGGCAGTGCCCCAGCCCTGCTGGGCTGGCAGAAGAGCTGATCAGCAAGAGAAATGTGATTTTGAAGCTCTGCTTGGTTACCAGCATCACCCTCTGTGCCAGGAGCCCGGCCCAGCTCAGCAGCACAGACACAGCACAAGGACTTTAATGACCCTCTGGGGCTTTGTGCTCAGGCCCTGAACATCAGGCCCTGGGAGGGAGCTGAAGAAACCTCTCCAGAACTCCAAGTCAGAATCAAACTCCAAAAGTTTCTTGGACTTTTAATGGGTCCCACTGAGGGACACGACTGAGAAAGTGTCCCCAGGCCCCAGGCAGAGCAGAGAACTGGAGGCACTGATGCCAGGAGGGGACAAAGAGAAGCCAAGTCTTGGTGCCCTGGGGAACAGCAGGGTCTGTGCCACCAAGGGCTGTGAGGAGACACCTTGTCCTGAGGCCCTGGGGCCTCCTGGCACAGCCCCAGCCAGGCTGGGCACTGTCAGCCCCTGCTCCTGCCCTCAGCATCCCCCCCTAGCCCACATCCCAGTGGGGTCAAGGATCTGCTGGAAGGAGTCCCTGGGGAGCCTTGGTCAGGAATGGCCCTGGGGGCTCCTTCATGCTCCCAGGGACTGCAAGTTTTTCAAAGGACTTTGGCTTTTTCTTTTACCTTGGAGTCTCTGAGAGGTTTGTGCAATCATGGCCTCCAATATTCTGCTTTAATTAGTCCCTAGAGAGGCTTTGTCAGGAACAACACTCAGTGGGGCCCATTAAAGCTTCAAGGTACTTCAGTTATTTTAAGGTACTTGGTGTTTGCCTTTTGATACAGACTCTGTGACAAGTTTGTGCAATCATGGCCCCAATTATCTGCTTTATGAGTCCCTTGAGAGCTTTGTACTGTACTCAGTGGGGCTCATTAATACTTTGTGATTCTTAACTTTTGTAAGGTACTTTGGATTTTCCTTTCCACACTGACAGTTCTTTGTGCCATTTTCAGTTTCTGAGAGATTTTTGTGCCATCCTGGCCTCCAGTTCTCTCCTCCAAGGACTCCATGAAGAGCCTGTGGTATAGATGGACCTTTGCAGTTCCCATTAATGCTTTAGACTCCAACCACTTTGGGGTTTTCCTCTGACTTTGACTCCGGGAAAGGTTTGTGCAATCTCCTCTCAGGCCCTGAGGTTCCAGGTCTCAGCTCCAAATGCACCACAGGGCTCATTAGGATCAAGCAAGTCCTGACAAACCATGGGTCTGCCTCAATTTCTCTCTGCTCTCGTGCAGTTCATCAGGAAGTTTCTGTAGTGGTTTTGGCTTGCCAATTTGAGATTTCTCAGCCAATGCATCAATTAGTGTGGTGGGTTCAGTGTTGGCTAATTACCAGTGCACTCACTAGAATATACTTACTCCTTTACTGCTGTGAGACAGGAGTAGGAGAAAAGCAAATGGGCTGAAAACTTTAAAAGGGTATAAAGAAAAGTTTATTAACAGTAACTAAAAGAAAGAGTAATAAGAATCATATCAAAACTTTCACAAAACTTCCTCTCTCCATTCAACCTTTTCTTTCTTATTGACAATATATGGACACAAAACCTAAAATTTTGAGTACGTTTACCACCTCTAAAATAGTCTTTCTTCACTTCACTTAGGGAGAGGAGTCTCTCTTTCTTGCTATGGAGACTCCTCCATAAGAAAACAGTTCTCTTGGGGCTCTCAATTTCCACAAATAGCAGCCACTTGGAAAAATGAAATCATGAAATCCCTGCCATTTTTTCACAGTTTTTCCCACAGCTGTGATTATGGGCCATGTCAATTTATGGGGTATTAGCTTAAATATGAGCTGTTTAAGACCAAATATTTTCTTCTTCTATTTCTGAAATCATCTTCATCTCTGGGAACAGAGATCTTCTTCTCTCCCTGAGGGCACAGGGTTTAATCACTCTGCTGCATTTCATTGTTCAAACTTCTCATGAGATCACAGCTACTGCAAAATTTGCTCACTTTAGTATGGAGGCTTTTGCTGAAACAAGTTATCTCCCCATACTTTTCAGTGCCTTACTGGGAAAAAGAGAGTCTGATGTATCAATGACATCCTTCTCCACAGCTTTACCAGAGGATTTCAGCCCCAAGATCAAGGCATCTCCTCATCCCTCCCATCTGGGACTCAACTTCCTCTTCAGTGACCTCTGTGTGTCCATGCTGCTCCTCTGTGTGCCTGCCCTGTGTCCTTTTCTCTCACTGGAGGGAGGATGGCAGCACTGGCAGAGTCAATATTTGCCCGGGGCTGCAGATGGTTCCGTGAGCCCGGCCGGGCTCGGTGGCCAATTCTAATTTTGGCCATGGTTCCTGGACATGAAGACCAGTTCCTTTCCATAGCAATGAATGAACAGAGCACCACTGTTTTAGGGGCTGACAAGAGGTGAACACCAGATGCAAAGGCCAGCCAGTGATGCCAGATTCTGTTTGAAGAGATACTCTTACAAATAGGAAATTTTTTAGGGAGGATACCAATTTTGGCAATGGACATCTGAAATAACAGACTTTTTTTTCCATACAGAGGAGTGTTCCAGAAGCTGATGAGGCAGCCCTTGACATCCCAACATCAGCCAGACCTGTCAGGTGGCCCCTGTCAGGCCAAGCCAGACAGACCTGGTCCATGTTCCCTCCCTTCCATGGGGCCCCACAGTGTCCCAATGATCCCTTGCTTCCAGGAGGCCCTGAGGTGTCACAATGCCCCCTTGGTGACACCAGGCCCTGAAGGGTTGGAATGGTCTCCATGGTTCCATCAGGCCCCACAGAGTCATAATGGTCTCTGGGTCCATGAAGCCCCGCAGTGTCACCATGGCCCCTTGGTTCCATGGGCTCCAGTGGTGCCACAATGATCCCCTTGGTTCCATGAGGTGCCCACAGTGTCACAGTGATCTCCATGGGAAGGTAAGAACCGAGCCCCAGTGCTGCAGGGGCAGCCACCAGAGGCCAAGGCCAGACAGACTTGATGGTACTGGCAGATTTTGTCTGGAGCAACCCTTGGATGTAGGGAATTTTAGAAGTGGGATCCCAGTTTCAGATATGGACACCTGGAGAAGATTTTCCATAGGAAGGAAAGCACAAAGCCCCAGTGTTTCAAAGGCAGAAGAAGAAAGAGGTAGCTCGTGGGAGGCTGAGACAGCCAGACCTGTTCTTCCTGGCAGCTTTTGTCATGGAGGAATCATTGCATACATGGAATTTGGGAGGGGATATCTCAATTTTGACCACGGACACCTTGAGAAGAAGGACAATTCTTTTCATTGGAAGGAAAGCACCAAGCGCCAGTATTTCAAAAGCAGATGAGAGGCAGCTCCCATGAGGCCAAGAGCAGCCAAGCCTGTCTGTCCTGGCAGCCTTCACTTGGGAAATCCTTGGATATACAGAGTTTTGGAGGAGGAATCCCAATTTTGGCCATAGCCCATGGAGGAGAAGGAGAGTTCTCTCCCATAGGAAGGAAAGCCCAGAGCCCCAGGGCTTCAGGGCAGGTGAGAAGCAGCCCGGGACATGCCAAGGTGGTCAGGTGGTCCCCAGGAGGCCCAGCCAGCCAGACCTGGTCCGTGTTCCCTTGGTTTGGTGGTGATGCCTTGAGAGGCTGCCTAGAACAGAGCTAGGCAGTGTTAAAGGAATAAAGCAGGTATTCATTAAAAGGCCTTCAAGGGATACACCCTGGGCAGTACAAGAGCCTGGCCCTGGCTCCATCCTAGATGGAGCCCAGGTCACGAGTTTTCACTGGGGCAAACAGGGGGATTTGGTCTGGCAGGATGTGTAAAACAATCTCCTGTAATATCTACCTGTTCTCACACAGAGCACTTGGCTGCAGGGACATGTTCCCATCGTTCCTGCCCAAGTTTCAGGATTCAAACACTGCTGTCCTTCCCAGGAGCTGTTCTTCAGCTGCCTTGGGAGGCCCTTTGGCCTCTGGACCCACACTCTGGCCCCATTATTAGCACTGCTGGATCCAAACCCTTTATCTCCACCAACAGCAGTGATTTCAGGTGGACCTCCTTTTTTCCCAATTGTTTTAAACACTGACAATATCAATAATTGTGCTACCCTGACATGGGTTTGAATAATCCAACCTTGTTCACTATTTTTTAACCAAATTACTTCAATTTCTCCTTGATAATCTGCATCAGTTCCTCCTCCCATTACATGAGCACTTTGCAAGGCCAAACTCCAGTGAGCAGTTACCAAACCAAAGTGTCCTGGAGGAATCTGGATTCCTGTTCCTGTATTGCTAACTCTCATTTGCTTCTGATTTATCCTGACTAATTCCAGTGCATGAAGGTCCAGCCCTGCAGACTCTGGGCAGGCCCTGCCAGGGCCATCACACCCAGAACAATTTCCCAGGCAGTCCCAGTCTCACTGCCCAGGGCTGTATTTGCACACTGGGAGCAGCCGTGCACAGCCAGGGGGTTTCCATTTCCCCAGGGCCATTGTTAAGGGCATGGAGCACATCTGGGAGATGGGTTCTCCATGGCGACAGGTTCCCAGATCTTCATTTTTCCAACTGCTCTTTTAACAACCCCTTCACCCGTTCAACCAATCCTGCAGCTTGTGGATTGTCTGGTACATGAAAACCCCAGCACTCCTAATCACTGTATTTCTCATGTAACAGACAAAGCATTCCACACCACAGTATCATCAAGCCCTATAAAAATAGCCAATTTCATCCCTTCCTCCTTTATTCTTTGTATACAATCTTGCAGAATTTACCACTGACATTTGGGTCTTGGCCAGTTCTTTTCTGTAGGGGATTCAGTGTCACAGTGAGCAGCCAAAGCTGACAAATTTGTATTGTCAGCATTATTTCACATGATAAATTCTAAATCTATCAAATATATATATATGATCATGTTATATTTTTATATAATTGCTATTATTAGTAATAATAACTATATTTCACTTGCACAAATGAATCTGAGTTCATTATTTAAACCTTCCTCTGTCCCTCCATGTGGGAGCATTCCAAAACCAATTCTTCCTTCTGTTGGTGCTGTTTCAAATGTGCTGTTAACAAAATCCATCCCCATCTTCCCAAACCCAGAAGTTCTTTTCCTTCTTCCATATGCAATTTTTTGATGCATTTTAAGACATCCGGGGGTTCAGCATCTTTTAACAGACTGCCCCACTGCTCACACGGTGCTCCCACCTCAGCCCACTCCAGAGCCAGCCAGCTCCAGGGAAGGGCTTCCGATCTGGGAATTTCTGATGGGACTGATTGTTCACAATTACATTTAAAAAGTGACATTTTGTTGTGATCTGGCCAGACTGGGTCAGTTTTGTTTTACCAGTGGGCAGGGTCAGCACCAAAGACACAGACACCAGCTGAAGGAATCAGTGCCATTGAGTGTAGCTCAAAGCACAAAGGATCACAGCAGGAGCAGCTCAGCAATGCACCCAACCATCACCACCAAAGGTTGCAGCAGTGGTTAAGACAGATCCAGCACCAGTTACCCTCAGGCTTTGCCATGCCCCAGATCCACACAGCAGCTGGGGAAGCTGTCACAGCCAAGGGCTGCAGAGCCACTCCTGGACACTGGGAATTCCTGCAGGTGCCTCCAGCCACAGGTGAGGCTCCAGCCTCGCTGGGAGAGGGCCCAGCTCTGACAGTGCTGAATGAACAGACTGACAGCACTTCTGCTGCGGGAGCATATGGACCCCCAGACCCCCCAAAACCGCTCCAGGACCCCTAGATCCCTCCCGAAACTCCCCCGGATCCCTCCCCCAAGGCCCCGATCCCCCCAGCCCCAGCCCCTGTGCGGACCCCCCTCCCCAGCGGCGCCGCCCCAGCCGCTCCCGCAGCTCCGGCCTCTCCCAGCGCCTCCCCCGCTCTGGCAGCGCCGCCCGCAGGGCCCGCCCGAGCCGCTCCCGGCTCCCTCTGATTGGCTGCCGCGGCGCGGGGAGGCGGGCGCTGCCGAGGGGATCCGCGCTTTGATTGGTCGGTTCGGCACGGGGCGCGCCGCTATTGGCTGGGGAGCCCGCGCGCGTGGAGGAGGCGGGAAACTGTGAGGGGAGCGCGGCTGAGGAGGAGCTGAGGGGGGGCCGGGGGGAGCTGGGGGGGTTTGGGGCGGGTCTGGGGAGAAATTGGGGATTTGGGGGGGATTGACGGGAAATAGGGGGTTTGCGGGGAATGAGGGGTCTGAGGGGGCTTTGGTGGGTCTGAGGGGGTTTAGGGAGCTTAAGGGGGGAGCTTGAGAGGGTCTGGAGCATTCTCAGATGAGTTTAGGGGGATCTGAGGGGAATTGGGAGGGTCTGAGGGGATTTTGGGGGGGTTGTGAGAGGAACTGGGGGTTTCTGAGGGGATCTGAGGGAATTTGGGGGGGTCCGAGGGGATTTCACAGGGTTTAGGTAGGATTCAGGGGTGTAAGGGGGATTTGGGGGGGTCTGATAGGATTTGGGCGGTCTCAGGTGGGTCTGGGGTCAATTTTGGGGTAAAGTGGGGGGGTCTGAGGGTACCTGGGGGCTTTAGGTGGGTCTGGGTGGGTTTGGGGCTCTGGGGACACCTAAAGGGGTGCCAGGGGGTGAAGGGGTCGCAGCCCCCCAGACGCCCCTGAAGCCCCCCTGTCCCCACAGAGGGGTCCCGGCCCTGGCGGTGCAGGACCCCCGGCCCCAGCCCAGCGTCTCCATCAGCAGCTGAGCCAGGAGATCCAGGAGGACGGGGGGGCTGGGGGGTCCTGGGGGTCCGAGAGTGTCCCTGGGTGTCCCCAGGGGCTCAGGCTGTCCCCTGGGTGTCCCCGAGCTGGAGAAGTCCCTCTGCGCCGTTTCCTCGCCGTTTGGGCAGATTTTGGACATTTTGGTGCGGCGCAGTCTCGGCCTGCGGGGCCAGGCCTTCCTCACCTTCAGGGAGATGAGCAGCGCCACCAACGCCCTGCGCTCCCTGCAGGGCTTCCCCTCCTGCGGCCAACCCGTGGGGAGACAGAGACTGGGGGAGTTCTGGCACTGGGGAAAGAACTGCAATGCTGGGGAAAAACCGCCAAACTCTGGCCTCAGATATTCCCAAAATCAAACTTGGAATCCCTCCAAAAGCACCCTGAACACCCTAAAGCTTCCCCTTCTATGACAAGCCCGTGGTGAGACAGAAATGCTGGGGGAAAATCCTGGAATTCTCAGGGGAAAAAAAACAAAATCCTGAGGGAAAAATACCAAACCCAACCAGGATTCCCCCCAAAATCCCATCAAGAATCCTTGAAATCGAATTGGGAACACCCCCTAAATCCAACCAGGAACCTCCTAAAGCTTCCCCTCCTATGAGAAGTCCATGGTGAGATCCAAATCCCTGGCAAAATCCTGACATTTTGGGAAAAAATCCTGAAATTCTGGGAGAAATCCTGAATTCCTGGGAGAAAAACTCAAAATGCAGCCTCAAATATCCCCATATTCCAACCAGGAGCCCCCCAAACCTTCCCCTTCTACCACAAGCCCATGGTGAGAGAGAAATCAGAGTAGAAGTCCTGCAATTTTGGGAACAATCCTGAATTTCTGGGAAAAACTCCAAAATCCTTGGGAAAAAACCCAAATCCAGCCTCAATTATCCCTAAAATCCACCCTAAAACTCCCCAAAGCTTCCCCTTCTGGGACAAACCCGTGGTAACAGCAGAATCTTCAGAAAAATACCCAAATTTTGGGAACAATCCTGAAATTCTGGGAAAAAAGCACAACATTCAATTGGGAACCCACCCAAGTTCACGTGGGAAACACCGAAATTCAGCCAGGAACCCCCCAGAATTCACCCTGAATCTCCTAAACCTTCCCCTTCTAGCCCACGGTGAGATCCAAATCCAGGGGAAAATCCACAGATCCTTGGGAAAACAGGAAATTTTGGGGAAAAGCCTGAAATCCGGGGAAGAAACAGAAATCCAGCCAGAAATCCACTCCCAATCCCCTGGGAATGACCCCAGACCCCTGTTGGAACCTCCCAAATTCCTCTAAACTCCCCCAAAATCCTGCTGAAATTCCCCAAATTCCTTCTAGGACTTGCCAAAATCTCTCAAAAACGTCCCTGATTGCTCTTGGAACTGCCCCAGATCCCTTCTGGAGCCTCCCCAAATCCCTGAGAACTGTAGAAAATCCCTTGGAAAACCCCAAAATCCCTCTTGGAACTGCCCCAAATCCCTGGGAATTCCCCCAGATCCCTCACAAAGCCCCAAATCCTCCCCAGATCCCCTCTGAATTCCCCCAGACCCCTCAGAAAGCCCCAGATCCCCTCTGGAACCTCTCTCAGATCCCCCCAAAATCCTCGGGAACAACCCCAAACCCCCCGAGCCGTCCCCAGCTCCCCCCGGAGTGATCCCAAATCCCCCCGGAGCCAGCCCAGGTCCCCTCTGGAAGCTCCCCGAGTCCCTCGGGAAGCCGCAGATCCCCGGGAGCCGCCGGGCAGCGCCGGGAAAGCCCAAAGCCCCGCGGCAGTGCCGCATCCCGGCCGGAGCTGCCCCGGGAGCCCCGCGGGGCCGGGGCCGGGGCCGGGATGCGCCGTCCCAGCGGATCCAGCGCGCCCGGCCGGGCTCGGCCAGCGCGGCCCAGGGCAGGGAGCGCTGGTGGGGCGGGAGCGGGAGCGGAGCGCGAACGGGACCAGCGCAGAGCCAAGGGGGGAGAGGCCCCGGCCCCACAGAGAGCGGGGCCGGAGCGCGGGGCCGGCCGGGGATGGCTCGGCGATTGTTCCGGGCGATTCGGGCACTCGCAGCGATCTCTGCGGGATTCTTGGGCTGCTCCTGGGAGGTTTGGCTGGCATTTTGAGGGAAGTTTTCGTGGGGATTTTTTGGGTGCATTTCCTCGGGCTTTGGGTGGGATGTGAAGGGACTTGGGGGCATTTTTGGGGGAATTGAGAGGGGCTTGGTGGGATTTTGGTGCGAATTTTTTGAGTGGATTTGGTGTGGATTTTGCGGGGGTTTTGGGGAAATTTTGGTGGGATATTTTGGGTGATTTGGTGGGATTTTTTTGTGTGGATTTTGTGTGATTGGGGAACTTTTGGGGGCATTTTTGTACAGTTTTTTTCTGTGTGGATTCTGTGGGATTTTCATGGGAATTTAGTGGGACTTTTTGAGGTATTTTTCTGTGGGATTTCTGGGGATTTTGAGGGCAATTTTTTTATGGGGATTTTGAGGGATTTCTATGAGCCTTGGGGTGATTTTTGTGAGGAGTTTTGGGGTGAGTTTTGTGGGCTTTTGGGTGGAATTTTTGTGGAGATTTTCCTGGGATTTTGTGTGGATTTTCTGGCATTTTCGAGGATTCTATGGTGGAATTTTTATGTGATTTTAATGGTATTTTTGGTGGGATTTTTTGTGAGGATTTTGAGTGATTTTTATTGGATTTTGGTGGGGTTTTGGGAGTATTTTTTGGGAGATTTTTGCTGGATTTTGGGTAGTTTTTTTGGGGATTTTATGGGATTTTGGTGATATTTTTGTGGGGGATTTTGGGGAGATTTTTGTGAGTTTTTTTTTAATTATTAATATTTCGGTGGGGTATTTTTTTGTGTTTTTTTTTCAGGATTTTGTTGGGATTTTGGTGTTTTCTCTTGGGATTTTGGGCAGATTTTGTGTTGCGTATCCAGAGTGACTTTGGGCAGCTCTGGGGCAGCTTTTGGGGTTTGTCTCCCGTGTCCCCCGGCTGTGGCAAAGCCCCGAAGCACATCCTGTTCCTGCCCAGCTCCCTGAGCAGCCCCAGGAGCTGATGCTCCCCCTGCTCCTCAGCCAGGGAGATCTGGGGCAATCCCGGCATTCCGGCATTCCGGCAGGGCTTTGGGGCACTGCGGGATTTTGGGGCTTGGGGGGTGAGAGGCTGAGGGGGCTTGGGGCTGGATTTTTTTTGGACAATATTGGAATTTTGGGGGGGAATGTCTGGATTTTTAGGAGGAAATTTCTGAGGTTTTTGAGGAAAATAACAAATTTGGGAGGAAATTCTGGACTTCTTAGGGAGGAAATGTTTGGAGTTTTGGTGGGAAATTTCTGGATTTTTGGGGATGAATTTCTGGATTTTTTAGGGGGGAATTTCTGAATTTTTTTGGTGGGGGAGTTTCTGGTTTTTTGGGGAGGGATTTTTGGATTTTTTTGAGGGGGAATTTCTGGATTTTTTGGGAATGTTTCTGTATTGTTTGGAAATTATTCCGGATGGGGAACAGGGTTGGGTTTGGATTTGGGGAGAAATGTTTCTGGATTTTCTGGGTAAATTTCCTAGTTTTTTGAGAATATTTCAGGAGTTTTTTGAGGAACATTTCTGGATTTCTTTGGGGAACATTTCTGAATTTCTGGGGGAAATGTTTAGGATTTTTTTTTTTTTTTTGAGCATTTCTTGATTTTGGGGGATATTCCCGGGTGTCTGGGGAACATTCCTGGGTGTCTGGGGAACATTCCCGGGGTGTATGGGGAAGGTTCCCGGGTGTCTGGGGAACATTCCCGGGTGTCTGGGGAAGGTTCCCGGGTGTCTGGGGAAGGTTCCCGGGTGTCTGGGGAAGGTTCCCGGGTGTCTGGGGAACATTCCCGGGTGTCTGGGGAAGGTTCCCGGGTGTCTGGGGAAGGTTCCCGGGTGTCTGGGGAAGGTTCCCGGGTGTATGGGGAACATTCCCGGGTGTCTGGGGAAGGTTCCCGGGTGTCTGGGGAACATTCCCGGGTGTCTGGGGAAGGTTCCCGGGTGTCTGGGGAACATTCCTGGGTGTCTGGGGAACATTCCCGGGTGTCTGGGGAACATTCCCGGGTGTCTGGGGAACATTCCCGGCTGTCTGGGGAAGGTTCCCGGGTGTCTGGGGAAGGTTCCCGGGTGTCTGGGAAGGTTCCCTGGTGTCTGGGGAACATTCCCGGGTGTCTGGGGAAGGTTCCCGGGTGTTCCGGGCTCTCCTGGCCCCGTTCCCATCCCAGGTTCCCGGGGTTCCAGGAGCTGCGCTGGTGCCCGGGCGCCACGACATCGCCTCGCTGCAGTTGGACACCGAGGTGCAGGCGGGCACCGCCCGCGAGGCCCTGCAGGGCTCCAGCATCACCCAGAGCCACCCATGGAGATCTCCTTCACCAAAAAGTGACCCAGAACACCCCAAACCCCACCAAAATAACCCCAAACCCCCAAAAAATGGGCCTGAAATACCACTCAAAAACTGCCTCAAACCCACCACTAAATAACCAAAATCTGCCCCCAAACACCCCAAATCCCTCCAAACCACCCTGTAATCTCAGAGGAATGCCTTGAAATCCCTCCAAACCACCCTGAAATTCTTCAAAGCTGCACCTGAATGCCATAAATCTGCCCCAAAACACCTCAAATGCCTTCAAGCTGCCCCAAAATCCCATGGAAACACCCTGCAGTCCCTCCAGACTACCTAAAAATCCCATAGAAATACCCTGAAATCCCTCAAAGCACCCCAAAATCCCATAGAAACCCCTGAAATCCCATAAAAGTGTTCCCAAATCCCATAGAAACACCCAAAAATCCCTCAAAACCACCCCTAAACACCCTAAATCCCATAAACCTGCACCCAAATCCCATAGACCTCCCGCCAAATCCCAAGAAAATACTCCAAAATCTCAGAAAACTGCCCCAAAAATGGTCCTGACCCTGCCCCAAACCCCCTGCACGCCCCCACTCCCCCAGGTAAGTTCAGCTCAGCCCAGCCCAAATCCTCCCTTTTTTATCCTAAATCCTTTTTTGTCCTACATCCTCCTTTTCTATCCCAAATCCTCATTTTTTTTTATTCCAAATCTTCCTTTTTTAACCCCAAAATCACTTTTAATCCCTAATGTCTTTTTGACCCTAAATCCTTCTTTTCCCAACCTAAATCCTCCTTTTCCCATGACAAATTCTCCTTTTTTCTCCCCACATCCTTTGTCTGTCCCCAAATCCCTTTTCCAATACCAAAATCTCTCTTTTCCACCCCAATTCCCCGCCTCGTTCCCCTTTCCACATCCCAAATCCCCTTTTCCCATCCCAAATCCTTCCCTGTCCACCCTAAATCCCCTTTTCCCACGCAGGATCTTTCCCCATCCTGAATCCCCCAATTCCCACCCATTCCCCTTTTTTTCCCGGTGTTGTACCCAGGGTCTTTCTGCAGACATTGCACCTGGAGCTGCCCCAAATAACCCCAAACAAACCCCAAATAACCCCAAACAAACCCCAAATAACCCCAAACAAACCCCAAATAACCCCAAACAAACCCCACTGTGTCCCCCAGGACTGGAGTGGATATGGGGGGGGTCATGACCCGAAACTTTGGGGACTGGGAGGATTGATCCTAAAATTTGGGGTTTAGGGGGGTTTGACACCTTGGGGTTTGGGAGTTTTTGACCCCAAACTTTGGGAACTGGGGGAGTTCAACACCCCAGGCTTTGGGATTTTGGGGTTTTTTTCCCATGATTTGGGGATCAGGGGGTTTCACCCCCAAACGTTGGGATCAGGGTGATTGGACAACCCAGGTGTTTCAACCCCCAGGATTTGGGGTTTGGGGGTTTAGACCCAAAAATTTGGAAACTGGGGGGATTGACCAACTGATTTTGGGGGATTTAACCCCAAAGTGGGGGAGATCAGGGGGATTTGACACCCCAGGGTTTGGGATTGAGGAGGTTGACCCCAAAGTTTGGGAATTGAGGGGTTTCACCCCAAACTTTGGAGAGGAGGAGGGTTGGACAACCCAGGTATTTCAAACCCCAGGAGTCGGGGATTGGGGGTTTTAACCCCAAACTTTAGGGGCTGGGGGTGTTTGACACATCAGGATTTGGGATTTGGTGGTATTTGACCCCAGACTTTGGGAATTGGGGGTGTTGGACACCCCAAATATTTTGAAACCCAGGATTTCGGGTCAGGAGGGTTTAACACCAACGTTTGGGATTTTGGGAGTGTTTGACACCCCAGGATCTGGGATTTGGGGGGTTTGATCCTAAAATTTGGGGTTTGGGGCAGGGGGGAGGTTGACATCCCAGAGTTTGGGTTTGGGGGTGTTTGACCTCTCCCCTCCCAGTGTTGGGATTTGGGGTGTTTGACCCCAATGTTTGACCCCCCGGGTTTGGGGTCGGGGTAGGGATAGGAGCCATTCCCTGGAAACAGCGGTGGGATCGGGATCGAGAACAGGAACGGGAATGGGATCGGGATCCGGAGTGGGAGTGTAATGGGGTTGGGAATGAGATCGGGATCGGGAACTGGCCCGGGAACGGGAACAGAAATGGTAATGGGAATGGGATCGGGAACAGGATCAGGGAACGGGATTGGGATCGGGAAGGGGAGAGACCCTGACTCAATAATGGAGCCCACCCCCAGGGAGCGATCCTGCCCCAGTCCCGGAGTGGACCCATCCCCTCAATCCCGGACCCCTCCCCAATCCCAGCCCCTCCGCAGGCGCTGACCGGACCCTCCCTCAATCCCAGCCCGCCCCAATCCGGATGGAGCCATTCCCGGACCGGACCCTTCAATCCCTTCTTGGGGCGGCTCCTGCCGCTTCCAGCCCATTTTTGGGGCTTCCAAGCGGCTCCGGGGACCCTCCCCATTTTGGGGTGTTGGGGTGGCCCCAAGGCCGCCCCGGGGGCCGAGGGGGGATGGAAACCCCCAAACCCGGGGGGCTCCTGGGGGTCCCCAGTTCCTCCCGGCCCCGCCCCGAAGCAGATCCTGGCCAATCAGAGCGCGCGGCGTTGATGACGATTCAGTTCCCAGGCAGGAACTCGGCGCTGGTCCCGCCTGGCGATTTTCAGCCAATCAGCGCCCGGGACGGCTCTGACTCATCAGTTGCCAGGCAGAGCCCAGCGCCTCTCACAGCACCGGCCAATCTAAACATACAATCGAACACACCTGAGTAAAACAATTCATACTACAAATATACTAAACACGAAACCAAACACCACTGTAATGTCTCATACAATTTAACCAAACAATTAAACTTTAAAAACACCCTTAAACACTCTAAAAAAATTTAAATAGTTTTAAAAAATATAATTGCAGATGGGTGGTTTTATATGAATGTTGGTTTTTGGATTGTTTGGGCCAGCTGATTTTAAAAAAATGATTTTTATAGGAATTTAATCAGCTGAGAAGGAGCCACTCTACAAACAGAACTGACTGAAAATGAAGGGGACATAAATCAGTAACTCTGAAAGTTTTCTTTGCTATCAAATACATCCCACCACTCCAAACTGGGATCCCACTTCTCCCAATCTCCTCCCAACCCCATCTCACCCTGGCAGCTGTGGAATCAAGTGAGCTTTCTGTGGGATTGAGTTTTTTTGAGGTCAGAACATGCAATTTGAGGTGGGATTGTGCCTTTATAGGTAAAAATTCAGTTGTTTTTAGTGGGATTGAGTGGTTTTGTGGTGACAAATTCATCCCTCTTGGCTTTTGGAGTGCAAAGAGATGGAGAACACTGCCCAAAATTCCCCCAGAACCCACAAATTCTCCAGAAGTTGAGTTCATGGTGTCCAGGGAGCGTGCAGCTGCGGGTGCCAGGAACAAACGAGATGGGGCTTGGTTTCACAAAGCTCCAGAATCCATTTCTTACCCCCAAAAGACAGGGCAAAGGCAGGGCTGTAGGGTTTTTAGAGAACCTGGCAGAGGGGCAGGGCAAGGGAGAAGCCTGTGAAGAGCAGGTTTGGCATCCACCTGGACCTGCAGAGACCAACCCAAGCACCTGCAGCAGCGTGTGTTACCCCCCTTTGGACAGAGGGGTGAGCAGAACCATCTCTGTCCATCTGTGAGCCCCAAAGCTCTCTGTGGGAGCTGTGAATTAAAAGGCCTTTACACACTCACTTTTCACATCTTCCCTGTCTGCTGTGTTTCAACTCTTGGCAAGATTTGCCTCCTGCTTGCTGGGAGCTGCTGTGGCCCAGGGCCAGCACAGAGCTGGGCTGGGTGGGCCAGGCAGCATGGTGGAGAGTCTTGGCTGATCTTGGTGTGTGCCAGGCCTCAGAAAAGGCTTGGAAGGTTTGCCTCCCAAGTGTCCTGCTCGCTGGCTCTCCCTGTGCATCTTGGAGAGCACAAGGGAGGCATTTCTGGCAGCTGGGCATCAGCAGGCCTTCCAATGGGGGCGTGTTGTGGAGCGAGCCCAGCTGAGGTACCCTGAGAGGAGCCCAGGGCTCCTTGCTCCTCTCTGCTGGCCCGTGAGCGTCTGTCTGCTCTCGGGATGGCCCTGGCTGTGTCAGGGCTGCTGCGTGGACACGAGACAGCCGGTCCTGTCCCGCTGGGTCCCAGCAGTGCCTGGCAGCCGTCCTGCATCCACGTCAGGATGCTGGCCAAGAGAGGCCCTGGGAGCTGAGGCAGCTGATTTGAAGCTTTTGCAGGTGCCAACAGGTCAAGGCCAACAGTGTTCCCTCAGGATACAGCATTCCTGAGGGGCTTCCCCAGAGGTGCCTGATGCCACCCACTCCTTGTGGCAGCAGTTGCTTTCCTGTGGAAGGTTCTACCTTCCCCAAGAGCACAGAGGGAGCTGGAGAAAGAGCTTGCCAGGCTGCTCTCCGTCCTTTACCAGGAGCCCTGGGTGAGCGGAGTAGTCCCAGCTGAGCGCAGATGTGCCAATGGAAGAGCCGTGCCAATGGAAGGTTCGGTGGGAAGGATGATCCAGGATCCATAGGCCTGGCAGCCTGAGCTTGCTGCCGGGGAAGGCCTTGGAGCAGATCCTCCTGAGTGCCATCCCATGGCATATCAGGGAACCAGGGCGTCTGCTGGAGGGTGGGACAGGGACAGGGACAGGGACAGGGACAGGGACAGGGACAGTGACAGGGACCGGGACAGGGACAGGGACAGCTGGGGGTCCTGGCGGGATGTTGAGGGCTTCTGTGCGGTGTTTGCAGGCTGTTGGTGTTGAAGGTGTGTTGGAGAATGAGTTGTCTGGGAGGTGAGAGGTCTAGGCTGGAATTTGAGTCTGTTTGAAGGCAGCATCTGTGGTTTGGCACAGCTTTGCTTATAGGGCCCAGAAAGAATATCTGTGACTGCTTTTGTTCATGGTCCTGATTCTGCTGCAGGGAACAAGAGGGGAGAGCTGTACTCTAATGGCCACTTAGATCTCTATCCCGGGGCAGGGTTAACCATTTTGCCATCTACTCATTGTTGCCAGCAGTTGCTCCAGGTGTTCCTGCCAACAGCCCCTGCAGGCAGGAGCACAGCCCCCAGTGCCCCTGGGCTTTGGCTCCCTCTGGCACAGAAGCCCCCGGGTGCAAAGGTCTCTGGGGCAGGAGATGGCACCAGCCCTGCCAGGGCTTCGGGGGTGGCAGGTCTGCTTGGGCAGGGACTGCCTCACCTGCTGGTGTCAGCGCTCCCCAGGCCCCAGGGCTCAGAGCAGCATTCCTGCCCTGGCCCACAGTTCCTTGTCCGTGTCACACTTGCGGGTTTGGGATGGCCACGAGCCGGGATGTGTCCCGAGGAGGCCGTGGCAGCTTCTGTGGAAGACCCTGTGCCCTTCCCAGCGCGGCTGCGTCGGCAGCCCTGGGGGCTCCTTCTGCTGCCCTGAGCCCGCAGAGCAGGGCAGCGTTTGCTGATGGTCTGAGCCCTTCCTAAAGATCCTGTTGGGCTGTCTCAGACACTTGAGACCAGGGATTCCTTCCAACCTGGACCACTTTGGGTGGGCAGGGGGCAGCCCCAGTGCAGGGGCAGTATTTCCAAGGGCCCTTTGTGACACATGCAGCATGGAATGGAGCCCGGTGTCCAAGGGCCCTTGCTGACACGGTGCAGCATGGAATGGAGCTGGGTTTCCAAGGGCCCTTTGTGACACATGCTGGCATAGGAGCTGGAAGTGGCAAGAGCACGCCACAGTGCTCAGAGCAGGCGAAGGGACAGGACGGGACAGAGCGGTGCTGTGAGGAGCCCCCGCACAGCGCGCTCGTTCCTGCCCTACCCGGAGCTTTTCTGAGGCATTATTCCTGCAGCTGACCTCGAGGCCAGACCACAGGACTCAGTAACCTGCGGCCTTCCGAGACTTCAATTCTGCAGGTGCCCTTGAGGGCAGAGCGTGGGACTTGGTAGCCCAGAGTTTTCCAAGGCATCTCTCCTGAGGGTAGCCAGAAATCCAGTCAGTGACATGGGGCAGGGAGCCCTGAGAGTGCCCAAGCTGACCTGGATGGAGGAGGAAGAAGGCGACCCTGCAGCTGCCCCAGCACAGGAAACTGAAGAGGTGGTGCTGTTCCATCCACCACAGGAGGGTGAGTGGCAGAGCCAGGCTGCAAGGCCGGTGCCTTCAGCCAGCTTGGCCCCATCCCATCCCATCCCATCCCATCCCATCCCATCCCATCCCATCCCATCCCATCCCATCCCATCCCGTCACATCCCATCCTCTGGTGACATGTCCATGGACAGGACGGAAAAGCGGCCCGGGCAGTGTTGCCTTCATGGGAGGCAATGGCGACCTGGTTGCAAGGAACAGCACGGCAGCCAGTCTTCCCTGGTCCACTCGGGCTAACGACACACGCAGGACACCAATGTGGTGGACGGTCGAAAAGCCTTTATTATCTTATCTCATGGGTTTAAATAGTCTTGGGGGACTCTGCTACGTCAGGGGGGGTTGGCAGGGTCTCTAGGGTTAGTCAGGAGTGGAAAACGACTGGGTTAGGTGTGGTTACATTCTTTGGGGTAATGGATAACATGTTGCAGGGTGAGAGGGGGATGGGGCTCTTTCTTTCCATCACATCCCGAAATCTTCCGTTCGCCTGTCCCTATCTACTACAGGTCAGACACCCTGCAGTGGCCGTGCTCCATGCCCTGGGGCATCCCAGGGCTGTCCCTGCCTGGGCAGCGCAGGGCTGGGCTGTGTTCTCCGGCCTCTCCCGCAGCCCCTCAGCTCGGGCTGCGCTCGCTCTTTGCCAGGTGCAGCCGTGCAGCGCACACGAGAGCAGGAACACACCCGTGGCCGCTTCCGCAGAACAGCGCAGGTACCTGCAGCCATCCCCACCTGGGCTGGGCCTGCTGGCACTGCTCAGCCCAGCAGCACGCCTGCAGCACTCCGTGGCTTCTTGACCTTCTCCAAAGCTCGTTTGCAAATTCATCAAGAGAATTTGGCAGGAAGAGACCAGCGCCATGGGGCCTGGGCTCAGAGCCTACTCAGAGCTCCTCGGACATGAGACCAGTGCCGCCCTGCTGGATTTGCTTGTGCAGAGGGGTGTTTCCAGAGCAGAGCAAGTAGGCAGCTGTGGCCAGGCTTCAATTCCCCCATGAGTCACACAGCTTCCCAAGCCACAGTGCTGGGCCCTGTGAGCCTTTGAGGCCATCACATTGTGGTGGGAAGGGAAGCACTTCTCTGGGGACCCTGGGAACACTGCTCCCTCTGGCAGCTTTCCAAGTCTCCCTGGGCTTTCTCCAGGTGCCCGCCATAGTGAGGTACATCCACCAGTGGCTCACGGCCAATGATTCTGCTGAGCACAGGCTGGACAACGCCCTGCTGTATCTCACAGAAGCGCAGCCAAATGATGCAGTGATGACACTCCTGCTGTGGCCCCATCCTGTGACAGGTATGGGGCCCACCTGCCCAGAGGGCTCAGGGCTCACCCCAACCCATCGCCCTGCACAGCCTGTCCCAGGTGTCTGACCCACAGAGAGTCCCAGGGCCCTCTGGCTGCTCCCTTTGCCAGCCCTGGCACGTCAGCCCCCGAGCCTGCTGCCATTCTCCCTCGCTGCCCCACAGGGGCCTGTCCCCACAGGGCTGGGCTGCCTGGCTGCTGCTGGAGAGGGGCAGTGGGCAAAGGCAGAGCCGTCGGTCAACCCAGGCCCCTAGAGATGTCCAGGCCACGGTGCTGTGTCTGAGATCCCCTGAGACAGATCTCTAACCCTGCAGAGCTGCCATGGCCATGTGGAAGACCATCATGTGCACGCCCTGGACTGCAGAGCTGGCACAGCAGATACTCCTGGATGTGCTGGGGAGCTGGCCAGAGCACAGCACGTGCACCTCCGATGGGGACAAAATGGGTGTCTTTGTCCTGGCTGTGAGTTTCTGCCAGTGGCCTTTGCTGGCCCCAAGGTCACCTGTCCAGCAGCTCTCCATCCTCCTTCCCCCACTGCATCTCCCTGCCTCAGGCGCTGGGCTAAAACCTGGCCTCGGGGCAGCTCCAGGGCCACCAGGCCCGGTGCTCCCCCTGTGGCTCTCCGGGCCTCTCCCTCCTGTGCTCGGGCCTTGCCACACAAACACCTCGGCACTGAGCCCTGTCTCAGGGGGCTTTGTCCTTTGCAGGCAACTGTGGTGATATGGAAGATCCTCCAGGAGTCCTGTGTCCCAGATATAGTGATGGAGCATTTCCCACAGTTATTTGTGCATCTGCTCTTCCAAGTGCTCTTCAGAACCAAAGAGATGCCAGAAGAGGTCGATACCTTCTGGAAGGGATTCCAGGAAGAACACGGCCTTGCCACTAGCCCCAAATAGTGCTCCATCCCAGTCCTTCTGTCCCTGCCACACGGCCAGGGCAGGAGCCAGTGTTCCCAGTGTGACCCGGGCTTTGCTCTGCACTCAGGTTTGCAGTGAGGACCCTGAAGTCCCTGCTGTGCCAAATGGACTATGAGGATGTGGTGTTGTCAATGGAACGCAAGCGTGGCTGGGACACGCTGCTCTGTGCTGACACCCACATTTATGCCATGGGTCTGCTGGCCAGGTGAGATCCCCTTCTCCCCATTGCTCCCGGCATTTGTGCTCTGTGTCTGGGGTATTCCACTCAGTCCCTGTGGCTGTGGGCCAGAGGCACGAGGGATGGCCAAGCAGACTGGGAAAGGCTGGGAGAGGAGGGTGCCCAGTAGCAGCCACATCTCAAAGGGCCCAAGTCCCCCTGCAGGGTGGGGGGTAGAGACAAGAACTCCGTCAGTCTGTCCTGGGAGGGGCTTCCCCCCCGGCTCAGGGTCTTAGTGTCATAGGAGCAGGCCCCCAGCTGCGTAATCATTATCACTGACTCCATGTATTGCAGAAGTCTGATCAATAATTAACTTTATTAGGAAACCCATTGTTCTTATAGATAGTTATGATATAGGTAGATTTAATTGGTTTTCTAGTCTAAACACTATCACCATTAGTTAATTAAGAAAGAACCCTTTGGTAGACAAATCTCCATAACATATACCACATGTTCACAATACCAGGTGCAGCATGTTAAGATAAGAAAGATTTTCATTCTTTCCTCTGATCTTCTCAGACTTTCTCAGGCAATGCCTGGGAAAGTTGTCTGTTTCTCTCTGAGGCCAGAGAGCTGCTGCCACATCTTAGTGCCATTTTCCTCCTTGCAGAGAGATGCACAATGAATCCATCTGCTTGTGCAAAAGCATCTCATGATGTCTCCTTGAGTTGCTCAGCAAAGAGATGCCATACTGGAACTTCCCTGCCCTGGCATTCCTTGTGGGGGTGAGTCTGAAGGCCGGCGCTGCCTCCCAGCTCTCTGCCCTCTCGTAGCCGCAGCTGCCTGGGACGGTGCCCACGCCCTGTGCTGCTGCCTGGTCCCCGCCCTGTGCGGTTCTGGGCTCCTGCCGGCCGGGTCCCCTGTCACTGCCCTGTGCCTTTCAGGTCCTGCATTGCCTGGACTTGGGTGCATGTGGTGACAGCATCATGGATCTCTTGTCGAGGCACTTGCTGAGTGAGTGCACAGAGATGCGCCGCCAGGTTCTGAGGGCCCTCCTCTTGCTCAGGGATAATCCCTCGCTGGTAAGGAGGGGCAGCAGCTGAAGCCGTGCAGGTAGCGTGGGGCTGGGGAACGCAGTCGCTGGAACTTGGCTGGGCTTCAGGCACTGGGGCAGCCGCTCCCAGCTCTCCTGCCTCCCACTTCAGCTGCCCGAGGGCTGCAGGACAGGCCTTTGGCCTCTGGGCCCTGTGGCAGCAGGGTGGCCTTTCACACACCTTTGCTCCGCACAGGCCAAAAGAATGTGGAGCCAGACCGAAAGCCTCGGAGAGCTCCTGCAGGAAAATGATAGTGATGTGGTCAGGATGGCCATTGTTCTAGTTAGTGATTTGTTCCTGGATAATGACGCCCCAATACCCAGCCTCATCACCCTGCAGCTGGCTAAGGTGCTCCTGCCACTCTTTGACCACGTAAGGCTCTGTGCCTTCAGCCACGGCCACTGGCTGCTGCCCAGACACTTGGTGCCCTGTGGAGATGCAGGCCTGCACCAACGTGGGCCAGAATCAGCTGATGCCAAGGTCTTGTTTCCTTCCTGTTCCACAGGATGATAGCCACGTGCAGCAGCTCTCCATGTTTGTCTTTCGAACCTTGCTGTCTGCTGTAGCAGAAGAAGGAAAAAAGCCCCTGATGACACAAGTGTGTAAGAGCCTGCTCCCACTCTTCTTCCACTGCCATGAGGAGAATCAGTGTGTGGCAGAGGTGAGGACACCTGGGCTGCTGCTGTTCCCCTGGGAGAGGGCTTGGCTGCCTCCTGCCCTGGCGCCTTGCGGGCTGCAGCCTCCTCCTGGCCCTGGCACAGGGATGCTGATCCTGGGCCCTGGGCTGCGGGGCCATTTCCGTGTCTCTACTGCTCTCCAGTCTTCTCGGGAAACCCTGCTTTGTTTGGCCAAATTCCTGAATAGGAGAGACCTTGAAAAATCTGTAAAGAAGGAGAAACTGTGGAGGTTCATTAAGATCCTGGTAAGGAGGGCCGGGAAGCTGCAGCCCCAGCCTGGAGCAGCCCCTGAGCGCGGTGCTCGGTGTGCGGGCTGGCAGCTGTGCCCCTGCCCGCTGCTGCAGCCCGAGGCCGCGCGGGCTCTGCTCCAGGCTGTGATGTCAGTGTCACATCACAGACATGTCAGTGTGACATCACAGAGATGACCGTGTGACATCACAGAGAGCTTCATGGTATCATTGAGATGTCAGTGTCACATCACAGAGAGCTGTGTGAAATCACAGAGATGTCTCTGTGACATCACAGGAGCTTGCATGACATCACAAAGATGTAAGTGTGACGTCACAGACAGCTGTCTGTGTGACATCACAGACATATCATTGTGACATCACAGAGATGTCAATGTGACATCACAGAGAGCTGTGTGACATCACAGGGATGTCAGAGTGACATCACAGAGATGTCTAGGTGACATCAAGTGGAGCTTGTGTGACATCACAAAGATGACCTTGTGGCATGACAGAGAACAGTGTGACATGACAGAGAGTTGTGTGACATCAAAGAGATGTCCATGTGACATCACAAAAAATTGTGTGACATCACAGAAATGTCAGTGTGACATCACAGATGTGACCGCGTGACATGACAGAGAGATGTGTGACATCAAAGGGATGCCAATGTAATATCACAGTATTTTGTGCGACATCACAGATATGCCAGTGTTACATCACAGAGATGTCCGTGTGACATCACAAAAAGTTGTGTGACACCACAGAGAGCTGTGTGACATTAAAGAGAGTTGTGTGACATCACAGAAATGTCAGTGTGACATCAAAGAGAGTTGTGTGACATCAGAGAGATGTCTGTGTGACATCACAAAATACTGTGTGACATCACAGGAGGTTGTGTGACATCACTGAGATCTCAGTGTGACATAACAGAGATGACCGTGTGACATCACAGAGAGCTGTGTGACATCACAGTGAGTCAATGTGACATCACCGAGATGTCCATGTGACATCACAGATATCTGTGTGACATCACAAAGAGCTGTGTGACATCATAGAGATCTCCATGTGACATCACAGAAATGTCTCTGTGACATCACAGGAGGTTGTGTGACATCACAAAGGTGTCCATGTGACATCACAGAGAGTGGTGTGACATCACAGAGATGTCATTATGACATCACAGAGTGTGTGAAATCACAAGGAAGTCAATGTGACATCACAGAGAGCTGTGTGACATCACAGAGATGTCAGTGTGACATCACAGAGATGTCATCTTGACATCACAGAGATGTTCATGTGACATCACAGGAGGCTGTGTGACATCACAGAGATGTCCATGTGATGTCACAGAGAGCTATGTGACATCACAGATATGTCAGTGTGACCTCACAGATATGTCTCTGTGACATCACAGGAAGTTGTGTGACATAACAGAGATGTCAGTGTGACCTCACAGAGAGCTTTGTGACATCACAGGGTTAGTGTGAAATCACAGAGAGCTGTGCCACGTCACAAAGGTTTCAGTGTGACATCATAGAGATGTAATTGTGACATCATAGGAGGTTGTATGACATCACTGAGCTGACCGTGTGGCATCACAGAGAGCTGTGTGACATCACAGAGATGTCAGAGTGACCTTACACAGATGTCTTTGTGACATCAAGTGGAGATTTTGTGACATCACAAAGATGATCTTGTGACAAGACAGAGAGCAGTGTGACATCACAGAGATGTCCATGTGACATCACAAAAAGCTGTGTGACATCACAGAGAGCTATGTGACATTAAAGACAGTTGTGTGACATCACAGAAATGTCAGTGTGACATCAAAGAGAGTTGTGTGTCTGTGTGACCTCACAAAAAGATGTGTGACATCACAGAGTTGATTGTGTGACATCACAGGAGGTTGTGTGATATCACTGAGATCTCAGTGTGACGTCACAAAGAGCTGTGTGACGTCACAGACATATCAGTGTGACATCAAAGAGAGATGTGTGACATCACAGAGATGTCCGTGTGACATCACAGAGAGCTGTCTGACATTAGAGAGATGTCAGTGTGACATCACAAAAATGTCTCTGTGACATCAGAGGAGGATGTGTGAGAGCACAGCGATCACATAGAGCTTTGTGGCGTCACAGAGTTGTCTGTGTACATCACAAGAGATATTGTGACATCAGAAAGATGTCCCTGTGAAATCACAGAGAGCTGTGTGACATAACAGAGATGTCAGTGTGACATCACAGGAAGTTGTATGATATCACAGAAATGTTTGTGGGACATCACAGAGGGCTTTGTGATATCACATAGCTGTCACTGTGACATCACAAACAGCTATGTGACCTCACAGTTTCAGTGTGACATCACAGAGATGTCCGTGTGACATCACAGAGAGGCCGAAGGCCTTTCCCAAAGCACTGGGGCAGGTGAAGCAGGAGAGCTGGGAGCAGCTGCCTCAGCTCCTGAAGCCCTGACAGACCAAGGGGCTGCTTTGCCCAGCGCAGCTTCAGCCACTGCCCCCTTCTCACCATCCAAGGATCCTTGGTGAGCAGTGCGAGGCCTCAGTCAGGCTCCACATTCTTTTGGCCTCTGTGGAACAAAAGTGTGTGAAAGGCCACCCTGCTGCCACAGGGCCCAGAGGCCAAAGGCCTGTCCCGCAGCACTCGGGCAGCTGAAGTGGGAGGCAGGAGAGCTGGGAGCGGCTGCCCCAGTGCCTGAAGCCCAGCCAAGTTCCAGCGACTGCATTCCACAGCCCCACGCTGCCTGCACGGCTTCAGCTGCTGCCCCTCCTTACCAGCGAGGGATTATCCCTGAGCAAGAGGAGGGCCCTCAGAACCTGGCGGCGCATCTCTGTGCACTCACTCAGCAAGTGCCTCGACAAGAGATCCATGATGCTGTCACTGCATGCACTCAAGTCCAGGCAATGCAGGACCTGAAAGGCACAGGGCAGTGACAGGGGACCCGGCCGGCAGGAGCCCAGAACCGCACAGGGCGGGGACCAGGCAGCAGCACAGGGCGTGGGCACCGTCCCAGGCAGCTGCGGCTACGAGAGGGCAGAGAGCTGGGAGGCAGCGCCGGGCTTCAGACTCACTTCCACAAGGAATGCCAGGGCAGGGAAGTTCCAGTATGGCATCTCTTTGCAGAGCAACTGAAGGAGACAGTCTGAGATGCTTTTGCACAAGCAGGTGGATTCATTGTGCATCTCTCTGCAAGGAGGAAAATGGCACTAAGATGTGGCAGCAGCTCTCTGGCCTCAGAGAGAAACAGACAACTTTCCCAGGCATTGCCTGAGAAAGTCTGAGAAGATCAGAGGAAAGAATGAAAATCATTCTTATCTTAACATGCTGCACCTGGTTTTGTGAACATGTAGAATATGTTACGGAGATTTGTCTACCAAAGGGTGCTTTCTTAATTAACTAATGGTGATAGTGTTTAGACTAGAAAACCAATTAAATCTACCTATATCATAACTATCTATAAGAACAATGGGTTTCCTAATAAAGTTAATTATTGATCAGACTTCTGCAATACCTGGAGTCAGTGATAATGATTACCCATCTGGGGGCCTGCTCCTACGACACTAAGACCCTGAGCCAGGGTGGGGGGAAGCCCCTCCCAGGACAGACTGACGGAGTTCTTGTCTTTACCCCCCACCCTGCAGGGGGACTTGGGCCCTTTGAGATGTGGCTGCTACTGGGCACCCTCCTCTCCCAGCCTTTCCCAGTCTGCTTGGCCGTCCCTCGTGCCTCTGGCCCACAGCCACAGGGACTGAGTGGGATACCCCAGACACAGAGCAGAAATGCCGGGAGCAATGGGGAGAAGGGGGTCTCACCTGGCCAGCAGACCCACGGCATAATGGTGGGTGTCAGCACAGAGCAGCGTGTCCCAGCCACGCTTGCGCTCCATTGACAACACCACATCCTCATAGTCCATTTGGCACAGCAGGGACTTCAGGGTCCTCACTGCAAACCTGAGTGCAGAGCAAAGCCCGGGTCACACTGGGAGCACTGGCTCCTGCCCTGGCTGTGTGTCAGGGACAGAAGGACTGGGATGGAGCACTATCTGGGGCTGGTGGCAAGGCCGTGTCCTTCGTGGCATCCCTTCCAGAAGGTATCAACCGCCTCTGGCATCTCTTTGGTGCTGGAGAACACTTGGAAGAGCAGATGCAAAAATAACTGTGGGAAATGCTCCATCACTATATCTGGGACACAGGGCTCCTGGAGGATCTTCCATATCACCACAGTTGCCTGCAAAGGACAAAGCCCCCTGAGACAGCGCTCAGTGCCGAGGTGTTCGTGTGACAGGGCCCGAGCATGGGACGGAGAGGTCCGGAGAGCCACAGGGGGAGCACCGGGCCTGGTGGCCCTGCAGCTGTCCCTAGGCCAGCTTTCAGCCCAGTGCCTGAGGCAGGGAGACGCTGTGGCGGAGGGAGGATGGAGAACTGCTGGAGAGGTGGCCTTGGGGCCAGCAAAGGCCACTGGCAGAAACTCACAGCCAGGACAAAGACACCCATTTTGTCCCCATCGGAGGTGCACGTGCTGTGCTCTGGCCAGCTCCCCAGCACATCCAGGAGTATCTGCTGTGCCAGCTCTGCAGTCCAGGGCGTGCACATGATGGTCTTCCACATGGCCATGGCAGCTCTGTGGGGTTAGAGCTCTGTCTCAGGGGATCTCAGACACAGCACCGTGGCCTGGGCATCTCTAGGGGCCTGGGTTGACCGACGGCTCTGCCTTTGCCCACTGCCCCTCTCCAGCAGCAGCCAGGCAGCCCAGCCCTGTGGGGACAGGCTCCTGTGGGGCAGCGAGGGAGAATGGCAGCAGGCTCGGGGGCTGACGTGCCAGGGCTGGCAGAGGGAGCAGCCAGAGGGCCCTGGGACTCTCTGTGGGTCAGACACCTGGGACAGGCTGTGCAGGGCGATGGGTTGGGTTGAGCCCTGAGCCCTCTGGGCAGGTGGGCCCCGTACCTGTCACAGGATGGGGCCACACGCAGGAGTGTCATTACTGCGTCATTTGGCTGCGCTTCTGTGAGATACAGCAGGGCGTTGTCCAGCCTGTGCTCAGCAGAATCACTGGCCATGAGCCACTGGTGGATGTACCTCACCATGGCGGGCACCTGGAGAAGGCACAGGGAGACTTGGGAAGCTGCCAGAGGGAGCAGTGTTCCCAGTGTCCCCAGAGAAGTGCTTCCCTTCCCACCACACTGCGATGGCCTCAAAGGCTCACAGGGCCCAGCACTGTGGCTTGGGAAGCCGTGTGACTCATGGGGGAATTGAAGCCTGGCCACAGCTGCCTACTTGCTCTGCTCTGGAAACACCCCTCTGCACAAGCAAATCCAGCAGGGCGGCACTGGTCTCATGTCCGAGGAGCTCTGAGTAGGCTCTGAGCCCAGGGCCCATGGCGCTGGTCTCTTCCTGCCAAATTCTCTTGATGAATTTGCAAACAAGCTGTAGGAGAAGAGCAAGAAGCCATGGAGTGCTGCAGGCGTGCTGCTGGGCTGAGCAGTGCCAGCAGGCCCAGCCCAGGTGGGGATGGCTGCAGGTACCTGCGCTGTTCTGCGGAAGCGGCCACGGGTGCGTTCCTGCTCTCGTGTGCGCTGCACGGCTGCACCTGGCAAAGAGTGAGTGCAGCCAGGGCTGAGGGGCTGCGGGAGAGGCCGGAGAACACAGCCCAGCCCTGCGCTGCCCAGGCAGGGAGAGCCCCAGGATGCCCCAGGGCATGGAGCACGGCCACTGCAGGGTGTCTGACCTGTAGTAGATAGGGACAGGCGAACGGAAGATTTCGGGATGTGACGGAAAGAAAGAGCCCCATCCCCCTCTCACCCTGCAACATGTTATCCATTACCCCAAAGAATGTAACCACACCTAACCCAGTAGTTTTCCACTCCTGACTAACCCTAGAGACCCTGCCAACCCCCCCTGACGTAGCAGAGTCCCCCAAGACTATTTAAACCCATGAGATAAGATAATAAACGCTTTCGACCGTCCACCACATTGGTGTCCTGCGTGTATCGTTAGCCCGAGTGGACCAGGGAAGACTGGCTGCCGTGCTGTTCCTTGCAACCAGGTCGCCGTTGCCTCCCATGAAGGCAACACTGCCCGGGCCGCTCTTCCGTCCTGTCCATGGACATGTCACCAGAGTATGGGATGTGATGGGATGGGATGGGATGGGATGGGATGGGATGGGATGGGATGGGATGGGATTGGGCCAAGCTGGCTGAAGGCACCGGCCTTGCGGCCTGGCTCTGCCACTCACCCTCCTGTGGTGAATGGAAGAGCACCACCTCTTCAGTCTCCTGTGCTGGGGCAGCTGCAGGGTCGCCTTCTTCCTCCTCCATCCAGGTCAGCTTGGGCACTCTCAGGGCTCCCTGCCCCATGTCACTGACCGGATTTCTGGCTACCCTCAGGAGAGATGCCTTGGAAAACTCTGGGCTACCAAGTCCCACGCTCTGCCCTCAAGGGCACCTGCAGAATTGAAGTCTCGGAAGGCCGCAGGTTACTGAGTCCTGTGGTCTGGCCTCGAGGTCAGCTGCAGGAATAATGCCTCAGAAAAGCTCTGGGTCAGACAGGAACGAGCGCGCTGTGCGGGGGCTCCTCACAGCACCGCTCTGTCCCGTCCTGTCCCTTCGCCTGCTCTGAGCACTGAGGCGTGCTCTTGCCACTTCCAGCTCCTATGCCAGCATGTGTCACAAAGGGCCCTTGGAAACCCAGCTCCATTCCATGCTGCACCGTGTCAGCAAGGGCCCTTGGACACCGGGCTTCATTCCATGCTGCATGTGTTACAAAGGGCCCTTGGAAACCCAGCTCCATTCCATGCTGCACCGTGTCAGCAAGGGCCCTTGGACACCGGGCTCCATTCCATGCTGCATGTGTCACAAAGGGCCCTTGGAAATACTGCCCCTGCACTGGGGCTGCCCCCTGCCCACCCAAAGTGGTCCAGGTTGGAAGGAATCCCTGGCCTCAAGTGTCTGAGACAGCCCAGCAGGATCTTTAGGAAGGGCTCAGACCATCAGCAAACGCTGCCCTGCTCTGCGGGCTCAGGGCAGCAGAAGGAGCCCCCAGGGCTGCCGACGCAGCCGCGCTGGGAAGGGCACAGAGCCTTCCACAGAAGCTGGCACAGACTCCTCGGGACACATCCCGGCTTGTGGCCATCCCAAACCCGCAAGTGTGACACGGACAAGGAACTGTGGGCCAGGGCAGGAATGCTGCTCTGAGCCCTGGGGCCCGGGGAGCGCTGGCACCAGCAGGTGAGGCAGTCCCTGCCCAAGCAGACCTGCCACCCCCGAAGCCCTGGCAGGGCTGGTGCCATCTCCTGCCCCAGAGACCTGTGCCCCTGGGGGGCTTCTGTGCCAGAGGGAGCCAAAGCCCAGGGGCACTGGGGGCTGTGCTCGTGCCTGCAGGGGCTGTTGGCAGGAACACCTGGAGCAACTGCTGGCAACAATGAGTAGATGGCAAAATGGTTAACCCTGCCCCGGGATAGAGATCTAAGTGGCCATTAGAGTACAGCTCTCCCCTCTTGTTCCCTGCAGCAGAATCAGGACCATGAACAAAAGCAGTCACAGATATTCTTTCTGGGCCCTATAAGCAAAGCTGTGCCAAACCACAGATGCTGCCTTCAAACAGACTCAAATTCCAGCCTAGACCTCTCACCTCCCAGACAACTCATTCTCCAACACACCTTCAACACCAACAGCCTGCAAACACCGCACAGAAGCCCTCAACATCCCGCCAGGACCCCCAGCTGTCCCTGTCCCTGTCCCGGTCCCTGTCACTGTCCCTGTCCCTGTCCCTGTCCCTGTCCCTGTCCCTGTCCCTGTCCCTGTCCCACCCTCCCACAGATGCTCTGGTTCCCTGATATGCCATGGGATGGCACTCAGGAGGATCTGCTCCAAGGCCTTCCCCGGCAGCAAGCTCAGGCTGCCAGGCCTATGGATCCTGGATCATCCTTCCCACCGAGCCTTCCATTGGCACGGCTCTTCCATTGGCACATCTGCGCTCAGCTGGGACTACTCCGCTCACCCAGGGCTCCTGGTAAAGGACGGAGAGCAGCCTGGCAAGCTCTTTCTCCAGCTCCCTCTGTGCTCTTGGGGAAGGTAGAACATTCCACGGGAAAGCAACTGCTGCCACAAGGAGTGGGTGGCATCAGGCACCTCTGGGGAAGCCCCTCAGGAATGCTGTATCCTGAGGGAACACTGTTGGCCTTGACCTGTTGGCACCTGCAAAAGCTTCAAATCAGCTGCCTCAGCTCCCAGGGCCTCTCTTGGCCAGCATCCTGACGTGAATGCAGGACGGCTGCCAGGAACTGCTGGGACCCAGCGGGACAGGACCGGCTGTCTCGTGCCCACGCAGCAGCCCTGACACAGCCAGGGCCATCCCGAGAGCAGACAGACGCTCACGGGCCAGCAGAGAGGAGCAAGGAGCCCTGGGCTCCTCTCAGGGTACCTCAGCTGGGCTCGCTCCACAACACGCCCCCATTGGAAGGCCTGCTGATGCCCAGCTGCCAGAAATGCCTACCTTGTGCTCTCCAAGATGCACAGGGAGAGCCAGTGAGCAGGACACCTTGGCAGGCAAACCTTCCAAGCCTTTTCTGAGGCCAGGCACACGCCAAGATCAGCCAAGACTCTCCACCACACTGCCTGGCCCACCCAGCCCAGCTCTGTGCTGGCCCTGGGCCACAGCAGCTCCCAGTAAGCAGGAGGCAAATCTTGCCAAGAGTTGAAACACAGCAGACAGAGAAGATGTGAAAAGTGAGTGTGTAAAGGCCTTTTAATTCACAGCTCCCACAGAGAGCTTTGGGGCTCACAGATGGACAGAGATGGTTCTGCTCACCCCTCTGTCCAAAGGGGGGTAACACACGCTGCTGCAGGTGCTTGGGTTGGTCTCTGCAGGTCCAGGTGGATGCCAAACCTGCTCTTCACAGGCTTCTCCCTTGCCCTGCCCCTCTGCCAGGTTCTCTAAAAACCCTACAGCCCTGCCTTTGCCCTGTCTTTTGGGGGTAAGAAATGGATTCTGGAGCTTTGTGAAACCAAGCCCCATCTCGTTTGTTCCTGGCACCCACAGCTGCACGCTCCCTGGACACCATGAACTCAACTTCTGGAGAATTTGTGGGTTCTGGGGGAATTTTGGGCAGTGTTCTCCATCTCTTTGCACTCCAAAAGCCAAGAGGGATGAATTTGTCACCACAAAACCACTCAATCCCACTAAAAACAACTGAATTTTTACCTATAAAGGCACAATCCCACCTCAAATTGCATGTTCTGACCTCAAAAAAACTCAATCCCACAGAAAGCTCACTTGATTCCACAGCTGCCAGGGTGAGATGGGGTTGGGAGGAGATTGGGAGAAGTGGGATCCCAGTTTGGAGTGGTGGGATGTATTTGATAGCAAAGAAAACTTTCAGAGTTACTGATTTATGTCCCCTTCATTTTCAGTCAGTTCTGTTTGTAGAGTGGCTCCTTCTCAGCTGATTAAATTCCTATAAAAATCATTTTTTTAAAATCAGCTGGCCCAAACAATCCAAAAACCAACATTCATATAAAACCACCCATCTGCAATTATATTTTTTAAAACTATTTAAATTTTTTTAGAGTGTTTAAGGGTGTTTTTAAAGTTTATTGTTTGGTTAAATTGTATGAGACATTACAGTGGTGTTTGGTTTCGTGTTTAGTATATTTGTAGTATGAATTGTTTTACTCAGGTGTGTTCGATTGTATGTTTAGATTGGCCGGTGCTGCGAGAGGCGCTGGGCTCTGCCTGGCAACTGATGAGTCAGAGCCGTCCCGGGCGCTGATTGGCTGAAAATCGCCAGGCGGGACCAGCGCCGAGTTCCTGCCTGGGAACTGAATCGTCATCAACGCCGCGCGCTCTGATTGGCCAGGATCTGCTTCGGGGCGGGGCCGGGAGGAACTGGGGACCCCCAGGAGCCCCCCGGGTTTGGGGGTTTCCATCCCCCCTCGACCCCCGGGGCGGCCTTGGGGCCACCCCAACACCCCAAAATGGGGAGGGTCCCCGGAGCCGCTTGGAAGCCCCAAAAATGGGCTGGAAGCGGCAGGAGCCGCCCCAAGAAGGGATTGAAGGGTCCGGTCCGGGAATGGCTCCGATCTGGATTGGGGCGGGCTGGGATTGAGGGAGGGTCCGGTCAGCGCCTGCGGAGGGGCTGGGATTGGGGAGGGGTCCGGGATTGAGGGGATGGGTCCATTCCGGGACTGGGGCAGGATCGCTCCCTGGGGGTGGGCTCCATTATTGAGTCAGGGTCTCTCCCCTTCCCGATCCCAATCCCGTTCCCTGATCCTGTTCCCGATCCCATTCCCATTACCATTTCTGTTCCCGTTCCCGGGCCAGTTCCCGATCCCGATCTCATTCCCAACCCCATTACACTCCCACTCCGGATCCCGATCCCATTCCCGTTCCTGTTCTCGATCCCGATCCTACCGCTGTTTCCAGGGAATGGCTCCTATCCCTACCCCGACCCCAAACCCGGGGGGTCAAACATTGGGGTCAAACACCCCAAATCCCAACACTGAGAGGGGAGAGGTCAAACACCCCCAAACCCAAACTCTGGGATGTCAACCTCCCCCCTGCCCCAAACCCCAAATTTTAGGATCAAACCCCCCAAATCCCAGATCCTGGGGTGTCAAACACTCCCAAAATCCCAAACGTTGGTGTTAAACCCTCCTGACCCGAAATCCTGGGTTTCAAAATATTTGGGGTGTCCAACACCCCCAATTCCCAAAGTCTGGGGTCAAATACCACCAAATCCCAAATCCTGATGTGTCAAACACCCCCAGCCCCCAAAGTTTGGGGTTAAAACCCCAATCCCCGACTCCTGGGGTTTGAAATACCTGGGTTGTCCAACCCTCCTCCTCTCCAAAGTTTGGGGTGAAACCCCTCAATTCCCAAACTTTGGGGTCAACCTCCTCAATCCCAAACCCTGGGGTGTCAAATCCCCCTGATCTCCCCCACTTTGGGGTTAAATCCCCCAAAATCAGTTGGTCAATCCCCCCAGTTTCCAAATTTTTGGGTCTAAACCCCCAAACCCCAAATCCTGGGGGTTGAAACACCTGGGTTGTCCAATCACCCTGATCCCAACGTTTGGGGGTGAAACCCCCTGATCCCCAAATCATGGGAAAAAAACCCCAAAATCCCAAAGCCTGGGGTGTTGAACTCCCCCAGTTCCCAAAGTTTGGGGTCAAAAACTTCCAAAGCCCGAGGTGTCAAACCCCCCTAAACCCCAAATTTTAGGATCAATCCTCCCAGTCCCCAAAGTTTAGGGTCATGACCCACCCCCAAATCCACTCCAGCCCTGGGGGACACAGTGGGGTTTGTTTGGGGTCATTTGGGGTTTGTTTGGGGTTATTTGGGGTTTGTTTGGGGCTATTTGGGGTTTGTTTGGGGTTATTTGGGGCAGCTCCAGGTGCAATGTCTGCAGAAAGACCCTGGGTACAACACTGGGAAAAAAAGGGGAATGAGTGGGAATTGGGGGATTCAGGATGGGGAAAGATCCTGGGTGGGAACAGGGGATTTAGTGTGGACAGGGAAGGATTTGGGATGGGAAAAGGGGATTTGGGATGTGGAAAGGGGAATGAGGTGGGGAATTGGGGTGGAAAAGGGAGATTTTGGTATTGGAGAAAGGAATTTGGGGACAAAGGATGTGGGGAGAAAAAAGAATTTGTCATGGGAAAAGGAGGATTTAGGCTGGGAAAAGAAGGATTTGGGGTCAAAAAGACAGAAGGGATTAAAAGTGATTTTGGGGTTGAAAAAAAAAAGGAGGATTTGGAATAAAAAATGAGGATTTGGGATAGAAAAGGAGGATTTAGGATAAAAGAAGGATTTAGGATAAAAAAAAAAGAGAGTATTTTGGCTGAGATTAGCTGGATTTACCTGGGGGAGTGGGGGCATGCAGGGGGTTTGGAGCAGGGTCAGGACCATTTTTGGGGCAGTTTTATGGGATTTTGGAGCATTTTCTTGGGATTTGGTGGGAGGTCTATGGGATTTGGGTGCCGTTTTATGGGATTTAGAGTGTTTAGGGTTGGTTTTAGGGATTTTCAGGTGTTCCTATGGGATTTGGGAGCACTTTTATGGATTTTCAGGGGTTTCTACAGGATTTTGGGGCGATTTGAGGGATTCCAGGGTATTTCTATGGGATTTTGAGGTGGTCTGGAGGGACTGCAGGGTGTTTCTATGGGATTTTGGGGCAGCTTGAAGGCATTTGAGGTGTTTTGGGGCAGCTTTAGGGTATTCTGGTGAAGCTTTGAAGAATTTTGGGGTGGTTTGGAGGGATTTCAGGGCATTCCTCTGAGATTACAGGGTGGTTTGGAGGGACTTGGGGTGTTTGGGGGCAGATTTTGGTTATTTAGTGGTGGGTTTGAGGCAGTTTTTGAGGGGTATTTCAGGCCCATTTTGGGGGGGTTTGGGGTTATTTTGGTGGGGTTTGGGGTGTTCTGGGTCACTTTTTGGCGAAGGAGATCTCCATGGGTGGCTCTGGGTGATGCTGGAGCCCTGCAGGGCCTCGCGGGCGGCGCCCGCCTGCACCTCGGTGTCCAACTGCAGCGAGGCGATGTCGCGGCGCCCGGGCACCAGCGCCGCTCCTGGAACCCCGGGAACCTGGGATGGGAACGGGGCCAGGAGAGCCCGGAACACCCGGGAACCTTCCCCAGACACCCGGGAACCTTCCCCAGACAGCCGGGAATGTTCCCCAGACACCCGGGAACCTTCCCTAGACACCCGGGAACCTTCCCCAGACACCCGGGAGCCTTCCCCAGACACCCGGGAACCTCCCCCAGACACCCGGGGATGTTCCCCAGACACCCGGGAACGTTCCCCAGACACCCGGGAATGTTCCCCAGACACCCGGGAACCTTCCCCAGACACCCAGGAACCTTCCCCAGACACCCGGGAATATTCCCCCAGAAACCTGGGAATCTTAACCAAGAAACCCAGGAATGTTCCCCAAAAAACCTCTGAATGCTTCCCAAAAAACCTGGGAATGTTCTCCCCAAATTCAGAAATGCTCTGCAAAAAAAAAGTCCTGAAACATTCCCCCAGAATTTCAGAAATGTTCTCCAAAGAAATCCAGAAATGTTCCCCCCCAAAAAAAAATCCTGGAACATTCCCAAAAATAGGAATTTCTGTTCCCCAGAAAATCCAGAAATATTCCTCCCCAAAAAAATCCAAAACCAACACGATTCCTCATCCAGAAACATTCTCGAAAACTACAGAAGCGTTCCCAAAAATCCAGGAATTTCCCCCCCACAAAATACAGAAACATTCCTTCAAAAATCCAGAAACATTCCCCCTCAAAAATATCCAGAAATCCCTCCCCAAAAAATCCATAAATACTCACCCAAAAAACCATAAATTTCCCCCTAAAAATCCAGACATTCACTACCAAAAATCCAGAAATTTCCTCCCTAACAATCCAGAATTTCCTCCCCCCCAATCCTGGTATTTTTCTCCAAAGATCCAGAAATTCCCCCTAAAATCCCAGACATTTACCCCCAAAATCCCGATATTTTTTAAAAAAATCCAGCCCCAAGCCCCCCTTAGCCTCTCATCCCCCAAGCCCCAAAATCCCGCAGTGCCCCAAAGCCCGGCCGGAATGCCGGAATGCCGGGATTGCCCCAGATCTCCCTGGCTGAGGAGCAGGGGGAGCATCAGCTCCTGGGGCTGCTCAGGGAGCTGGGCAGGAACAGGATGTGCTTCGGGGCTTTGCCACAGCTGGGGGACACGGGAGACAAACCCCAAAAGCTGCCCCAGAGCTGCCCAAAGTCACTCTGGATACGCAACACAAAATCTGCCCAAAATCCCAAGAGAAAACACCAAAATCCCAACAAAATCCTGAAAAAAAAACCCACAAAAAAATACCCCACCGAAATATTAATAATTAAAAAAACCTCACAAAAATCTCCCCAAAATCCCCCACAAAAATATCACCAAAATCCCATAAAATCCCCCAAAAAACTACCCAAAATCCAGCAAAAATCTCCCAAAAAATACCCCCAAAACCCCACCAAAATCCAATAAAAATCACTCAAAATCCTCACAAAAAATCCCACCAAAAATACCATTAAAATCACATAAAAATTCCACCATAGAATCCTTGAAAATGCCAGAAAATCCACACAAAATCCCAGGAAAATCTCCACAAAAATTCCACCCAAAAGCCCACAAAACTCACCCCAAAACTCCTCACAAAAATCACCCCAAGGCTCATAGAAATCCCTCAAAATCCCCATAAAAAATTGCCCTCAAAATCCTCAGAAATGCCACAGAAAAATCCTTCAAAAAGTCCCACTAAATTCCCATGAAAATCCCACAGAATCCACACAGAAAAAAACTGTACAAAAATGCCCCCAAAAGTTCCCCAATCACACAAAATCCACACAAAAAAATCCCACCAAATCACCCAAAATATCCCACCAAAATTTCCCCAAAACCCCCCCAAAATCCACACCAAATCCACTCAAAAAATTCGCACCAAAATCCCACCAAGCCCCTCTCAAATTCCCCAAAAATGCCCCCAAGTCCTATCACATCCCACCCGAAGTGCGAGGAAATCCACCCAAAAAATCCCCACGAAAACTTCCCTCAAAATCCCAGCCAAACCTCCCAGGAGCAGCCCAAGAATCCCGCAGAGATCGCTGCGAGTGCCCGAATCGCCCGGAACAATCGCCGAGCCATCCCCGCCCGGCCCCGCGCTCCGGCCCCGCTCTCTGTGGGGCCGGGGCCTCTCCCCCCTTGGCTCTGCGCTGGTCCCGTTCGCGCTCCGCTCCCGCTCCCGCCCCACCAGCGCTCCCTGCCCTGGGCCGCGCTGGCCGAGCCCGGCCGGGCGCGCTGGATCCGCTGGGACGGCGCATCCCGGCCCCGGCCCCGGCCCCGCGGGGCTCCCGGGGCAGCTCCGGCCGGGATGCGGCACTGCCGCGGGGCTTTGGGCTTTCCCGGCGCTGCCCGGCGGCTCCCGGGGATCTGCGGCTTCCCGAGGGGCTCGGGGAGCTTCCAGAGGGGACCTGGGCTGGCTCCGGGGGGATTTGGGATCACTCCGGGGGGAGCTGGGGACGGCTCGGGGGGTTTGGGGTTGTTCCCGAGGATTTTGGGGGCATCTGGGAGAGGTTCCAGAGGGGATCTGGGGCTTTCTGAGGGGTCTGGGGGAATTCAGAGGGGATCTGGGGAGAATCTGGGGCTTTCTGAGGGATCTGGGGGAATTCTCAGGGATCTGGGAGAGTTCCAAGAGGGATTTTGGGGTTTTCCAAGAGATTTTCCGAGGTATTTGGGGAGGTTCCAGAAAGGATTTGGGGCAGTTCCAAAAGCAATTTGGGACGTTATTGAGGGATCTGGGGAAGTCCTAGAAGGAATTTGGGGAATTTCAGAGAAATTTTGGGGGAATTCAGAGGAATTGGGGAGGTTCCAACAGCGATTTGGAGTCCTTCCCAGGGGACTGGGGGTGGACTGGCTGGATTTATGTTTCTTCACAGGATTTTGGGTTTTTTCCCCAAAATGTCCTGTTTTCTCAAGGATCTGTGGACTTTTCCCTGGATTTGGGTATCACTATGGGGTAGAAGGGGAAGCTTTGGTAGATTCAGTGTGAATTCTGGGGGGTTCCTGGATGGATTTGGGTGTTTTCCATGGGATTTTGGGTGGGTTCTCAACTGCATTTTGGGATTTTTTTCCCCAGAATTTCAGGATTTTTCCCAGAATTTGGGTATTTTCCCCAGGATTCTGTTCTCATCATGGGTTTGTCCCAGAAGGGGAAGCTTTGGGTGGTTATAGTGTGGATTTTAGAGATAATTGAGGCTGGATTTGGGGTTCTTCCAAGAATTTTGGCTTTTTTTTTCCTGGAATTTCAGGATTGTTCCCAAAATTCCAGGACTCCTGCTCGGATTTCTCTCTCACGGTGGGTTTGTCATAGAAGGGGAAACTTTGGTGGATTTGGGTGAATTCAGGTGTTTCTGGTTGGATTTGGGGATACAGGTTCATTTGTGCAAGTGAAATATAATTATTATTACTAATAATAGCAGTTATATAAAAATATAACATGATCCTTTTTTTTGACATAATAAAAAATTGATAATGTGAAATAATGCTGACAATACTAATTTGTCAGCTTTGGCTGCCCACTGTGACACTGAAGACCCTACAGAAAAGGACTGGCCAAGACCCAAATGTCAGTGGTAAACTCTGCAAGATTGTGTACGACAAATACCAGAGGAATGCATGAAATTGGCTATTTTTATAGGGCTTGCTGATACTGTGGTGTGGAATGCTTTGTCTGTTACATGAGAAATACAGTGATTAAGAATGCTGGGTTTTTCATGTACCAGACAATCCACAAGCTGCAGGATTGGTTGAACTGGTGAAGGGTTTGTAAAAAGAGCAGTTAAAGAATGAGGAGCTGGGAACCTGTCCCCATGGAGAACCCATCTCCCAGATGTGTTCCATGCCCTTAACAATGGCTCCTGGGGAAATGGAAACCCCCTGGCTGTGCACGGCTGCTCCCAGTGTGCAAATACAGCCCTGGGCAGTGAGACTGGGACTGCCTGGGAAATTGTTCTGGGTGTGATGGCCCTGGCAGGGCCAGCCCAAAGGCTGCAGGGCTGGACCTTCATCCACTGGAATTAGTCAGGATAAATCAGAAGCAAATGAGAGTTAACAATACAGGAACAGGAATCCAGATTCCTCCAGGACACTTTGGTTTGGTAACTGCTCACTGGAGCTTGGCCTTGCAAAGTGCTCATGTCATGGGAGGAGGAACTGATGCAGATTATCAAGGGGAAAATGAAGTAATTTGGTTAAACAATAGTGAACAAAATTGGATTATTCAAACCCATGACAAAGTAGCACAATTATTGATATTGTCAGTGTTTAGAACAATTGGAAAAAAAGGAGATCCACTTCAAATCACTGCTGTTGATGGAGATAAAGGGTTTGGATCCAGCAGTGCTAATAATGGAGCCAGAGTGTGGCTCCAGAGGCCAAAAGGCCTCCCGAGGCAGCTGAAGGAACAGCTCCTGGGAAGGACAGCAGTGTTGGAATCCTGAAACCTGGGCAGGATCGATGGGAATGTGTCCCTGCAGCCAAGTGCTCTGTGTGAGAACAAGTAGATATTACAGGGGATTGTTTTACACATCCTGCCAGACCAAATCTCTCTGTTTGCCCAAGTGAAAACTCGTGACCTGGGCTCCATCTAGGATGGAGCCAGGGCCAGGCTCTTGTACTGCCCAAGGTGCATCCCTTGAAGGCCTTTTAATAAATACCTGCTTTATTCCTTTAACACTGCCTAGCTCTGTTCTAGGCAGCCTCTCAAGGCATCACCACCAAACCAAGGGAACATGGACCAGGTCTGGCTGGCTGGGCCTCCTGGGGACCACCTGACCACCTTGGCATGTCCAGGGCTGCTTCTCACCTGCCCTGAAGCCCTGGGGCTCTGGGCTCTCCTTCCGATGGGAGAGAACTCTCCTTCTCCTCCATGGGCCATGGCCAAAACTGGGATTCCTCCTCCAAAACTCTGTACATCCAAGGATTGCTCCCAAGTGAAAACTGCCAGGACAGACAGGTCTGGCTGCCCTTGGCCTCCTGGGAGCTGCCTCTCATCAGCTTTTGAAACACTGGGGCTTGGTGCTTTCCCTCCAGTGGAAATAACTGTCCTTTATCTCAAGGTGACTGTTGTCAAAATTGAGATTCCTCCTCCCAAATTCCATCTATCCAAGGATTCCTCCATGACAAATGATGCCAGGAAGAACAGGTCTGTTTGGCTGAGCCTCCCAGGAGCCACCCCTTTCTTCTTCTGCCTTTGAAACACTCGGGCTCTGTGCTTACCTTCCTATGGAAAAAACTGTCCTCCAGGTGTCCATATCTGAAACTGGGATCCCATCTCTAAAATTCCCTATATCCAAGGGTTGCTGCCAGGCAAAATCTGCCCGTACCATCAAGTCTGGATGGCTTTGGTCTCTGGTGGCTGCCCCTGCCACACTGGGGCTTGGTTCTTTCCTTCCCATGGAGATCACTGTGACACTGTGGGCACCTCATGGAACCAAGGGGATCATTGTGGCACCACTGGAGCCCATGGAACCAAGGGGCCATGGTGACACCGTGGGGCTTCATGGACCCAGAGACCATTATGACTCTGTGGGGCCTGATGGAACTGTGGAGACCATTCCGACCCTTCAGGGGCTGGTGTCACCAAGGGGGCATTGTGACGCCTCAGGGCTACCTGGAAGCAAGGGACCATTGGGACACTGTGGGGCCACATGGAACCGAGGGAACATGGAACAGGTCTGGCTGGCTTGGCCTTCCAGTGGCCATCTGACAGGTCTGGCTGATGCTGGGATGTCAAGGGCTGCCCCTCATCAACTCCTGGTGCAATGGGGCTCCTTTGTTTCCTTTGTATGGAAAAGAACCATCCGTCTTTTCAGATGCCCATTGCCAAAACTGACACTCTGCCTAAAATCTTTCCTATATTCAAGGGTATCTCTAAGAACAAAATCTGGAAGCTCTGGCTGGCCTTTGCCGCTTGTGGTCACTTCTCATTTGCCCCAAAAGCAGTGGGGCTCTGTTCCTTCATTCCTATAGAAAAGAACTGGTCTTCATGTCCAGGGACCATGGCCAAAACAAGAATTGGCTACCGAGCCCGGCCGGGCTCACGGAACCATCTGCAGCCCCGGGAGATATTGACTCTGCCAGTGCTGCCATCCTCCCTCCAGTGAGAGAAAAGGACACAGGGCAGGCACACAGAGGAGCAGCATGAACACACCGAGGGCAGGGAAGAGGAAGTTGAGTCCCAGATGGGAGGGATGAGGAGATGCCTTGATCTTGGGGCTGAAATCCTCTGCTAAAGCGATGGAGAAGGATATCATGGATACATCAGACTCTCTTTTTCCCTATAATGCATTGAAAAGTATGGGGAGATGACTTGTTTCAGCAAAGGCCTCCATGCTAAAGTAAGCAAATGTTGAAGTAGCTGTGATCCCATGAGAAGTTTGAACAGAGAAGGAGAGAAGAGTGATGAGACCCTGTGTCCTCAGGGAGAGAAGAAGACCTCTGTTCCCAGAGATGATGATTTCAGAAAGAGATGAAGAGAACCTTTGCTCTTAAACAGCTCATGTTTATACTAATACCCCATAAGCTGACATGGCCCATAAACACAACTGTGGGAAAAGCTGTGAAAAAATGGGAGGGACTTCATGACTGCAGATTTTTCCAGTCAGCTGTTATTCACGGAAATGAAAAGCCATGAGATAACAGTTTTCTTGTGGAGAAGTCTTCATAACATTAACAAGAGGAACTTCTCTCCCTAAGTGAAGTGAAGAAAGACTATTTTAGAGGTGGTAAACTGACTGAAAATTTTGGGTTTTGTCTCTTTACATTGTCAGGTGGTATGGAGAGAGGAAGTGTTCTGAAAGTTTTGTTCGAATTCTTATTACTCTTTCTTTGTTATTGTTAATACAATTTATTTATACCCTTTTAATATTTTTTGACTACTTTGCCTTTCTCCTAATCCTATGTCACAGCAGGAAATAGTAAGTATATTCTAGTGAGTGCACTGGTAATTAGCCACCACACTATTGAAGCATTGGCCGAGAAATCTCAAAATGATGACCCAAAATCACTACAGAAACTTAATGACAAGCTGCACGAGAGCAGAGAGAAATTGAGGCAGAGCCATGGTTTGTCAGGACATACTTGATCCTAATGAGCGCCGTGGTGCATTTGGAGCTGAGCCCTGGAACCTCAGGGCCTGAGAGGAGATTGCAAAAACTTTTCCCAGAGTCAAAGTCAGAAGAAAACCCCAAAGTGGTTGGGGTCTAAAGCATTAATGGGAACCACAAAGGTTCATCTATACCACAGGCTCTTCATGGAGTCCTTGGAGGAGAGAACTGGAGGCCAGAATGGCACAAAAACCTCTCAGAGACTCAAAATGGCACAAAGAACTGTCAATGTGGAAAGGAAAATCCAAAGTACCTTACCAAAGCTAAGAATCTCAAAGTATTAATGAGCCCTACTGAGTGGCTGTACAAAGCTCTCAATGGTCTCATTAAAGCAGATAATTGGGGCCATGATTGCACAAACCTCTCACAGAGTCTGTATAAAAAGGCAAACACCAAGTACCTTAATAAAACTGAAGTACCTTGAAGCATTAATGGGCCCCACTGAGTGTTGCTCCTGACAAAGCCTCTCCAGGGACTAATTACAGCAGATAATTGGAGGCCATGATTGCATAAACCTCTCAGAGACTCCAAGGCAAAAGCAAAAGCCAAAGTCCTTTGAAAAGCCCGCAGTCCCTGGAAGCATGAAGGAGCCCCCGGGCCATTCCTGACCAAGGCTCCCCAGGGACTCCTTCCAGCAGATGCTTGAGGCCACTGGGATGTGGGCATGGGGGGGATGCTGAGGGCAGGAGCAGGGGCTGACAGTGCCCAGCCTGGCTGGGGCTGTGCCAGGAGGCCCCAGGGCCTCAGGACAAGGTGTCTCCTCACAGCCCTTGGTGGCACAGACCCTGCTGTGCCCCAGGGCACCAAGACTTGGCTTCTCTTTGTCCCCACCTGCCATCAGTGCCTCCAGTTCTCTGATCTGCCTGGGGCCTGCTCAGTCGTATCCCTCAGTGGGACCCATTAAAAGTCCAAGAAACTTTGGAGCTGGATTCTGACTTGGAGTTCTGGAGAGGTTTCTGCAGCTCCCTCTCAGGGCCTGATGCTCAGGGCCTGAGCACAAAGCCCCAGAGGGTCATTAAAGTCCTTGTGCTGTGTCTGTGCTGCTGAGCTGGGCCGGGCTCCTGGCACAGAGGGTGATCCTGGTAACCAAGCAGAGCTTCAAAAGCACATTTCTCTTGCTGAGCTGCTCTTCTCCCGGCCCAGCAGGGCTCAGGCACTGCCTGCAGCCAGCCCGGGCACAGCACAGAGGCACAGAGAGCTTCAATCAGTCAGGGCTGGGAAGGGGCTGAGAAGTGCCTGGGGCAGAATCACTGCCAGCCCTTGGTACAGGAACCTCTGGCTGCAGGACAATGCAGCTGCAGCTCCTGGAGAGATCTCCTAAAGCTGGAACATGCCAATGCCCACAGAGCCTGTGAGTGCATTCTCTGCTCATCTCCTGTGCAGAGCAGCCAGGGGTGCCCAGGGCTGTCCTGCAGAGCAGGGTCCTGCAGCCCAGGGCGCTGTGCTGGGCCAGGGACTCTGCTGCCTGCCAGGGACAGCTCTCAGCCGGCCCTGGAGCTGCTCCCAGCGCTGGCCAGGAGCTGTGGGGGGAAGGAGCCACCCTGAGCAGGGCAGGTGCTGCTGCTGAGAGGGGCTGGCTGGGGCAGGGCTGCTCCCAGCTCCTGACCAGCCTGGGCACAGCTCCGGAGGACACTTCCCAAAGAAGGTAAGCCTGGGATTGCTGTAAAGATCAGGAGCTTTCCTGAGAGTGTTTTCTATTTCCTGCTTGGAGCAATATGGGAAAGTTGGGGTGATGAAAAAAACATTTTTGTTTTATGCATTTTTCATATATTTGTACCTCTGTAAATTACTATTTTATAGTTATATACTATTATATAGTTATAAAATTATAATCCTTATTAACTATTAAACTCTAATTAACTCTATTGAAATACTATTATATAACTGTAATCCTTAAATAACTCTAGTACATTTCCTTACTTTTATTTTAGATTTTAGAAGAATAAACTGACTGCCTAAACACATTCCTGAAATACTGCATAGTATTATTATCAGGAAGAGGACCTACGAGAACAACATTTTGGTTTTCGACCAAAATGTGAGCAGTCACAACAAAAAGTAAAGGCATAGAAGCCCTTGGACCTACTCCAATGGTTTGAGCCTGGGGAGTATAACTGGGGCAACTGAATCTCCTATTGGATGTTCCTATTAAATACCCTAATTAATTAACCGTAATAAATTGTTGAAATCAGGGACTGGGTGTCCCCTGGGGACACTTGGAAGCTTCCAATAAAGGTCTGTTTTTTACTGTAGTCTTCTAACACTGTTGCAAGGGTTTTTACTTTTTTTTTTTTTTCTTTTGATTATAGACACCAGGGGGATGAGAGAAGCAGAACAGGAATTGTAATCCCAGAATCACAGAACATTCTGAGTTGAAAGGGACACACAGGATCATCAAAGGAATGTTTGAACATTTACAGACACTCCAGAACTGTGACTTTGGCTGGTCAGTGTCTCTGCTGGGAGCCTCCCAAAGGGCCTTCAGCCACTCCTCAGCCCTGGGCAGCAGCAGCATCACCTCTGCAGGGCCCAGCAGGGCTCTCCTGAGCTGCCCTTGCCCAGCTGCACACAGAGCCTGCCCCAGCCAGGGCCCTGCACACAGGCAGGTTTCTGTAGGGCCGGGCCGAGGGCACACAGGGTGGGATGGGCTCTGTGAGCGCTGGCAGGGACAAGGCACCTCTCAGGAGGGGATGTCCAGGCCCAGGGAGATGCTCAGGGAAGCAGAGGGGCTGAACAGAGCAATGCTGGGGGAACAAACCCATCCAGCCCCTCACCTTCCCTCAGCCACAGGGAATCCTTTGCCTCTCACATCTCTCAGTGGCAAACTCTGAGTGCAGCAGGAATGCTGGGGAGTTCTGACCTCAGAAGGCCAGCAATGATGTGTGGGTAGGAAAACAATTCCTTAAACCAACTCCTGACATCTGTTTTGTTTCCCTTAGAAGTATGAGTGCAGATGGTATCAAGCCTCTCTGCAATAGGAATTACTCCCCTAATAAATCCTGAATATCCAGCCTTGCCCCTCTGCTAAATGGCCACAAACACAGGGGAGCAGGACAAGGATGGCTCCTCGAGAGCCCCCACACACTGCCCTGGCTGCTTCTGGCACATTCAGCCAGCACAACTGGAGCTCAGGCAGGCACCTGGGTGAAGGTTTTCCCAGAGCAGGAACAAGGGTGGGTGAGTCCCAGCAGGACAGTCTGCAGGGAATGGCCCAGGATTGGCTCCAAGCAGCCTCTCCTGACTTCTCCCTGTCCTTTCTCCATGACCAGGTGCCCATGTGCAGCCACAGCAAATGTCCAACAGCAGCTCCATCAGCCACTTCCTCCTGCTGGCACTGGCAGACACGCGGCAGCTGCAGCTCCTGCACTTCTGCCTCTTCCTGGGCATCTCCCTGGCTGCCCTCCTGGGCAACGGCCTCATCATCAGTGCCGTAGCCTGCGGCCACCACCTGCACACGCCCATGTTCTTCTTCCTGCTCAACCTGGCCCTCAGCGACCTGGGCTCCATCTGCACCACTGTCCCCAAAGCCATGCACAATTCCCTCTGGGACACCAGGAACATCTCCTACACAGGATGTGCTGCTCAGTTTTTTTTTTTTCCTTTTCTGTGCTGCAACAGAATATTTCCTGCTGACCATCATGTGCTACGACCGCTACGTGTCCATCTGCAAACCCCTGCACTACGGGACCCTCCTGGGCAGCAGAGCTTGTGCCCACATGGCAGCAGCTGCCTGGGCCAGTGCCTTTCTTTATTCACTGCTGCACACAGCTAATACATTTTCCCTGCCCCTGTGCCATGGCAATGCTCTAGGCCAGTTCTTCGGTGATATCACACAGATCCTCAAGCTCTCCTGCTCCAATTCACACCTCAGGGAACTTGGGCTTCTTGTGGTTTCTAGCAGTTTATCATTTTGTTGTTTTGTGTTCATTGTTTTCTCCTATGTACAGATCGTCAGGGCTGTGCTGAGGATCTCTTCTGAGCACGGACGGCACAAAGCCTTTTCCACCTGCCTCCCTCACCTGGCTGAGGTCTCTCTCTTTGTCAGCACTGCTATGTTTGCTCACCTGAAGCCCACCTCGATGTCCTCCCCATCCCTGGATCTGGCCCTGTCAGTTCTGCGCGATGAAATCCTGCTCAGCGTGGGCAACTGAGCCCTTGAAGGACTTAGTGTCAGGTCAAGGCTTGCTTTCCCTCCCAAAGCCTTCCCTTGGCAGCCTTGGGCAGGGGATTCATCCTCCCTCCCTCCTCCTTCCCACAGACCTGCTTGGAACCACTCTGGGCACGTTCCATTCTCTGTGTCTGTCCTCAAGTGCAGTGCCAACCTGGGTCAGTCCTGGCCCTGTCCTGAGCTCCCAGGAGCTCACAGGCTGAGATGTCAATGCTCAGCCACACCAGGGCCCTGCCCCTGCCAGCAGCACCCCCACAAGCAGCAGCAGCAGCAGCAGCAGCAGCAGCAGCAGCAGCAGCAGCAGCAGCAGCAGCAGCAGCAGCAGCAGCAGCTGCAGTCGCGTCTCAGCTGTTGGTGCCCCTGCACTGCAGCCCCTCCCGCTGGCACCAACGTTCCCTCGTGGCCCTGGAGACAGTCCTGAATCCATCCATGGGGTCACAGAGCCATGGAATCCCAGAGTTCCGAGTTCCTGGAATCCTAGAGTCATTGAATCCTGAGAACCACACACAGAGGAGGAGGAGGAGGAGGAGGAGGAGGAGGAGGAGGAGGAGGAGGAGGAGGAGGAGGAGGAGGAGGAGAGGGAGGAGGAAGAGGAGGAGAAAGAGGAGGAGGACGAGGACGAGGACGAGGAGGACGAGGAGGAGGAGGAGGAGGAGGAGGAGGAGGAGGAGGAGGAGGAGGACGAGGACAAGGACGAGGACGAGGACGAGGACGAGGACGAGGATGAGGACGAGGAGGAGGACGAGGAGGAGGAGGAGGAGGAGGAAGATGAGGAGGATGAGGACAAGGAGGACGAGGAGGATGAGGAAGAGGAGGACGAGGAGGACGAAGAGGACAAGGAGGAGGATGAGGAGGACGAGGAGGAAGAGGAAGAGGAGGAGGAGGAGGACGATGAAGAGGACGAGGAGGACGAGGAGGACGAGGAGGAGGAGAAGGAGGAGGACGAGGAGGAGGACGAAGATGAGGACGAGGATGACGACGACTACGGTGAGGAAGAGGATGTGGAAAATGAGGAGGAGCAATAGGAGGAGGAAGAGAGAGAACGAGGACAAGGAGAATGATGATGAGGAGGAGGAGAACGAGAAGGAAGAGGAGAATGAGGATGAGGAAGAGGAGGAGGAGGAGGACAATGACAAGGAGGATGAGGAGGGGGAGGAGAATGAGGAGGAGTAGGAGGAGGAAGAGGAGGAGGAAGACGACAAGGACTAGGGCAAGCACAAGGAAGATGATGAGGAGGAGGAGGACAAGGAAGAGGAGGAGGCAGAGAAGCATGAAGAGGAGGAATAGGAGGAGGAAGAGAGAGGACAAGGACAAGGAGGATGATGAGGATGAGGAGGAGGTGGACAACGAGGAGGAGGAGGAGGAGAAGAAGGATGAGGACGAGGATGAGGTGGAGAAGGATGAGGATGAGGAAAAGGACGAAGATACAGAGGACAAGGAGGACAAGGAGGAGGAGGACGAGGAGGAGAAGGAAGAGGAACAGAAGGAAGAGGAGGACAAGGAGGAGAATAAAGAGGAGGAGGACAAGGATGAGGAGGACCAGGAGGAGAAGGACAAGGAGGATGAGGATGAGCAGGATGGGGAAGATGAGGAGGAGGAAGAGGAGGAAGATGAGGAGGAGGAGAAATAGGAGAATGAGGATGAGGAGGACAATGAGGAGGATGAGGAGGATAAGGATGCGGAGGATAAGGAGGAGGAGGATGAGGAGGAGGACAAGGATGAGTAAAAGGACGAGGATTAGGAGGACGAGGAGGAGGAGGAGGACGAGGAGGTGGACAAGGAGGACGACGACAATGACGACGACGAACAGGAGGTGGAAGATGAAGAGGAGGAATAGGAGGAGGAAGAGAGAGAACAAGGACAAGGAGGATGATGATGAGGAGGAGGAGAACGAGGAGGAAGAGGAGGATGAGGATGATGAGGAGGAGCAGGAGGACAATGACAAGGAGGATGGAGGAGAGGGAGGAGAAAGAGGAGGAGCAGAAGGAGGAAGAGCAGTATGAGGAGGATGACAAGGAATGGGGCAAGCACAAGGAAGATGAGGAGGAGGAGGAGGACAAGGAAAAAGAGGAGGCAGAGAAGCATGAAGAGGAGGAATAGGAGGAGGAAGAGAGAGGACAAGGACAAGGAGGATGATGAGGATGAGGAGGAGGAGGACAACGAGGAGGAGGAGGATGAAGATGAGGGAAAGGATGAAGATGCAGAGGACAAGGAGGGCGAGGAGGAGGAGGACGAGGAGGAGAAGGAAGATGCACAGGAGGAGGAGGACAAGGGGAGAATAAAGAGGAGGAGGACAAGGATGAGGAGGACCCGGAGAAGGACCAGGAGGATGAGGATTAGCAGGATGGGGAGGATGAGGAGGAGGAAGAGGAGGAAGATGAGGAGGAGCAGAAGGAGGAGAATGAGGATGAGGAGGACAATGAGGAGGAGGAGGAGGAGGAGGATGAGGAGGAGGACAAGGATGAGCAAAAGGACGAGGATAAGGAGGACAAATAGGATGAGGAGGACAAGGAGGACAAGGAGGAGGAGGACGAGGAAGACGAGGAGGAGGATGACAAGGAGGAGGACGAGGAGGACGAGGAGAACGAGGAGGAGGACGAGGATGAGAACGACAACGACAACGCAGGCGAGGTGGAAGATGAGGAGGAGGAATAGGAGGATGAAGAGAGAGGACAAGGACAAGAAGGATGATGAGGATGAGGAGGAGGAGGACAACGAGGAGGAGGAGGAGGAGAAGAAGGATGAGGACGAGGACGAGGAGAAGAAGGATGAGGATGAGGATGAGTAAAAGGATGAAGATGCAGAGGACAAGGAGGACGTCCTCGTCCTCGTCCTCCTCCTCGTCCTCCTTGTCCTCCTCATCCTCCTCGTCCTCCTCATCTTCCTTGTCCTCGTTCTCGTCCTCGTCCTCCTCCTTGTCCTCGTCCTCGTCCTCCTCTTCCACTTCCTCGTCCTCCTCGTCCTCCTCGTCCTCCTCCTCTTCTTCCTGCTCCTCCTCCTCTTCCTCCTCCTCCTCGTCCTCCTCTTCCTCCTCCTCCTGCTCTTCCTCCTCCTCCTCCTCCTCGTCCTCCTGTTCCTCCTTGTCCTCTTCCTCGTCCTCCTCCTCCTCTTCCTCCTCGTCCTCGTCGTCGTCCTCCTCATCCTCCTCATCCTCCTCATTGTCCTCCTCCACATCCTCATTCTCATCCTCTTTATCCTCCTATTCATCCTCCTCCTCCTCGTCCTCCTCGTCCTCCTCCTCGTCCTCGTCCTCGTCCTCGTCCTCCTCCTCCTCCTCCTCCTCGTCCTCCTCGTCCTCCTCGTCCTCCTCTTCCTCATCCTCGTCCTCGTCCTCGTCCTCGTCACCCTCCTTGTCCTCCTCCTCGTCCTCCTCTTCCTCCTCCTCGTCCTCCTCGTCCTCCTCCTCCTCCTCCTCCTCCTCATCTTGCTCCTCCTTCTCCTCATCCTCTTTGTCCTCTGCATCTTCATCCTTTTCCTCATCCTCAACCTTCTTCTCCTCCTCATCGTCCTCCTCCTCGTCCTCCTCCTTGTCCTCCTCATCCTCCTCCTCCTCCTCCTCCTCCTCCTCCTCCTCTTCCTCCTCCTCCTCTGAGTGTGGTTCTCAAGATTCAATGACTCTAGAATTCCAGGAACCTGGAACTCTGGGATTCCATGGCTCTGTGACCCCATGGATAGATTCATGACTGTCTCCAAGGCCACAAGGGAAGGTTGGTGCCAGCGGGAGGGGCTGCAGTGCAGGGGCACCAACAGCTGAGAGGCGACTGCAGCTGATGCTGCTGCTGCTGCTGCTGCTGCTGCTGCTGCTGCTGCTGCAGCTGCTCCTTGTGGGGGTGCTGCTGGCAGGGGCAGGGCCCTGGTGTGGCTGAGCGTTCCCATCTCAGCCTGTGTGCTCCTGGGAGCTCAGGACAGAGCCAGGACTCACCCAGGTTGGCACTGCACTTGAGGACAGACAGAGAATGGAACGTGCCCACAGAGTGGTTCCGAGCAGGTCTGTGGGAAGGAGGAGGGAGGGAGGATGAATCCCCTGCCCAAGGCTGCCAAGGGAAGGCTTTGGGAGGGAAAGCAAGCCTTGAGCTGACACTAAGTCCTTCAAGGGCTCAGTTGCCCACGCTGAGCAGGATTTCATCGCGCAGAACTGACAGGGCCAGATCCAGGGATGGGGAGGACATCGAGAGGGGCTTCAGGTGAGCAAACATAGCAGTGCTGAGGAACAAGGAGACCATGGCCAGGTGAGGGAGGCAGGTGGAAAAGACTTTGTGCCGTCCCTGCTCAGAAGGGATCCTCAGCACAGCCCTGAAGATCTGCACATAGGAGAAAACAATGAACACAAAACAACAAAATAATAAACTGCTAGTAACCACAAGAAGCCCAAGTTCCTTGAGGTGGGAATTGGAGCAGGAGAGCTTGAGGATCTGTGGGATATCACAGAAGAATTGGCCCAGGGCATTGCCATGGCACAGGGGCAGGGAAAATGTATTGGCTGTGTGCAGCAGAGCAGTGAGAAAGGCACTGGCCCAGGCAGCTGCTGCCATGTGGGCACAAGCTCTGCTGCCCAGGAGGGTCTCGTAGTGCAGGGGTTTGCAGATGGACACGTAGCAGTCGTAGCACATGATGGTCAGCAGGAAATACTCTGCTGAAATGAAGAACATGAAGAAAAAGAGCTGTGCAGCACATCCTGAGTAGGAGATGTTCCTGATGTCCCAGAGGGAATTGTGCATGGCTTTGGGGACAGTGGTGCAGATGGAGCCCAGGTCACTGAGGGCCAGGTTGAGCAGGAAGAAGAACATGGGCGTGTGCAGGTGGTGGCCGCAGGCTACGGCGCTGATGATGAGGCCGTTGCCCAGGAGGGCAGCCAGGGAGATGCCCAGGAAGAGGCAGAAGTACAGGAGCTGCAGCTGCCGCGTGTCTGCCAGTGCCAGCAGGAGGAAGTGGCTGATGGAGCTGCTGTTGGACATTTGCTGTGGCTGCACATGGGCACCTGTTCATGGAGAAAGGACAGTGAAGGGTTAGAGGAGATGCCTGTAATTAAAGTTAACGCCATTTCCCATACACTCTCCTCTGTAACACAGATGTATACACTTCTGTATTTGAGAGTTTTGTGGTTTTCTTTTTATGCTGCCTCCATGTTTCTCCTGGTATTCCTGGATATCAGAAACCCTCAGCATATCTCCATCTCATTGATGAATACAGTGAGTTTTCTGAGGAAAGATGATGAGTGGAGACTGAGAGGAGATGATTATTCATTATGTTTGGAGCTTCGCTTGGCTTTCATTTTTCTCACATGAAGGATGGTCACACTCCCATGTTTCTCTTATAAACACTCAGGTACAGGTAAGAGCAGATGGATCCACCACAGCCCAGCTCCACATTTCTAGCCAAGGACTGACCTTGCTCATTTCACCAACCCAGCAGCATTTTCAGTGTCACAACACCTCTACCTTTCCCCATAAATCTCATAAATCAGAGATCCTCTAGGACAGCTTTGCACTCTGCATTGAAGCTCCCAGCTTGGACTGAAATCTCAGGGACACTTCCAAGTGTCCCTCTGATGGCACTGGATGAAGGGAGGTGCAGCTCCTTCCCTGGCTGCACTGCCAGCATTGCCCGGAGCCAGGCACTGGGGACAGCTGTGTCACCCTGAGCCAGCTGTGCCCCCTGCCAGAGCCCCCAGTGCCGGGCAGCTGCTCCCAGCCCTGTGCTCTGCAGAGGGAACTGGGCCCGGGGCTGCAGAGCTGCCCCACGGCTCTGCTGCAGCTCTGCCTGCACAGGAGGGGCTGCACGCCTTGGAGCCCCGGCCCTGAGGGCAGAGGCTTGGCTGGGGCACAGGAGGGAGGGGGCTTGTGCAGAGGGAGGGGCTGCACTGGAGGGGATCCTCTGGACATCTCTAAACTCTCCCTGCCTCAGCATTTCTGGGATTTGTTTTCTCTCCTTCCCTGATCTCTCTGCTTCCGGGAGATTTTCCTCCTGCAAGTGTTTCCCTGTGCCTGATCTCTCTCTGCCAGCATTCCCACACCCCAAATCTCTGTGCACTCTCCTTGGCCTGACAGAACCCTGCCTGTTTGCAGGGCACTGGCTGGGGGCAGGTTCTGTTTGCAGCTTGGAGAAAGGACAGCGCAGACTGAGCCTGATGGCTCCAGCAAAGGTGATGCTGCTGCTGTCCATGGGCAGAGTGGCTACAAGCATATTAGGGATCTCCTGTGAACCTACTGATCACTAAAAGTAACAGTTCAGACGTCTCATGCACTTGTCAATATTCATAATCAACCTTTAATATTTATCCTTCTTTCCCTGCCACTCTTCAATAGTAGACAGCTGACTACAAATTCTTAGGAAATTTCCACATTTTTATCAAAATCCTTGTCTTGGAAATATTCTATGACTAATCAGAAGCCCTCAGTATGTCAGAGCTTCATGAGCATTTCACCTCCCCTGCACCAGAAATACTCAGTACTCACAGGATCTGTGGGCATTGGGATGTTCCAGCTTTAGGAGATCACTCCAGGAGCTGCAGCTGCATTGTCCTGCAGCCAGAGGTTCCTGTGCCAAGGGCTGGCAGTGATTCTGCCCCAGGCACTTCTCAGCCCCTTACCAGCCCAGACTGATTGAAGCTCTCTGTGCCTCTGTGCTGTGCCTGGGCTGGCTGCAGGCAGTGCCCCAGCCCTGCTGGGCTGCGAGAAGAGCTGCTCAGCAAGAGAAATGTGCTTTTGAAGCTCTGCTTGGTTACCAGGATCACCCTCTGTGCCAGGAGCCCAGCCCAGCTCAGCTGCAGAGACACAGCACAAGGATTTTAATGACCCTCTCAGGGGCTGCTGTTGTTTTCATTAGTCTCATTCCCAGAGAGTGTGCTCAAAAAACTTCTCAAGAACTCAAAGTGTGATTGAAACACTGAAGTTTCTTGGACTTTTAATGGGTCCCACTGAGGGACACGACTGAGAAAGTGTCCCCAAGTAGAGCATAATGCTGGAGCAGAGATGACAGCAAGGGACAAGCAAGGGGAAGGTGTCTCTGGTGCTGAGCAAACCTCGATGTGTTTCAGGAATGCAAAGGGCCCAGGCCTGAGCCCCAGCCCCTGGCAAGGCAGATCCTGTCCCTCCCTCATTGCTCAGGGCTCTTCCCGGGATGGGCACTGGCATGTGGGGATGTGCAGTGCCAAGGGCAGGACCATGGGGCGGCCCCTGCCAGGCTGCTGAGCAGGGACAAGGAGGCACTGAGGCCCCAGGGCTGCAAGGGTCACTTGTCCCCTGGTGGCCTCAGGCCCAGGGCCAGCAGCCATGGCCAAAGGGCTGCACAGGTTGGCTCTGTCAGGGCCTTGCAGCTGCTGCACATCCCTGAGCCCTCTGCAGCCCAGGCTGTCCCACGGTGTCCCTGCCCTGCGCCTCTGTCCCTGCAGGCTGTCGTCACCCCCGGCTGCCCCACCTCGCTGGCCCTTCCTTTGCTGGCAGCTCTGCCTCCTGCTGCCCCTGCCTGGCCACACAAAGCCTTGGGCTGCTCCAGGCTCCTGCTGGGGACGTGTTGGACCACAGCCCTGCCCTGGGAGGGAAATTCCTTTCTCCTCCTGTGTCCAGTCTGTCCTTCCCCAGCTGCATTTGGGGCATAATTTCTCTCCCTGCCTGATTCCCACTATGGAGAAAAGCTCCACCATTTCTAAATCCACCCTTCAAGCCCTGCCAGGCAAGTCCTGATCTGTCCTCAGTCTCTTCACAACTGAGCCCAGGCACATCAGCCTCCATACGTGGGTTATGTTCTTGAGGCCTGCAAAACCCAGCTCAGGAGATCTCTGGGCCCTGTCCAAGGTGTTTGCAAAGGAAAACATTCTGCTCATATCACCAGAGGCCAAGGCCAGGCAGAACTGTCTGTCCTGGCAGCTTTTGTCTGGGAGCAATCCTAGGATAGATGGAATTTTGGCGGCCAAATTCCAGTTCCTGCCATGGCCCCTGGACAAGAGGGTCAGTTCTTTTCTGCAGGAAGGAAGGCACAGAGCCCCAGTGCTTCTGAGGCAACTGAGACGCGATCATCAGAGGCCAAGGCCAGCCAGAGCTGGAAGGTTTTTTTCTGGCAGATGCCCTTGCATACAGGAAATTTTTTAGGAGAAGTACCAATTTTGTCCATGGGTGTCAAAAAAGAGGGACAGTTCTTTTCCATAGCAAGGAAAGTACGGAGCCCCAGTGGTTCATGGGCAGATGAGAAGCAGCCCTTGACATTCCAAGATCAGCCAGACCTGTCAGGTGGCCCCTGGGAGGCCAAGCCTGCCAGACCTGCTCCATGTTCCCCTCATTCCATGGAGCCCCACAGTGTCCCAATGGTCCCTTGTTTCCAGAAGGCCCTGAGGTGTCACAATACCCCTTGGTGACACCAGGCCCTGAAGGGTCGGAATGGTCTCCATGGTTCCACAAGGCCCCACAGAGTCATGGTGGTCTCTGGGTTCCATGGAGCCCCGCGGTGTCACCATGGCCCCAGAGTGTCACAATGGACTCCATGGTTCCACCAGGTCCTCACCGTGCCACCATGGTCTCCACAGGAAGGGAACAACCCAGCCCCAGTGCTGCAGGGGCAGATGAGCCACAGCCACCAGAGGCCAAGAAAAGCCAGATCAGATGGTGCTGGCAGATTTTGTCCTTGGATATAGGGAATTTTAGAGGTGGAATGCCAGTTTCAGACCTGACTGCCTGGAGGAGAAGGACAGTTCTTTTCCATAGGAAGGCAAGGATGGAACACCGGTGTTTCAGGGGCAGATGAAAGGTGACCATCAGAGGCCAAGGGCAGCCAGACCTCTCTGTTCTGGTATTTTTTTGTCTGAAAGCAACCCTTGGATATAGGGAATTTGGGAGGTGGAACCCCAATTTCGGCCATTTCTGCATTGTTAAGAAGGATGGTTCTTTTCCATAGGAAGGAAAGCCCAGAGCCCCCGTGTTGCAGGGGCAGAAGCAGAGAGAGAAGGCTCCTGGGAGGCTGGGCCAGCCAGCCCTGTTTGTCCTGGCAGCTTTTGTCACAGAGAAATCCTTGGACCTAGGGAATTCTGGAGGAGGATTCCAAACTTTGGCCATGGGCATCTGGCCAAGATGGATGGTTTTTCCCATAGGAAAGAGAAGCATGGAGCCCAGGTGTTTTGGAAGAAGATGAGAGGTGGTCACCATAGGCCAAGAGAGCCAGACCTGTCTCTCTGGCACCTTTCATCTGGGGGAAATCCTTGGATATTCAGAATTTTGAAGGTGGAATCTCAGTTCTGGCCATGGGCACCTGGGCAGGAAGAAGAGTTCTTTTCATCAGAAAGGAAAGCACAAAGCCCCAGTGTTTCAAAGGCAGATAAGGATCAGCTCTTTGGACACCAAGGCCAGCCAGACTTGTCTCTCCTGGAAGCTTTCACCTGGGAGAAATCCCTGGATATAGCGAATCCTGGAGGCGGATTCCCAACTTTGGCCGTGGGTGCCTGGATGTGAAAGGTGCTTTTTTCCCATAAGAAAGAAAAGCACAGGGTCCCAGTGTTTCACAGGAAGATGAGAGGTGGCCCCTGGGTGGCCAAGCCAGCCAGGTCTGTCTGTCCTGGCAGATTTCATCTGGGAACAATCTTTGCATAGAAGCAAACTAAGAGGAATCCAAATTTTGGCCATGGGCACCTGGAAGAGAAGGACAGTTCTTTCCACAGGAAGGAGAGCACCGAGCCCCAGTGCTCCAGGGGCAGATGAGCAGCAGCCCTGGACATGCCAAGGTCAGCTGGACCTGTCAGGTGGCCCCCAGGTGGCCCAGCCAGCCAGGCCTTGATGCCTTGAGAGGCCACCTAGAGCAGAGGCTGGACAGTGTTACAGGAGTAAAGAGGGGATTTATTAAAAAGGCCTTCAAAGGATTCACCTGGGCAGCACAAGGGCCTGGCTGAGGGTACATCCAGGATGGACGCCAGGTCACGCATTTTCACACTTTTGTAAGATTTGGTTCATTTCCATATTGAGGTTAATTGTCCAATTACACCTTCAGATTATGCAGCCCCACCCTCCCAGTCTGCTCTCCTCAATTTGCTGTTGTTTTCACTTTTTGGGCCCAAAGCTGCAGCGGTGTCTTTGGTTCTCGGGCAGGAAAAGGATTGTTTTGTCTGACTACACTGTAAGAAAACTTGCTGACACTCTGCATGAAGTTTAGAGTTACAGATACAGGACAGAATTGGGAAAATATGGAAGCTAAAACTTAAGGCATCAGCCTGTCCCATGTTCCCTTGGTTCCATGGGGACACACAGTGTCACAATGGCTCCTCTGTGACACTCTGGGCTGCACAGTGTCACCCTGGGCCCTTGGATCCATGGGAGCTTCCCAATGGTCCCCTCTTATTCCACGAGGTCCCCACAGTGTCACAATTGACCCATGGCTCCTTGAGGTTCCCTGGTGTCACCAGGGTGTCCTTGGACCTGCCTTGTCACAACTGACCCATGGCTCCATGAGGTTCCCCAGTGTCACCAGGGTGTCCTTGGACCTGCCTTGTCACAACTGACCCATGGCTCCATGAGGCTCCATGAGGTTCCCCAGTGTCACCATGGTCGCTGTCAGAGGCTGGATGAGATCAATGTCCCGAGACACCTTGGGCTGAGCTGTCAATCAGTCACACAGATGGGACAGCGCTCACCCAGCTCTGAACACCTGAGATATCAGAAGTCCCAGCTGGGGGGAGGCCCACGAAGGCCCAGGGGCTTAAAACCAAGGAGCACAAGGTCAGCCCCTGGTATGGACTCTGCCTTCTCCTGGGGTTTGTGTCTCACCCACACTGGAGCCCCGGGAGCTCTGAGCCACATGTGTGTCTTTCTGTGGAGCTTCTGTCTTCCTGTCTCTCTCTCTCTTTCCTCTCCTTCTAATGCTCTTTATATGGAACATTTTTGGGTACCTGAACAACTGCAGTGTTTAGGGCTTTCCAGGCTAAATGGGCTGAGTGAATGAAGTTACAGCTGTGACAAATGATTTAAGTTGGATTGGATTTGTATTAAACACTTTTCCAAAGTTCCTTGTTCTTTTGTACTTTGCCATAAAATTTTGTTGGTCCCGAATGGGCGCTGAGGGCACTTGGGGGTCCCGGAGGGTCTGGGGGACACTGATGGGACAGATGGGGGCGCTACCGGGGTTCTGTGGAGCGCGGGGCATGACGGGCGTTGTAGTCCCGGCTTTAATGGGGCTCTATGGGGCCGCAGAGCATGACGGGAGTTGTAGACAAAAGAAAAGATGGCGCAGACCTCAGGCCCCGCCCCCAAAGCCATGATCCCTGGCGCTGATTGGTTGGAGCTGTGATGGGCGGGAGCCTCGGCCAATGGGAGGCAGTGCGGGTGGGAACAGCCATTCAACCCCTCCAGTCCCTCCCAGTACAGCCCAGTTCATCCTCAGCACAGCCCAGTACAGCCCCAGTGCCCCTCCAGTTCTTCCCAGCACAGCCCAGTTCATCCCCAGTACAGCCCAGTACAGCCCCAGTGCCCTTCCAGTCCCTCCCAGCACAGCCCAGTTCATCCCCAGTACAGCCCCAGTGCCCCTCCAGTCCCTCCCAGCACAGCCCAGTTCATCCCCAGTACAGCCCAGTACAGCCCCAGTGCCCCTCCAGTCCCTTCCAGCACAGCCCAGTCCCTCCCAATACACCTGAGTTCATTCCCAGGCCCTCCCAGTCCCCCCAGTTCCATCCATATCCCGCTCCAGTGTCCCCCAGTCTTCCCCACAGCATTCCTGCCCATTGCGGGGCAGCGGCGCAGACGGAATGTCCTGCGGCCCAAACCTCCTGCTCCTGCCACACAGTGCCAGCCTTCTCCCCTCCTCTTCCTCCTCTCCCAGCACGGCACAAATTGCAGCTCGGAGGAGGCTTCCCCAGAGAGGGCTCCGGCTCCTGTCCCTGCAGAGGAACAGGGCATCTTTCAGGCACTTCCACAAGATCAGGGTTCCCATTTCATGGGGAATCTGGGATGAAAATGGCCTTTTTCAGAAAGACAAATGCAGAGGAGATGGATTAGAAATTATTTGGGAAAAGTGACCCTTCTTCCAGACAAAGCTCACCAAGTCATTGCCTGCATTTCTCCTTTTCAGGTTCTTACAGTCATCTCCTGAAAGGTCCAGATTGTTCTGGTGCTTTTCATGAACTGATTGAACTCTTGATATATATCAGTGCATGAGATGTGGAAGCTTCTAAAATGAACACAGAAACAAACTCCCTCTGTTAGGCCATTTTCATCTTCTACATCACTTTCAGCTGTCCATGGGGATGTTGGAATGATTATCACACAGCTCCCCATTTCTGGCTGCAGGCTCTGGAGATTCTTTCTCTGCATTCAGTCAGGCTTGCATTCCCTGACAATTCCTGGGAGCCCATCATGGTTTCTTAGGGTAGAACAATAACGGTGAAAATCTCACCAATGGCACAACTGCCCAGCCCACAAGGAAAAGAAAGAACAAGTTGTAAAGTTCTTCAACTATTTGTCCCGCTTTTCTGCAAGAGTCGAGCTGCACACACGGTGTGGAAAGGCAAGAGAAGCTGCAGCTGGTGGCACATCTTGTGACAGAAACTGCTCAAAGCTTCCTCGTTCTCCAGCAAAGGTTCTTGGAAACAGCAAACAGGACTGTGGAGAATATTCTAGGAAAACTGAAACAGCTTTTAAGAAATGAAATGAAAATGGAAAGAAACAATCCAAGATGTTTTTCTCTGTTTATTTTTATGCTACCCTTTTCTATCTTTCACTACTTCTCCTTCCCATTAATTGCAAATGGATCTCACTTCTAAGATCCACAACTTGGCGAATTTTAGACAGTGTAAAATACCATGAGCTACACAAAGTTTGCCTTTCCCTGTTTGTTTGTTTGTTTTGGTTTTTTTTTTGGAAATGAGTGCTGGGGACTAAGTGCAGTTCTTGGGTCAGGTACAAATTCAGCATTGAGGGAATGTGCTCCAAGAGTGTTTGACCCTCAGCAGGGACAATGCACATTCCTGTGCCCCTGGGCAGGACTCCAGACTCTGGGTCTGGGCTGGACACGGCAAAGTTCCCGTGTTTGGACAGGCTCAGGGGCTGCCCCGGGGAGCGCGGGGCTGGGCGCGGGGGCAAGCGGGCAGCAGACACACGGACATGGGGACACACGGACACAGGGACACACGGACACGGACACAGGGACACGGGGACACACGGACATGGGGACATACGGACACGGGGACACACGGACACGGGACAGACAGACACAGGGACACACGGACACACTGACATGGGGACACACGGACACAGGGACACACGGACACGGACACAGGGACACGGGGACACACTGACACGGGGACACACAGACACGGGGACACACGGACACGGACACACGGACACGGGGACACACGGACATGGGGACACACAGACACAGGGACACACGGACACGGACACATGGACACGGGGACACATGGACATGGGGACAGACGGACATGGACACATGGACATGGGGACAGAGGGACACACAGACACGGACACATGGACACGGGGACACACGGACATGGGGACACACGGACACGGGGACACATGGACACGGGGACACATGGACATGGGGACACACGGACACGGGACAGACAGACACAGCGAAAGCAGCGAAAGCAGCAAAAGCAGCGAAAGCATCTGGCACTGGGGCGAGCTGGTGAGCGAGCGGGGCCAGCGGCAGAAGCCGGGCCGTGCCGGGCGGGGCTGAGCCGGGGCCCGGCAGGGTGGGAGCTGCCAGGACGCCTGGAGGGAGAGCGGGCGTGGGGCCAGCGCAGGGCGCAGAGCATCCCGGGCTGGCTGAGGGGTTCCCGACCCCCGGCACGGCATCAGCCCCACTGACGGCATCGTGCTCCTCCCGCAGCCCCACGGCACCAGCGCAGCCCTGGAGATCGTGCTGCTGGACAAGGTCTCCTCTGGCTGTGCTGGTGTCATTCAGCTCCTGGAGTGGCTTCAGCTCCCCGACAGCTTTGTGCTGGTGCTGGAGCATCCGGAGCGCTGCCAGGACCTGTCGGGTTTCCTGGCGGAGCGGGGGTTCCTGCCGGAGGAGGAGGCGCGGGGGCTGCTCCTCCAGGTGCTGGAGGCCGTGCGGTGCTGCCCCAGCTGCGGGGTCCTGCACAGGGACATCAAACCAGGGAACATCCTGCTCGACCTGGCCACCGGGCAGCTGACACTGATCGACTTTGGCTGTGGCACTTTCCTGCAAGACACAGCCTACACCCAGTTTGCAGGTGAGCCCTGCCAGGGGATGCTCCTGGGCATCTCATGGCCCAGCCGAGGTGCAGCACCGGGGCTTCCCCTATTGCAGCCAAGATGGGATTAATGCTGGAGCCAGGTTGATTTGAGTGGGGTGTGAGGGGGCCAACTCCCATCCCTGCTGACAGCCTTCAGCACCCACTGTGCCCTGGGCTGGGGCTGGAGCTGGGGCAGCCAGCCCGACAAAAACCCCCATGGAGGTAGCAGAGAGGGGGGTCTGACCCCGTGCCCCAGACGGTTTGGTGTGCAGGTGAGGAAGGGCTTGGACTGCTCTGCTCCACATGTTTGCCTTGGCATATTAACATTTTGTGGGGCCATGCAAGCAGGGAGGAGAGGGGGTTTTCTCCACCACTGGGTGAGTTTTTCTTTTGTGCATCATGGTTGTGCCTTCCCAGGACTTCTGCTGCCCTCTTTCAGCACCAGTAGCTTCTTTTCCAGCCCTGAGTCTGTACACAAGTCCCAGGCACTTGCGAGAGGGCAGCGGTCACACCGTGTGCCACTGGGGCAGCCCCCACATGCCCAGGGGTGCTAGGGCCAGGCTCTGGGAGCAGCAGCATCCCCCTGATGAACTGTGTCTGTGTTCCACAGGAACCCTGTCCTACAGCCCACCAGAGTGGATCCACCAGCAACGCTACCACGGCGAGGCAGCGACGATCTGGTCCCTGGGGCTCCTGCAGCACCACCTGGTCATGGGAAGCTCCCATTCAGGAGGGGCCAGGAGATATCTGGGGGCAGATCTTGTTCCCAGGATGGCTCTCTCAAGGTGATCCTCATCTCTGGGCACAGGGGGAATACCAGTGCTGGGAGACAGCAGCAGCTCATGGGCATTCTGCTCTGGCAGCTGCTGAGGAGGTGGCACATGTCCTGCTCTCCTGCTCTCCTCCAAACAGAGAATCCATGGGGAAGTTTAGGCCCATCTCTGGGCACACCCAGCATGGCCTGGGCATGGGAACAGGGGGCAACTTCTCCAACTGACTGGTGATTGCTGGTTTCTCTCCCCAGAGTGCAAGGATGTCATTAGGAGGTGTTTGTCCATGCAGCCCTTGAACAGGCCATCCTTAGAAGAGATTTTCCGTGATCCTTGGGTGCAGGGTGTTCCTCTGCCCTTGAAGATGGGAGAGATCCACGTGCACAGTTGGATCCAGGGACCTGGCAGGTAACAGCTCCACACATCTCTTGGCACTCAGTGGCAAAGCCAACCAGACAGGTTTTGTCCTGCCTGTAGCTCTGAGCAGGGGTCAGCAGAAAGGAAGACACAGCGCATGGGCTGGAGCTGATCTGGAGACCTGGTGTGGGAATTTGCAGATGAGTCCACACACTGGGGGATGCTCCCAGATTTGGGCATTGCACAGCCTGGCCGGGAACCAAAGGTTCCCCCTTTGCTGGGGCGGATGCAGCTGATCCTTCAGTTGGCTGCCAGGCTGCTTTTGGCAGGGCTGGGGACATGGGCTGGGGTGGGTACGAAATGGGAGTGGGCTCCTGGCCCTGCCAACAGCACCCAGCGCCCACCGTACCCCGGGCTGGGGCTGGGCTGGGGCAGCCAGCCTGACACAAACAAACCCCCATGGTGGGAGCAGAGGTGGGACTCCAGACCCTGTGCAGGGGCTGCTTTCCTTTGCAGGCAAGGAAGGGCTTGGGCTGCTCCACTGCCCTTGTTTGCTTTGGGATCACCATGGGGGCAGTGCAGGGGAAGGGAGAAAGCCTGGGATTCCCTCCCCCATGGTGGGTTTTTCCCTGGCATGCAGGGGTTGGGCCTTCCTTAAGGCCCTGACAGAGGTAAGATCTTTGACCTTTTTTCTTGTTCCCCTTTTTCTCTGTAACCTATTTTCCATAATTTGATGTTTTTCTTTCTAGAGGAAGTGTTCCAGGTGGGGCCCAGTCTGGATCAGGACGTGCTTGGGAGCAGCTGTGGTGTGGATGGGCTGTGCCCTTGGAGAAGGCTGAGGGCATCGTTTGGGAGCAGCTTTTCTTCCAGCGGGGGATGGCGTGAGGTGGGTCCTGTCTGCTGGGGATGGTGGGGTCAGAGCTCTGGGGAGATGGCAGCGAGCACAGGAGCGTCCTGCTCTGGGCAGCTGCTGAGGGCTGGAGGTGCCGTGGCTGGCTGCAGGCTGGGCACATGTCCTGCCCTCCTGCTCTGCTCCCAAAGGCAGCAGTGATGGGCAGCTCTGGGCACAGCTCTGGCACGGCCAGCATGGCCTGGGCACCGCGGGTGGCTGGGACAAGGGGACAGGAGCCTTCAGCTGACGGGGCTTTCTGGTTTCTCTCCTTGCAGCCGGGCTCTGTGGGTGCTGAGGCTGCTCTGGGCTCTGCCAGGGCCCTGCTGGAGCTCAGCACCGGGCTGCAATCAGCCAGAGGAGAAATGGGGTGCCCTGCAGCACAGACTGGCTGGAGCATTTCAGCAACACAGCTCAAGTTTGCAGAGTGTACACCTCCAAGAGAAAACATGGCACCACCCAAAAAATAAACTTGTTCAATAACTTCTGAAATGAAATCAATCTGGGATGACCCCAAATGACTTTTTGCAGCTTGCTCAAGCAGTACCTCAGCCCTTCTCTGAACTGTTCTCTCCCCCACCTGTCTTTTACTTCCCAGCTGCTCCCTATTTTCCCTCAGTGAGTTCCCAGCCCATTCCAGTCTCCATCACACTGTTGCCTTCCCTGGTGCCCCTCACCATGAGGAAGGCCGAGCCCCAGACTTAAGGACTCATCCTGTCACTGGCTGAGGAGCAGCAATGTCTCAGAGGTCTGGTGGGATTTTAGTGTCATTCAGAGCTGCTCTCCAGCCCCCAGCTCTCCTCACTGCTGAGTTCCTGCTCCCTTTTCCTCGTCCTTGCAGCAGGATGAGCTCTGTGAATCCCCTGGAGCCTCCCCACTCTTTCCAGCCCACGCACCCACCTCAGTTAGGCTGAAGCTGCAGCTTCTCTGTCCCCTCTGGCACACCAGTGCAGTCCCCTGTGCGGGGAGCCCCAGCCCCAGAGCACAGCACTCAGCAGTGCAGTCGGGGCTGGAGCAGCTGCCCTACAGCCCTGCCTTGGCTCTTTGTGGCAGGGAATGCTCCCTGTTTGCAGCTGTCCCTGCAGGATGGCCCCAGGGCAGAGCCCAGCCGGGCTCCCACTGCAGCCCCTGAAGCTTGGGGCAGACAGTGGTCCCAGAGCTGAGGTTCACGGGGAGCTCCCGGAGCTGTGCCTCGCACTCTGTTGCCGTGTCACCGTGCAGGCTGGCTTGTACTGGGTGAATGTACCAGCCCTGCTTTGACTGACAGGGGCCGGGCCCATCACATCTCTCCCAAGGCTGCAGGCATCGCCCAGGCCAGAATCTGAAGGGGCACAGAGATCAGACCAGTGAAATCATCCAGACTGGGTTTTCAAATGCCCTTCAGAAAGAAAGTCTTGAGAATAAAAGTGTTCTTTTTGCCACACAAACATCAGGGTGAGTGGTCTCTTTGGCTCCAACCCACTTTCCTCCCCGAGCCAACGTTACCCTCTCCCTCACACGTCCCCCCTGTGCCTTCCCACTGCCTCGTCCTGTCACGGCTTCTGCAGCCCCTCATCCCTTTGTGGCCCCGTCCCCTCAGGGTCTCCCCAGCCCAGCCAACCTGCCTGGCAGCAGCGCCGCAGCCCCACAGGAGCTCCAGAGGAGCCCCAGCAAGAGGCACCTGGGAGCCCTCAGCAATCCAGCCAGCAACACACGGGCAGGAGGACACGGATGGCGCTTCCTGCCTGGGACAGGGCTTGTGGCCATCTCCAGGCACCGCTCTCACAGTGATCCCCACAGCTCCAGCCCCTGCCCATCTGCTCTGTGGGCAGCACAAGGGCTTCATCAGAGCCACCAAAGGCCAAGGGGCTTCTGGCCATTTTCCCTGCAACCCTGCAAGCCTGGGCAGCTTGCTGAGCCCAGGAACCCTTTTCTCCCTCTTCCCCTCAGCCCTGCAGAGCCTGGACAGCCAAAGAAAGATCCTGGGAGTCTGTCTATAGCAACACATCCTATATTAACATGCTAAAGAAAAACAAAAAGAAAGAAAAGAACAATCTTAACGAAACAAAACATTCCTGCTGGCTCAGGTGGCCCCAGCAGACAGAGCCTCTGGAATCAGCTCTGTGCAGAGCTCCAGCAGCGCAGCCAGCCGAGCCTCGACAGACGAGGCCGTCTCCTCCATGCCCTGCAGAGCCGATCACGCAGGCTGTCAAAGATGGAATATGGAGCTCTCTCTGCTTCCTGGACGATGTATGGTGTTTGAACTGCCAGGCTTGCGACGTCGACACTGATGTAATTTTCCATGCCTTCAAGGGCTGAAAGAGAGAGGAACAGAGCCATGGTCAGTTCCCACATCTGAGGGGACCCGAGGGGACTCTGTGCCAGGGCCATCCCAGCCGGCTCTGGCCATGGCCAGCAGGGAGCAGGGACCAGCTGGATCAGCCCGAAGCTGCTGGCCACGAATCCCCCAGGTGCCCTGAAAGCTCTGTGTGCTCTGCCCACGCCGGCCCTGGTCCGCACAGGGAGCAGAGCCCTCCGCAGCCGGGGCAGGGCTCGCAGCTCCCCCGGCAGCCCCCGCTGGCAGCCCGCTGCCCTTGGTCACCCTCAGAGAGGAGCTGGAGCTCTTCCTTCCTCCCCCTCAGGTGCCGCCCGGCCGTCCCTGGGAACACAGAGCCTGTCAGGCCCAGGGCACAGCTCCCTGCCAGCGGCGCCGCCAGCCCTGTGCCCACACGCCCTCCTGGCCCGGCTCGTGGCTCACCCATGAACCTGACGGCCGCCTCTCGCAGGGGCTCCTGTGGGCTCTGCAGGTAGGGCAGGGCCCGGCACAGGTGCTCGGCCACGCTGCTGCTGTCCTCTGCCAGCTGGAGAGAGCGGCAGGAGGGAAAGGTTGGCCCCGCAGCCCCCCGGGCCGGGGCTCCATGGGCACCCGGCTGGGGCCGCAGGAGCCTGGAGCAGAGCCCGGGCGGCCTCGGGCTGCAGCAGCGGGCAGGGGCACAGCTGCCAGCCCGCACACTGAGCACCGCGCTCAGGGGCTGCTCCAGGCTGGGGCTGCGGCTTCCCGGCCCTCCTTACCAGGCACTCGGGGAACTGCCACAGCTTCTGGTTCTGCACCATCTGTACAAGATCCCTCCTCTTCAGGAACTCGGCCGCACAGAGCAGCGTTTCCTGAGAAGCCTGGAGAGCAGCAGAGACGCGGAGATGGCCCCACAGCCCAGGGCGCAGGACCCCGTCCCTGTGCCAAGGCCAGCAGGAGCTGCAGCCTGCGAGGCGCCAGGGCAGGGCCAGCCCAGCCCCTGCCAGGGGCCAGCGGCAGCTGCCGAGTCCTCACCTCTGCCACTTGCTGGTTCTCATCATGGCAGTGGAAGAAGAGTGGTACCAAGCTCTGGTGCACATGTGCCTTCAGGACCATTTTTTCCTCTTCCGGAAAAAAATCCAGCATCTCTCGGAAGATAAACAGGGAGCACAACTGCACCTCGCTGTCCTCCTGTATGAAAGGAAGGAAGAAAGACCTCAGCGTCAGCTGCTTCAGGCCCACCTGGGCACAGCCTGTGAGTGCACAGGGCACAAAGTGTGCGGGCAGCACCCGCTGGCCGTGGCTGGAGGCGCAGAGCCTTACGTTGTCAAAAAGTGGCAGGAGCGCCTCAGCCAGCTGCAGGGCGAGGGCGCTGGTTACTGGGGCACCATTGCAGAAAAATAACGCTCTGAGGAGAACTGTGGTCATCCTGAGCATGGTGCTGTCATCTTCGTGCAGGAGCTCCACGAGCCTTTCATGCAGGCTCCACATCCTTATGGCCATCTACTTGTGGAACACAAGTGTGTGAAACACCATCCTGCTGCCACAGGGCCCAGGGGCCAAAGGCCTGTGCCAAAGCCCTGGGGCAGCTGCAGCAGGAGGCAGGAGAGCTGGCAGCAGCTGCCCCAGTGCCCCAAGGCCAGCCAAGCCCCAGCGACTGCCTTCCCCAGCCCCACGCTGGCAGCACGGCTTCAGCCCCTGCGCTCTTCTCACCGAGACACTGGTGGTGCCGAGCGCCACGAGGCCTCGGAGTGCCAAGCGACGCCTCCCCCTGCACTCGCCCTGCAGGTGCTTGGACAGGAACTGCAGGACGCTGTCCCGGCACTCACTCACGTTCAGGTGCTCCAGGATCTGAAAGGCACAGGCCGGTGACGGGGGAGCGGCCGGCGGGAGCCCAGAACCGCCCAGGGCCGGGCCCAGGCAGCAGCACAGGGCACGGGCTCCGTCCCAGGCACTGCGGCCAAGAGAGGGCAGAGAGCCGGGAGGCAGCTCAGCGAGGCAGCGCCGGCCTTCAGGCTCACCTCCACAAGGAACGCCAGGGCGGCCAAATCCCGGCACGGCGTGTCCTTGCTGAGCAGCCCGAGCAGGTGGAATGCAATCCTGGAACACGCGGCTTCGGATGCGCGGTGCATTTCTCTGACAGGAGGAAACACGAGTCAAAGCCCTGAGCCAGCGGGGGCAAACCTCTCCCAGGACTGCCTCACAGAGCTCTGGCCTTTCTCCACCACCCTGCAAGGGGCAGCTGAGCCCTCTGGGAGGTTGCTGCTCTTGGGCACGCTCCTCTCCCAGCCTTTTGCAGCCTCCTTGGCCGTCCCTTGGTGACAAGGCCTTCTGGCCCACGGCCACGGGGACTGCGTGGGGCACCTCGGGCACAGGGCACACATGCCGGGGACAGCTGGGGAGCAGGGGGTCTCACCTGGCCAGCACGCCCACAGCACAGTGGTGGGTGTCAGCACAGAGCAGTGTGTCCCAGCCACGCTTGTCTTCCATGGCCACCACCACATCCTCATAGTGCAGTCGGCAGAGCAGGGCCTTGAGGGTCTGCTCTGCAAAGCTGTGCACAGAGCAAAGCCCAGGTCACGCTGGGAGCACTGGCCCTGCCCTGGGCACATGGCAGGGACAGGAGGACTGGCATGGAGCACCTGCTGGGGCTGGTGGCAAGGCCGTGTTGCTGCTGGCATCCCTTCCAGAAGGTATCGACCTCCTCTGGCACATCCAGAGTGCTGAAGAGCACTTGGAAGAGCAGATGCACAAAGAGGCCGGGGAAATGCACGGTGACTACATGTGGCACACAGGGCAGCTGGAGGAGCTTCCACATCACCACGGTTGCCTGCAAAGGACAGAGCAGCCTGAGACAGCGCTCAGTGCCGAGGTGTCCGTGTGGCAGGGCCCGAGCACGGGAGGGAGAGGCCCGGAGAGACGCAGGGGGAGCACCGGGCCTGGTGGCCCTGGAGCTGCCCCGAGGCCAGGTTTCAGCCCAGCGCCTGAGGCAGGGAGACGCCGTGGGGGAGGGAGGATGGAGAGCTGCTGGAAAGGTGGCCTTGGGGCCAGCAAAGGCAGAAACTCACAGCCAGGGCAAGGACAGCCGTGTGGTCCCCATCGGAGGTGCACGTGCTGTGCTCTGGCCAGCTCCCCAGCACATCCAGGAGCACGAGCATGGCTGGCTCTGCAGTCCTCAGCGAGCACATGATGTTCTTCCACATGGCCAGAGCAGCTCTGTGGGGTCAGAGCTCTGTCTCAGAGGAGTCTGGGACACAGAAGCGTGGCCTGGGCGGCAGCGGGGAGCTGAGCTGCTCTGCCAGCCCTGCCTCTGCCCACTGCCCCTCACTGGCAGCATGCAGGCAGCCCAGCCCTGTGGGCACTGGCCCCAGAGGGACAGGGGGGAAGCATGGCAGCACGCTGGGGGGCTGGCAGGGGCCAGGGCTGGCAAAGGGAGCAGCCAGAGGGCCCTGGAATTCTCTGTGTCAGACACCTGGGACAGGCTGCACAGGGGGAAGGGCTGCTGAGCCCCGAGCCCTCTGGGCAGGTGGGCCCCGTACCTGTCACACAATGGGGCCACACGCAGGAGAGCCATCACCACGTCAGAGGGCTGTGCCTCTGTCAGATCCAGAAGGGTCCTGTACAGATTGTATTCAGGAAACTCATTGGCCACGAGCCACTGGTGGATGTACCTCACCATGGCGGGCACCTGGAGAAGGAAGGGGAGACTTGGAAAGCTGCCGGAGGAAGGAATGTGCCCAGCTGCCCCAGAGAAGTGCTTCCCTTGCCACCACACTGCCATGGCCTCAAAGGCTCCCAGGGAGCAGCAGGTGTGGCTTGGGAGGCCAAGCAATTGCTGGGAGAAGAATAGCCAGGCCACAGGCTGCTTACTTGCTTTGGGCTGGAAGGACCCTCCTCCACAAGCATATCCAGCAGGGCAGCGCTGGTCTTGGTTTTGAAGATGGGAGAGTACGCTCTGAGCACGGTGCCCATGGCGCTGCTCTCTTCCTCCCGAATCCTCTTCATGAATTTGCAAACCATCTGCAGCAGAAGGGCAAGAAGCCCGGGATGCTGCATGGAGTGCTCCGAGCACAGTGCTGGGCTGAGCAGTGCCAGCAGGCCCAGCCCAGGTGGGGATGGCTGCAGGTACCTGCGCTGTTCTGCGGAAGCGGCCACGGGTGCGTTCCTGCTCTCGTGTGCGCTGCACGGCTGCACCTGGCAAAGAGCGAGCGCAGCCCGAGCTGAGGGGCTGCGGGAGAGGCCGGAGAACACAGCCCAGCCCTGCGCTGCCCAGGCAGGGACAGTCCCGTGACGGCCCAGGGCACGGAGCACGGCTGTGGGGTGTCTGCCCGGCCCCTATTCCAACCTGTCCATGGGCATGGCCCCAGGGGATGGGATGGCATGGCATGGCATGGCATGGCATGGCATGGCATGGCATGGCATGGCATGGCATGGGGCCAAGCTGGCTGCAGGCACCAGCCCTGTGGCCCAGCTCTGCCACTCACCCTTCTGCCGTGGCTGGAACTGCTCCAGCTCTTCAGGCTGTTGTCCTGGGGCAGCTCCAGGGCCTTCTTTCTCCTCCTTCCCCCAGGCCAGCTTGGGCACGCTCGCAGGTCTGAGCTCTACGTCGCTGCCTGGATTCATGGCTGCTTGCAGAAGGTGAAAAGGAAAAGGTCCGAGTCAGCAAGTGCTGCAGTCGTGCCTTGAGGGCACCTGCAAGAGTGAAGTCTTGGCAAGGCTACAGGACAGCAAGTCCTGCACTCTGGTCCTGGGGGCTCCAGCCACAAAGACAGGAGACTCCTGTCAAGGATGGTGAAAAGCAAATGCCACGGTCTGACCTCGAGGGCAGCTGCAGAAGATTTGCCTCGGGAAGGCCAGGGGTCACCAAGTGCTCTGGTCTGCCCACGAGCTCACCTGCAGGAGTAATACCTTGGGAAAGCTCTGGGTCAGCAAGGAACGAGTGGCTGTGCGAGGGCTCCTCACAGCACCGCTCTCTCGCGTCCTCTCTAGTCGTGTGCACCGAGCACTGTGGAGTGTAACTGTAACTTGTAACTGCCAACACCTCTGCCAGAGCGTGTCACCAAGGGCCCTTGGAATCCCTGTCCCGTTCCATTCCACGGTGACCATGCTGCACCGTGTCACAAAGGGCCCTTGCACGCACTGCCACCTGCCCTGGGGCCACCCCCAGCCCCCCAGAGTGGCCCAGGGTGGAAGGAATGCCTTGCCCCAGGTGTGTCAGACAGCCCAACAGGATCTTTAGGAAGGGCTCAGCCCATCAGCAAACGCTGCCCTGCTCTGCGGGCTCAGAGCAGCAGGAGCCCCCGCAGCTGCCGACGCAGCCGCGGCGGGAAGGGCACGGGGCCTCCACAGAAGCTGGCACGGCCTCCTCGGGACACGTCCCACATGGTGGCCATCCTAAGCACGGCCGTGGGACACAGACCGGGAACGTGTGGGCCAGGGCAGGAATGCTGCTCTGAGCCCTGGGGCCCGGGCAGCGCTGACAGCAGCAGGTGAGGCACAGTCCCCGCCCAAGCAGAGTTCCCCCGAGCCCTGGCAGCAGCGGTGCCCGTCTCCTGCCCCAGAAACCTGTGCCCCAAAAGGGCTTCTCTGCCCGAGGGAAGCCAAAGCTGGTGTGCACTGGGGGCTGTGCTCCGTCCTACAGGGGCTGTTGGTAGCAGCACCTGGAGCAACTGGTGGCAACACTTGGTGCTTGATAGATGTTGTTGCTCCTTCCCAGAATGATTTTTTCATGGAAGGGATTAGCAGCAGCACAGAAACACCAACAGCTACTGAACTTCACAGGACAAAGAGACTCCACCGAAACACTGCCATGTTTCCATGTGCTTTTGCGTCTTTCTTGCACTCTGAAAGAAGAAGAATTGGCCCAAGCCCTGCTATTCAAATCTCCAGCTGCTGTGTGTCTTCCTGTGGCAGCTCACTGCAAACAAAACTGGCTGCCTGCTCAGCTGGGCAATGGACGGCCACAAACAGGGAGGGCCCTGGTGAACATCTCTTTGGTCTCGTGGGGCAGCGAGGGCACAGGAGACAAAGACTGCTCCTCCCGAGTTCATGGGGCAACAGAGAGATTTTATTTCCCAAGCCCCCCCTTACACAGGGCATTTGAAAGACCAGGCCTGGAAGCTCTCATTGGTTTGAGCTCCACGCCCCTTCAGGTTCTGGCCCGTGAGGTGCCTGCAGTTTTGGGAGATATTTGATTGGTCAAGACCCCTGTCAATCATGGGAACACCTCACCCTTCTTTTCTTTATAAAATTCTGTGTATTGTTCTCTGTCACCCATCTGCAAGGGCCCTTTGCCAACATGGGGACAGAGGACAGCGTGCATCTAATTTACACTGGAGCTGCAGCATTCCCCTCCAGGGACTGTTAGGGGAGAACTCAGGCCACAGGCATAATGCTTCTTGGTTACAAATTGAACTTATCTCTAAAAGCAGAAAGCTATTTAACCCTGAGCCCATTTAACACTTGGAGAAAAACCCAATTTTATAAAACAACCTTTCAGCACTTGATCCCCTGGGGAAAAACCAAACTCCCAGAAAACAGTCTGTAAACAGAAAAACTGTTTGTAAACATGAGAAATAATTTGTAAACAAATCAAATCCATCTATGAACTGTCCATGAGGCAGGTGATCATTTGTAATGCTGTCTGTGGTTTCCAGTGTCCATATTTTAGGCAGCTGTATTGTACTGTTGTAGGATTTATTGTAAAACATGAGAACAGACTCAGAGGCGAGGAGGGTGTACCCTCAATCCAACCCCTTTCCCCTTTTTTCTTTGTCTAAGAAATAATAATAGGATTAGAACATGGATTTTGAATACTATTAACTTATGCAAAGTTTCATCCAGGTTTACTGATAATATTTTTCTTTACCAGCCAGGTTCAGGGCAAAGAACTTGATTGGGAGATGTTTTGATCAGGGCAAGGAACTTGGTTGGGAGACATTTTCTGTATTTATATTTTATCTAGTGCAAACCATATACTTTTTTCCCTTTGTTAGAAGTTAGAAATTTTTTATTGACTTTAATAAAATCTGACTTTTAACTTTTAAAATGATGACAAGTGGCAGAATTTCAGTGAAAAAACATTGCAACTGCAATTTGCTTATGACAAATCAATGTTCTGTCTGTACCTCAGTGGATATTCTTTGAATCATACCAGTTTATCTTGAAGCAATGCAAGAATAATTACACAAATATTAAGAAAAGACATGTTAATGCACATACTAGGACTTCTTTAAGACAATGATTTACTAAAATATGAATATCAATCTAATATCGATATCCAAATGAGATGGACAAAAACTCTCTAAGAGTTTAAAGTTAGAAAGTGTATGTTTATTGAGTCAGCCAGGCAGTAAGTGGGATAATTCCCTAATGCACACTGCAAAAATCACAGGTATTACAAAGCTTTTTTATTTGCAGAAGTCTTGAATACACAAAATATGAATGCATATTCATATCCCTGTCACTTCCTCTGCTCCGCTTCATGTGCTAATTGGCAAAAAGGCAATTAAGCATGTGTGGTTCTGTTCCCTGAAATGAGTCGGGGGTCCATTTCGGGGAGGGGTCTCCAAAATGAAGAAGCAATATAAGCCTTCCTCGTTCTGACCTTTCTGCCTTTCCCATGGATACGTGACAAATGAAACCTTGCCGTTTTCCTGTGCTTAATGGATCCCTAAAGTATGGGAAGTCTGCAACTGTTTTTGTGCCCCTGAAATCTGTTTATCACCAGGAGCGGGGCTGGGATGTGCCCTGGTGCCTGGGACATCACCAGGAGCGGGGCTGGCTCTGATGCTCTCCGGTGCCTGGGACATGACAAGGGGCGGTGCTGGCTGGGGTTTGTTTGGTGCCTGTGCAATCCCAAGGGCAGTGTCACAGCGGGGCAGCTCTCAGTGTCCCCAGCAGGTCACAGTGTCCAGGGCAGCCCGTGCCAGCGGTCACTGCGCACACGGGGCAGGCTGGGCTGGACAGGGGACAGGGCAGAAACGCTGCCCCGGGACTGGGGTCTCCCCCTGCCTCTGGGGCCCAGCCCCTGCTGGGAGCGCCTTGGGCAGGGCACGGGGCTGCTGCTGGGCCAGGGGGACAGGCCGTGCCCCCTGTCCCCTGCTGCTGGGCCAGGGGGACAGGCCGTGCCCCCTGTCCCCTGCTGCTGGGCCACGGGGACAGACCGTGCTCCCTGTCCCCTGCTGCTGGGCCAGGGGGACAGGCCGTGCCCCCTGTCCCCTGCTGCTGGGCCAGGGAACAGGCCGTGCCCCCTGTCCCCTGCTGCTGGGCCAGGGAACAGGCCGTGCCCCCTGCCAGCTGCTCAGGCCCCTCTGATGCCTGTCCCTCGTCCCTGTGGCTCCTGTCCCCACCACTCCCCACCACCTTCACTCCCTCCTTCAAAGCCCCACTCAACCCCTTCACAGTGACCTCTGGAAAGAAAGAATGAATGAAGGAAAGGAAGTGTTGGCTGTTCACCCTGGCTGGATGTCAGGCACCCACCAAAGCTGCTCTCTCACTCCCCTCCAGAGATGGACAGGAGGGAGAAAACAGAATGAAGGCTTCATGGGTTGAGCTAAGGACTGCAACAGATCACTCAGCAAATGCCATCATGGGCAAACCATTTTCAAAATTGGAGATATTAATGGAATTTTTGCTATCTGGATCAGGGCAGGATAGTGAGAAGTAAAACAAAGCTTTAAAAACACCTTCTGCCCTTTCCTCCCTCCTTCCCATCTCTACCTCCCCCCGCAGTGGGTGCAGGGAGACAGGGAATGGGGGCTCTGGTCAGTTCATCCCCTGTTGTTTCTCCTGCTGCTCGGGGGGAGGAGTCATTGCCCTGCTGTGCCAGGGGTCCCTTCTGGAGACACTTCTCCATGAACTTCTCCACGGTGAGTTCATCCCACGGACAGCAGTTCTCCACAAGCTGCTGCAGCGTGGCTCGCTCCTCCATGGGCTCACAAGTCCTGGCAGGGCCCTGCTCCAGCGTGGGCTCCTCTCCAGGGGTTTGCAGGTCCCTGCCAGGTCCCTGCTCCAGCACAGGTTTCTCATGGGGTCACAGCCTCCGCTCAGGCATCCCCCTGCTCCAGCACGGGCTCCTCCAGGCGCTGCAGGTGCATCTCTGCCCTCCGTGCCCTCCATGGGCTGCAGGGCCCAGCTGCCTCCCCAGGGACTGACCAGGGAATCTCAGGGCAATCAGCTCCAGCAGCTGGAGCAGCTCCTGCACCTCCTGCCCTGCCCTGCCCTGGGGGTGTGCAGAGCTGCTCCCCTCACAGGTCCTCACCCTGCTCCTCCCTGCTCACAGTCACAACTCCAGCATCACCCATTTCCTTAAATCTCTTATCCCAAAGGCGTTACCACCATTTCTAACAGGGCCAGCCTTGGCCAGCAGCCAGTCTGTCCTGAAGCTGGCTGGAATTGACTCTGTGGGACATGGAGGAGCAGCTGCTCTCACAGAAGCTGCTCCTAGATCCCTTGCCTTACCAAAACGTGGCCATGCAAACCTGGTATAAGTATGGTAGAGTTTTTATTACCACTATTAATTCTTATTATTTCTATTACCTCTATTTTTGCTATTAATGGTACAGTTATTATTATTACTAGTATTTTTAGTCTTTTGGACTCTATATTAATAGTGGCTAGATTAGAACTGGAAACAAAGGTACTTCATTGCAAGTAGCGGCTAGAGTTTTGTCAGCCTCTTGCCCTGCCCTGTTCTGTGTCATTGCTGTGTCTGTGTGTGAAGCTGCTGCTGCCAGGCCACCCTATTTCTCTGGTTTGGAAAATTCCATGGCATTGCTCACATGTCAGAAAGAGAGGGGCTCATTCCATTCAAACGCATGCCCTTAGCTCTTTGAGTCCCATTGTTGGAAGCTTGTTTTCTAACATTGTCGACTTTCTCAGCTTCTGTTAATATTTGTGATTTTATAACAAAATGTTCTTGGATGTGATTGTGCAAGATTCTCTAATCAGCTTTCAGTTTGCTCTTGGGTTTCTTACCGGTGTGTCCGAGCTGAAGGCAGCATTTTGGGTGGAAGGCTTCAGTGGGAGCTGGGATTGCCTCGGCAGCAGCTGGTTTTGCAATGTGAGCAGCGCTGACAGAGATTCCGTGCGCTGAATATTCCGCCTGGTTGGAGCCGCAGTGCCCGGCCCGCGGGAGCCGCGCCGGGCGCTGCGGGTTGTGCCGGGCCGGGCAGCGGCCGCAGCCCCGGCAGGGCCCGGCCGTGGACACGGAGCCTTTGCTGGGCAGGGCTCGGCCCTGCGGCGCCGGGCGGGCGGTGCCGCTCCCGCCGGGAGCCTGCGGGAGCCGGGACAGCGAGAGAGCCCGGGCCGAGCATCAGCCCCGGGGCACGGCCCGGGAGGGGGCACAGCCCGGGGGTCCCGCAGAGCCTCCCTGCTCCAGAGCCGCGCCTGCCGCAGCGGGGCAGCTGCGGCACCTGCGGGGCGCGGAGGAGCCGCAGGCGGCGTTCCGAGCGCTCCTTCGGGGCAGGATTTTGTCCCGCTGCGGGGAATTCCCGCGGGCCGGGCGGGCCGGGGCCGCTGCCGAGCGCCGCCGCCTTTCCCGGGAGCCGCCGGGCAGAGCTCTCTGCTCGGGGCTGGGAAAAACACCTTCACTGCCCTGGGAACATTTAAAAAGTTTAATACAGGACAAGAGGAGACAAGGGCCATAGAGCAAAGGTTGTTAGGGCCAGGTGCATCTCGGCACTGAGCCAAGAGCACACGGTTATCTCCGGAGATACCCCTTGAATACCTTTTCCCTTACACCAGCCGGTTGCATATTCATAGTCCCTTATGCATAGTAAACTTTTTCCCAAGCTAGTTTACATATTCCAAGAACTGTTCAGCATGGCTCCTCCTCGGTTGCACCTTTTTAGGGCATGTGTATTCCTTGGTTGTGGTTTTGGTCCTTTTTTATCATCATCTTCAGTTTTGGCCCCGGCCCACACTGCCTTCAGACGGTGAGTGCTGATGGTTGGCAGATCTGTACAGGTGTCCTCATCCTGTGCTCACTGGATGTTATCCCATCCAAGCAGGCATTTTAACACAAGCATGCTTCTATCAGCTATGGCACTAGTATGTCTGATCTTAATCAATGAACAACAGAAATAAAAACTATATAACAAAGTTATTGTAACACCACACATTTAAAATCCAGTGGAATATTTGCAAAAAGCCAATATTATAATATGTATCTATGACAGGGCCAAGGGCCGGGTGCCTGCTCGGTGGCCCCGGGACAGCAGAATTTTGGGGTCCCGGTGCTGGCTGCCGGCAGAGCCCCGGCGCTGGGCCGGGGATGCGTGGGACCCTCCCGCGGTGGGGTTGGGCTGCCCGGGGCAGGCGCTGCATCGTCAGCCCGGAGCCACCGGGGATCGCCCGGTACCGGCGGGGCGGGGCTGGGGAGCGGAGAAGGGCGGCACCGGAGCTGGGGGACCCTCTGCAGCCTGCGGGGTCGGACATACCGATAAGGGGGTCCCCGGGAGCCTGGAACGTTGTGAAAAACGCCAATCACTTGGTTTTTAAAATTTTAAACGTTTAATAATAATAAAATGGTTATAAAAATAGTAACACAATTAGAGTAATCAAATTTAGAGTTAGGACAATTACAAGACAATAAAAAGCAAAAAATTATAGACGTCCAGATGCTCTCGGACACTTAAGCCAGGACGAGCATGCCTTGTGAACTAAGGAATAACCTTAAAAGCAATAGCCTATTGCATATTCATGTATCTCATACATGATGCATAAATTCCTTGCAAATTAGGAACTTTTCTGGATTTTGTCAACTTCTTTCCCTTAATCCTGGTGCTTCCATAAAGATGGAGACAAGATGGAAGAATGTTTGTCTTTTCTGATAAGGAGGTTGTAACTCTTTATGTGCCCCAAGTCACCGCCATCCCTGTGTGAAGAGTTTATTGATTATCTCATCTCTTGCTTGGGCAAGTAAAAAAATCCTACATCGCAGAGTTTCTATTTTAATATTATGTTGTTACCTAAAACTCTATTTAACACACTACTTAAGAGAATGAATACAGCATAACTTTCTAACATTACACATATAGTATTCATTGTAACATTTGTGAAAAGCCAATCATAAAATAAGCATTCTACACAGAAAGTGTTGAAATGGTAAAACCAGTCAAAACCCCTTAGGAACTGGAAGGAAAACCAGAGGCAGTGGCAGCTAACACCTCAGAAACCCGTGGCTTTTGCTCCTCTCTTCGACCTGAGAGCTTCCTGGGCAGGGGCGACTCTTCCAATTGCACCAGCGTGGCCATGGCTGGGAAGGGCAGCGAGCAGATGGGTTGAGCTTCTCCTGCCAGCCCCTGAAGTGCCAGCTGTCATTTGTGTGCGCTGAGGATTCCGCTTCAGGCTCGGAGCTGGCGCAGCTGCTCCTGGGCGCTGCTCGCCCGCGGGCGCAGCGGTGCTGCAGCCGCTGTCCCGCACACAGGGAGGGCTCTGGAGCCTCCCAGGGCACCAAGGAGCGGAGCAGGGAACGTGCCGGGATCTGCTGCAGGACCGTGGGGCTGTGGGGGATCCTTCGGTCTCTTGGATGGGGCAGGGAGGGGGCAAATGGAATCAAGGTGAGACAGGATCAGGCAGCCCCACGCCAGGCAGCGTTTTCTCCTCTGAGAGCTCCTCTGAGCTGAGCGAGCTGGTGAATCCTGCGGAGCAAATGAGACCCGGGAGCGAGGGAAGGGCTGGCTGGGAAGGAGTCAGATAAACCCAGTGGGTATTTCCCTTTCCAAGGGGCTCCTGGGGAGACAAAGGAGACAATAAGGATTCCCCATCTCATGACATTCCCTTTTTTCCTTCAGTAGCCCTATTGCAGTCACTGCATACAAGAGTTTAGTTGATCCCTTTGATGCCAGGGAGCACCCAGAACTTGAACCTCGCTGGATCCAGCCCTGTCTGCCTATCACCAAGCAGAGGGAAAAGATAAAGAACCTGGGTGGGGGTGGAGCCAAAATGGCATTTTGCCACTTCTGATCTGCTCCCAGCTTTTGCAGCAGGGCACCAACCCCATATCTGCAAACCACTCCCTTTTGCAAGGCACACGTGGACCTCGCTGGTAGCTCAGGGCTCCTGAAGGGGCTGCTGCAGTTGGCAACTGGAGCTGTTGTTGAACTTTTCACATTGCTTACCCCCCCATCCAAATGCCATCAACTGTCTGAGGAAGGACACAAAAATATTACCCTGGAGGGGCCAAAAACTTGGAAAAGGATGAAAGAAATATTCTGATGATGACAATGACAAAAAAACACAATTTATTTTTGACAGCAAATGAGTTACACAGCCCTCCAGCCCTCACAGACTGGCAGGCCGAGTGGGGCCGTTTCCATGGCATGAGGAGCTGGCAGCCTGCAGAGAGAAACCAGAGAGCCACGGTCAGTCACAGAAGGCTCCTGTGCCCCTGTCCCACCACGGCCTGTGCCTGGGCCAGGCTGCTGTGTGCTCAGAGCCCAAACCTCCTGACCCATTCTCCGTTTTTAGAGAAGGACAGAGTGGTAAGCCACATTCCATCTCCTCTGCTGAAGCACAGCCCAGCAGCCTCCTCAGCAGCTGCAAGGGCGGGATGCCCGTGTGCCTGGTTTCCTGGCTCCCCGGCAGACCAGGGGTTAAACGTTGGGTGTCTCCTGGATTGTCCCCGGAAAGAGCCCATCTCTGCACCCAGCTACTTTTTTTCATTTGTAAATTAGGTCTTTCTTTCTCTTCCAGCTGTGGTTTCTCCAGCCCCGGCTGCAGCCACTGGCCATATAGAACTTTAAGAATCTTTTTCTACAAGCACAACTGACTTGATGTATATTTTACATAAGCACGAATTATTCCATAACATATATTACAATGGGGCTGCAGAGATACCCCTGCAGGTCCATGGGGATGCGGAGATCCCCTGCAGATCCATGGGGATGCAGAGATCCCCCCGCAGGTCCATGGGGATGCAGGGATCCCCTGCAGGTCCATGGGGATGCAGAGATCCCCTGCAGGTCCATGGGGATGCAGAGATCCCCCTGCAGGTCCATGGGGCTGCAGAGATCCCCTGCAGGTCCATGGGGATGCAGAGATCCCCTGCAGCCCCTGGAGGAGCCGGGCTGGAGCTCGGCGATGCCCGAGAGGAGGCTGTGAGCCCGCGGGCAGAGGGGCCCCGCTGGAGCAGCCTGTCCTGGCAGGACTGAGCCCGTGGCACAGTGACCCACGCTGCAGCACTCGGAGGGGGCTGTGCCCAGGGGATGGACTCCGCTCCGAGAAGTTCCTGGAGAAGTCTCGGCCGGGAGAGAGCGCAGGGTGCAGCAGGGAACGACTCCTGTCCCTGAGCAGAGGGAGAAGCCCCGGGGGATGAGCTGAGCATGGCCCCATTCCCTGTCTCCTGCCCTGCCGGGGGAGGAGGTGCAGCTGGGAGCAGGGAGGCGTGGGGAAAGCTGCATTTAAGGCTCTGCACTGACTTCTCCTTCTCCTGCTCCGAGTCTTTGGAGTTTTCTGCCAGAAATCTCTCCCCTGCCCCACTCACCCACAGGGCTTCGGGCAGGTTTCCCTTTTCGGGGGAAATCAAAGCGAAGCACTGATGCGCTAACGAGGGGCAGGAGAAGTGAGGCTCCTGGGCTTCCCGCAGAGGCGGAGGCACGGGAGGCGCAGGGCCGGGAAAGCCGTGGCGGGAGGCGCGGAGAAGTTTGTTTGTGTGGGCAGCTCAATCCCGGCTCGGGCCGGGCCCGTGCCGGGGCTGTTCCTCATCTCCGGCTTTCCCCTCACGCAGCCCGGGGGCGCCGAGAGCGCGGGGCGAGGCGGGGCCGTGCGCAGAGCCCGCCCCGAGCTCGCTGCCATTGGCCGCCGGTGCCGTCAGTCGCGGTTGCGGCGCGCTGATTGGTGGAGCGGGGCGCGGCGCGGCCCCGGCGGCGGGCTGAGGGCGGCCGTGGCCGCGCAGCGCCGCCATTGGCCGAGCGGCTGTGCGGGCCCGGCAGCGGCGGCAGCGGCCGGAGCGCGGTGAGGCGGCGGCGGCGGAGCTCGGAGGCGGCCCCGGCGCAGGTGGGAGCCGCGCTGGGCTCTGCGGGGGCTCGGGGCCGGCTGCGGGCGGAGGGGGCGGCAGGGGGCTCCGGCGGCTCGCCGGTGCCGTGTCCGGCCCGTGCCGGCCCCGGGCTGAGGGCGCTGCGGGAGCGGCTGCCCTCGGTCTCCTTCCCGCCGGGGCCGGGCAGGAGCCGCTGCCGGAGCAGCGCTGGCTCGGCCCGGCTGCTGTGGGTAGGACAGAGGGGCTGCCCCGCGGCCGGGAGCGGGCGGGGAAATTCCCGTCGCCGGAGGTTCGTGTGCCCGGGGGAGAGCGAGGAGTCCTGTCAAAGTGACTTTATTGCCGAGCAGGGGCAGAGGCCGTGGGGCATTTGCCGTGCGCTCTCTGCCGTGGCTGTAGCCCGCAGCCTCCTTTTTATCCTCATTTTCCCGGCCGCATCTCCCTCTGCCTTTGCCCACCGGCTGAGTTCCTTGGAAGGTTCCGACTTCCCGATGCGCCTGCTGCCTGTCCTCGTTAATGTGCACCCTCCTTTTGTAGAACAGCCGGTATTCATGGCTCTGTTAAGTCTTTGTGCTTCTCCTCGAAGTTCGGGAATGGAGTTGGACTTTGAGCAGCTCTCTGGGTCAATTTGTACCATTTATTGGAACTGATGGTTTCTCCCCTTATCTACAGGTGCCCGGCCCTATCTCCAGGCAGATTCACTCCTTGACTCTGTTTTGTTCTTCCCAGGCCCTCTTTGGTTTTGGGATTATTCTCGGTGCCCTCATTCCCTGTCCTTTTGTAGCCGTTTGTGGATCAGGAGGCCTGGCTGCCACCTGCATGCCCTGGCTCAGCTGCTGGATGAGCTGCACTGCCAAGGTGCGGAGCATGGTAAAAAGATGAGAGTTGCTGCAGCACAGAAGAGGAGAAGCAGCATTCCTTTAACCCCTGGTGTGCTGGGGAGCCAGGAAAGCGTGTCCCATTCTCATCCTTTCCATGTTTGGACCAATACATAAACTGCTCTCCTATTTCCTTTCTTATCTTTTTCAGCACTTTTCCTTTGTCATCTCTTTGCCAACAGCAGTTTGAGTAATTTAGTTTTCCACAAACTCCTGCTTTTTCTGCTAAGAGATAATCTGATCCCATCCCCTGGTGAAATGTTGTGTTCCTCATTTCAGTGGCTTGGTCGGCAGGAAGGTCAGGAGCTGGAGCTGTCTGGTTGGTCCTTATTCTGAGGACAGCTTGTAATCTAATGATGCCATTGAAATGATAAATGGGTTCTCTGTCTCCTTATTTGATTTTGTGAAAAACGCCAGTCACTTGGTTTTTAAAATGTTAGAAGTTTAATACTAGTAAAATGGTTATAAAAGTAGGAATACAATTAGACTAATAAAAATTTAGAGTTAGGACAATTGCAAGACATTAAAAAGCAAAGACTTGCAGATGTCCGGATGCTCTCTTGGGCACTTAAGCCACAACAACCATACCTTGTGAATAAAGGAATCACCCCTAAAAAAATACACTGTTGCATATTCATATATCCTTCATGGTTATGCATACATTTTATTTAAAACAAGTAACTCTGTCTGTTGTATGTCAGCTGTTTTTTTTAATCCCCACGGCATCCTCCGTTCTGAGCATGGCCTGAAGAAATTAACTTCTTCTAGTAAGAAATCCATAAATTGCTCTTGTCTGGAGAATTTAGGTGTTCCTTGAGCGAATTTAGGTGTTCTCATTCCTTAACCCCCCCCCCCCCACACACACACACACATGCATGTTTTCTCTTTTAACTACTAAAGCTTAATTTTATCTACAAAGCTACGTTTACCGTACTATTAAAATGTTCATACAGCACAAGTTATCAATATAACATAATACATATAGTAACTATCTGCACAGAGCCATATAACATGCATTTTTCACAAAATCATTTTGGTTCCCAGGGGCTGGTCCATGGTGTTGTAGGATTTGTTCTGGTGGCCGTTCATCTTTTCCCCATGTTTGGGCGCTCCCTCAAGCTGGGGCTGCATCAATTGACCATTTTTTTTCTTACTCCTTCATCATATACTTGAATTCCAACTGATTTCCCTGAACTTGTTCTAGCAAAACCCCCAGTGCTCTGATACACCCTGTACAGCACAGACAGTGACAGCAGATGTTGGAGTGGGCAGAGGGATGTTCCCCCCCTTATTTTAGTGAAGTTTTCCCAACATTCTCCATTTGCTGTTTCCCTTTGCAGCTTCAGCCATTTCTGTTGCAGAGTCAGAGATCCTCAGCATGGGCTCTGCCTTCAGCTGTGCAGATTCCATCCCTGCAAGCAGGCAGAGCTTGGGGTGAGGGGCAGAGGGAATCAGCCAATTCCTGCCCCAGGCAAGAAGAGCCAGGTACATTGTCCCCAGTTTGCCCCAGCAGTGTTAATTTGCATTTCTGAAGCTCCTCCTGGGTGCCTGGAATGCAGCTTCTCTTCCACAGCAGCCTTCAGCAGCCTCAGTTGTGCCCCCCCCACAACTGCTGCTTTTTTGTTTTCCTTCAAATCATCTATTTATTGTTTATGAGTTAAAGGGTCACCTTTAAATCTCATCTAGTTTTGAAAATTTTGAAAAACTCTAATCACTTGGTTTTTAAAATTTTAAAAGTTTAATAGTAATAAAATGGTTATAAAAATAATAATACAATTAGAGTTAGGACAATTACAAGACAAAAAGAGCAAAGAATTACGGATGTCCAGATGCTCTCGGACACTAAGTCAAGAAAAGCTTGACTTGTGAACAAAGGAATCACCCTTAAACCAAGACACTTGTTGCATATTCATACATTCTTCATGGTTATGCATACATTCTGTTCTAAACAAGAAACTCTGTTGTATGTCAACTGTTCCCTTTAATCCCCTGGCCTCTTCAAGTCTGAGCAAGGCCTGAAGAAATTAGCTTCTTCTGATCAGAAGCCATAAATTCCTCTCCTTTGGAAGATTTAGGTGTTCTTCAAAGGGAGCATCTCATTCCTAAAAAGAAAACTCCCCCCACATACATAATCTCTATTTTAACATAATGTTGTAACCTAAAACTACACTTAACACAATATGTAAGGGAATTAATACAGCATAACTTTCTAACATGACACATATAATATTCATTGTAACGTTTGCGAAAAGCCAATCATAAATATGCATTTTTCACAATCCCACCTCTTACTGCTCAAGCCAAATGATTTATAAAGAATATTTCCTGTCCTCTTGCATTCTTTGGACTCTGTTGGTAATCAAATAAAACATGGGATTAAACAAAGAAGAAATATTAAAACACTTGTAACACATAAAAGGAAGAATCCTAATTTCTTCCACCATCCCATTCTCAATACATTACCCCACCTGCTAGTTTTTAACGTTATTTTCCCATTTTTGGACTGATACCTGGGTCATAATTTTTTTCTGATATCCTTTGTTTTTTCCAGGATGACATCCTCATTGCCATCTATTTTCAACAATCTGTACACCCCATTCTTTAGCCAATAAATAGCGTAAAGCCAACCTATTTTAATGCACTGCAGGTGATGTTTGGCTTTGCAGACTCCATATTAATTCCAATGCCTGAGCAGCTTTGTTTATTATCTTCTCTATAACTGCTTGGAGTCATTTAATATGACTCAGGATATAATTTGGGGTTAACACAGAGCTAGACTGCTGTACTTGTTTTACCTTTTTTTTTACTAATTGTCTCTTTACCGAATCTTGGACTATATTTCTAAGATCAAATGTAAAACAAATCCATCTCTCTCCTTTTGGACATTCCATGCCCCAAGTATTACTACTTTTTCCTAAGTTCTTCGTAATGTGATAATTTTCCCCCTTTTTCCTGCAGATACTTAATTTGGACGGGTTATAACAGTGGCTGTTGACATGGGTGTGTGTAACAAAAAGGAACTTTGGTTTCTTTCCATGTGATACTTTCTGTAGCATTTGTGACACGATCTTGCTGCTATCTCAGAAGGGAAAAGACAACAAATGAGAGACAGAAACAGGAATGACAGAGGTCTGGCTTGGCTTATACCCCCACCTCCCCTGCCTGTGGGGTTGCTGCCCACAGCAGGTACGTGTGATCTTCTCGCTGGTGAGTACAGTGCTCAATCCAGGCTTGCCCTCTGTTTCCCTTGTCACTCCTTTTTTACTCATTTCCAGGCAAATTGTTTTTGACACCTTTTAACTGTGGTTTTCCACCATTCCTCAGGTATCTCTCAGTCCACAGGCATTGATAATCCCCATCTACAAAAGCAATTTATTACTTCAGTTTTTGAGGTCTTTCTGTATAGGGGATTGATTCAGTACTCAATACTTCTTGCCACGAGAACATAGATTTTGTGAGCTACAATGCCAATTATTCTCATAATTTAAACATTCACTTATAACCCAGCTGCCATGTCCAATATGGGGATGAATCAAATAAAGTATACAGCATAGTATTAATGGCAATTTCCCTTCTTGCCTGTACAAGCCACAGGCTAAGGCCAGACTATCAGAACTCTTTGACTCAAACACTCCCGATCCTCCTGTTTGAAGTGGCAGTGTTCCTCTGCCAAGGAGGTGTCGGAGGCGTCTCAGGGCTTATTCAGGCAGGGCTTAGAACCAGTGATGCAAGCTTTGCCTTATTTCTCAGTTAGGTGTTATTCTTTGTACCTGCCTTTGGTCATTTGGGTCTTCCCAAACCATTACCACCCAGTCCTGGTTGAAAGTCAATTTGGTATCACCCAGTTTTGATGTGATAGTCCATTCCTCACGTTTCTTCACAAATTCTTTTATTTTGCTGGCATGAATTCACCCTCTTTTCCATGGTTGGGATTGCTGCTTTAGTAGTACCTGGAAAGGACTTCTTAATAACACAGTGTTAAAAGAAAAACAATACTGCATTAACTTTCACCATTAGTTTTCTTCAAAACTTTCTGGGTTTAACTAAAAACTTTTTCTATAGCTGCTTCTTCTTCTTGTATCCAGCTGTGCTAATTGCTGCAGAGGCCAATTCTTCTTCTTGTGAGCTATAACTAGTTAAATAAAAAAAGACTAGCCCAAATTTAACACAAGATGTATCACATCTCTTGGTTTTTTGCTTTTTAGGCAACATCCAACTGTTTTAGTCTTACAGACCCATTCTTCAGAACAAAAGCCTCCTTTCCTTAACAACAAAAATCAGAAGGAAAAAAAAGAAGTTTTGTTTAAAAAAATAAAGCACATTGTGAGAGTCAGCTATCTCTGCTTTGATCTTATCTCTATTGGTGGTCCAGCTCTCCCTCTTTTTCACAGCTTTGCCTTTGACTGTACTTCCTCACTCCCCTCCCCTTGTTGTCACTCTGTCTAGCAGGAATGGGGGAGAACTTACAAATAGCTGCGGTATGGGAACTTTGGGGCGTATTTCACTCTTTCTCTTTCTCTCTCTTTCCCTTTCTCTCTCTTTCTCTTTTTCTCTCTTTTTCTCTCTTTTTCTCTCTTTTTCTCTCTTCTTCTCTCTTCTTCTCTCTTCTTCTCTCTTCTTCTCTCTTCTTCTCTCTTCTTCTCTCTTCTTCTCTCTTCTTCTCTCTTCTTCTCTCTTCTTCTCTCTTCTCTCTTCTTCTCTCTTCTCCCTTTCTCTCTCTTTCGCTCTCTTTTTCTCTCTTCACATTTCAACATCCACATTCCAATATCAGTCCACTTTCTAACATTAGTCCTACATCCTGGAGAGGTGAGTCTGCCAATCACCTCTCCCTCCTTTTTCAACTTCCTTACAAATTTAATTACTTTTGTTATGTGTGTTCTGCAGGCCTTTAATTCACGGCACCCTCCACCAAGGGCTACCAGCTACCCACAGCTGACAGTGCTAAAACTAAAGACTTATTTTGCTGTCACAATTTTCCATTCACAAGCTTGAAAGGGTTTAGGAACAAGGTAAACAAAAACTTACTTCTGAAGTGATCTTGCCTGCAATAAAAAATTTAAGGCAATGCTTGTTAGTGCAATATAATTTGCAAAGAAGCCAAGGTTTGATTTGGGAAGGGCATCTGAGGACACAGAGCATGAGTTTTACAAATCTATAATTTGAAGAGGGAATAGACAAAATGTGGATACAGTGGGGGAGACAGCAAGTAAGGAATTTATCTCTGCAATACTCTCTTTTTGACTGCCAGGAGACACTCTCTGAAGAGGTTCTTACAGTACAAACAATAACTGGATGGGAAGAGGCACTCTTGAATTTAAGCTTTGGTGTCAAAGTAGGAAACTGCCCCTGAGCACTGCAGTGCTGGAGCACCCTGCCTGCAAACTCACCAGAGGCAAGCCACTGCTGCCACGCTGCAGGGCTGCCTGCAGCACAGAGGGAACCATGGCCAAGCCCTCCCTGCAGGCCTGGGCAATCCACACAAGGAATCACAATTGCTTCATAGCTCTCTAACTCATTCAGGAAATAGGAAACTGTAGTAAACAGAGATCTCCCTCACCATCTTTTTCATATGTGTGTGTCACACACCCACTGTGATGCTGGAAGTAACAAATTGTTTACATTAGAAGATACTGAAACTTTTTCTTCATCTAGCTTTGTAGTTTCCCTTTTCTATATGTAGCCACCTTCCATTGTGGGAAAAAATGAGCCCTATTTTTTTACAAGTGTTTTGTATGCACAATTTTATTTGCTGTTCTAGATACACTGCAAGTAGTTAGCACTTCCAGAAAAACTAGCAAACAAACAAAACAAAAAAACTAAGAAAGCAAAACACATTTGGGTACATGAAAAAGGACTGGTTGGAAGGAAAATTGTTTCTCATTGACCTACCAAGCAGTTGGTGTTACCTTTAGTTTAACTTTACACACTGAGAACATGATTGAACAGTCTGCATTGACTCAAATTAATAGCAGGTTTTGCTATGTTACAGGTGTAAACTAGTTTTTCAATCCTAGAGTACAATAAGTTATGTATTTCAAGATAAAAATCACAATGCAAATTGGAAGAAATTTAGTACTGCATGAGGTGTGCACACAATTAATTTACCTCTAGAAGTCAGTTTATGACTTTCCTCTACTAGGATTGCAGTAGCTGCTATAGCTTGAATACACACTGGCCAGCCTTGATTTACTGGATCCCACATCTTTGATAAATAAGCCATGGGTCTCTTTACTCCTCCCCACTCTTGAAACAAAACCCTATGAGCTACCCCCTTTTTTTCATTTACATACAAATGAAAGGGTGTTGCTAGTGAAGGTGAGCTTAAAGTTGATATTGGGGCTAGTTTTAACTTCTTTTTTCTTAATTTTTCATTATCCTTTTTGATCCATTTTATATCATCTCCCTCTGTCACTTTTTTTTATTCAAAAATTTTACTGCCTGTGTATATCCTTCAATCCACAATCTATAATATCCCAATAATCTGAGTATCTTTCTGATTTCCCCCTTTGAAGAGGGAGGGGGAAGGGATAGAATCCCTGTGTTTCAGTCTGGGTTGAGCTTCCAACTACCCTTACTAAGCAAGTGTCCAAGATATTTTACCTCTGATTCTACAAATTGCAGCTTCCCTTTTGATACCCTTAATCCTTTTTCCCCAAGAAAATTCAAAAGCTTTATAGTAGCCTCTCTAACTTCAGCTTCAGCTTCCCCAGAAAGTAAAAGATTATCCACATATTGGATAATTTGTATTCCAGGGGGAGTGGGGAAAGTTTGTAGTATTGTTTCTAAAGCTTGTCCAAATAAGTTTGGGGATTCTGTAAGCCCCTGTGGTAGTTTTGTCCATCTTAATTGCTGTTTTCTCCCAGTTAGTGGGTCCTTCCATTCAAAAGCAAAGATAACTTGCTCTCCTGGGCTAATGGGCAAGCCCAAAAGGCATCTTTAAGGTCCACTACACTAAACCACTGATGCTGGGGAGGAACTTTACTGAAAAGAGTATAAGGATTTGGTACCACTGGATAGCGGGTCTGAGTTCCTTTGTTAACCTCCCTTAAGGCTTGTACCAGTCTATAGCTCCCGTCAGGCTTCTTTACTGGGAGTATTGGGGTATTATGGGGAGACATACAAGGTTCTAATGTCCCATCCTTTGTTAGTCCTTCTATTACTGGCTTTAAACATTCCCGTCCTTCTAAAGATACAGGATAGTGCCGTACATGTATGGGACAATTTTTTTTTCCTCAGTTGTAATCTTTATGGGGTCAATATTTAATCTTCCCCTATTTCCCTCCCCAGCCCAAACTTCCTTGTTAATTCTTCTTCCATCCTCCTGGCCTAGTTTTAAAAGTCTAGCTGTCATCTTCCCATCTTCTGGAACAACCCCTATTCCTAATTTCACCTGTAAATCTTCTCCCAATAAATTGCTACCTGCCACTGGGACCAAGAAAACATCCCTCATCCAAAATTTAGTTTCTCCTTCTATTACCACATTTTTAATAACGGGTACTGTGAAACTCTCTCCTTTTGCTCCTGTTACTATTACGGTATCTTTGCTTACACTATAACCTTTTGGAATATTTAAGAGAAAGGTTAATTCTGCCCCTGTGTCTACCACAAATTCCAATTCTTCTTCTTGGGGACCCACTCTTAAAATTATCTCAGCATTCCCCACCTGGACCCACCTGCGCCCCCCCTCGGCCCCATGGCCCCGCGAGGGGAATTTGGGGAGGTGGGAGTGGGGCAGCGCCAAGGCCGGGCCCCCCCGCGCTGTCCTGGCGGGAGCGGCTGCAGTGGGGACCGAGTGCGGGCGGGAGCGGCCGAGAGCCCAGCGCTGCCCCAGCCCGACCTGCCCCAGCTCCATCCCTGCCCCTGCGCTGGGATGCTGTGGGTGTGGGGGGAAGAGGCAGCCGGCAGTGGGTGCTGGGCCTGGGGGCAGGAGGAGAAGGGAAGGAGAAGCAGGCTTGAGGAACAGAATGGTCTAAAGATGCAGGTGGCAGGAGAGAGTGGGATTGTGCAGGAGAAGGAGGAATAGCAGGAGGAAGAGGAGTGTGAGGAAGAGTAGAGACACAGGAGGAGGAGGAGGAGCAGAAAGAGGAAGCAGCAGAAGGTTCCACCCCTCCCTGTGTCTGCAGCCTCCCCCCAGCCCAGGAGTGCTGCTCTCTCCACATGCAGCAGGTGACTGTGGAGGGGAATCCACGATTTTCACAGGGTGAATCTTGGTGTTTCTGAGCTTGCTTGGGCTAAATGTTGGTGCTTTGGTTTTATGTGGCAGCTGAATCTTTATTTTTGGGGTAGGTTTTTGCTGACTTGTGATGTTTGGGGAGTTTTTGTTCTGTGTCTTGAAATTTGTGAGATTTGATTTTTGGGCTGAATCTTGGTGTTTTAGAGGTTCTTACAGATACGAGATTCCCAATGACTTCCTGAGATGAACTTGGGCAAGGAGGAACCCCCAGTCCAAGGAGCTCTTCTCTTGTTTTTTTCCCTCAAACCAGGATTTTTAATTCCGTGAGCGTGGCTGGATGGAGGAGGAGGAAAAGCCCCGGAGATGCTGCAGGAGGAGGAGCTGCAAACCCAGCCCAGGGAGCTGTGGGGAGGAAAGAGCCCCCCTGAGCCAGGAAGGCGGGTGGAGATCCAGCCAGAGCTCAGAGCTGGTGGAGAAGCCTCATGGCAGGGAGAAGCCCCACAAGTGTTTGGAATGTGGGAAGGGTTTTAGCCAGAGATCCAACCTGATCAAACACCAGAGGATCCACACTGGGGAGAGGCCCTACGAGTGTGGGAAGTGTGGGAAGGGCTTCAGAGACAGGTCTGGCCTGATGATGCACCAGGTGCTCCACACTGGGGAACGGCCCTACGAGTGCTTGGAATGTGGGAAGAGCTTTGGGTGGAGCTCTGCTTTGAGAAGACACCAGCGCATCCACACTGGGGAGAGGCCCTACGAGTGTCCCCAGTGTGGGAACAGGTTTCGGACCAGCTCCAGTGTGCTCCTACATGAGCGGAGTCACACAGAGGAGAGGCCCTACCGCTGCCCCGACTGCGGGAAGGGCTTCAAGCACAACTCCGACCTCACCGTGCACCGGCGCATCCACACCGTACAGAGCTCAGCCTTGACCCAACACCAACGGAGGCACCACTAAGGGAAGCCCTGTGAGTGCCCCGAGTGAGGGAAGAGCTTGGAGTGAGGGAAGAGAGTGAGGGAAGAGCTTGGAGTGAGGGAAGAGAGTGAGGGAAGAGCTTGGTGTGCTGCTGCAGCTCCATCCCCCATGGGAGGATCCGGGCTGGATGATCCCCAGTGACCCCCGTTGGGCAGAGCCCTGGTACCCCGGTATGGGGAATAAAACAGAGAGTAAAGCAATGGAGCTGATAAAGGGGCCCGATATCTGAGGCCTGACTGAGCAGAAACTGTGGGAGACACAGACACACTTGAAGTCTCCCTAAGCAAGAAGAGGGGACAGTGGGGGGTGGCAAGGGTATGACAGAGGGGATGAGGGGGTGACAAAGGGACAGAGGGGACAGCAGAGCCCTCCAGGGAGGGGACAAAGCAGACCCTGGGAGGACACTGGGGCCACCACAGGAGGCCACAAGTGCCACCAGGTCTGTGACACCTCCCCTGTCCCTTCCCCAGGTGTCCCCGTATCAGCTGGAGTCATGGGTGAACGTGGTGGCCACCCTGGGTGAGGTGGCAGCCACCGTGACCGGGTTACAGAGGGACGAGCAGCAGCTCATGTCCCCAGAGTCCCTGCACGGGAACCTGAGGAACTTTACCTGGAGTCTCGGTGAGACCCTGGAGCAGGGCGGTGTCACCTCCCTGGGCCACCGTGGTGTCCCCTCCCTGGGCCAGGCCCTGGCCGTGCTTGGGGCCACCCCAGGGGCCACCTGGGCCGATGTGAGAGCTGTGTCTGGGCCTGGCAGGAGTTGGTGGTCAGGCTTGAGGACAGCCGGGCCCTGCTGGCCTGGGATGCCACCGAGCTCCGCGACGCCCGCTGGGACGCGGCCATCGCTGCCATCCGGGCCGGGGACCTGCAGAACGTGGCCACCCGCAGGAGGACAGCTGGGAGCAGCCTGGTGGCCACAGCCCAGCAGCTGAAGGTGGCCCTGGGCAGGGAAAAGAGGGCCTCGGCAGGGCCACGCACAAGGCCCAGGTGGCTGCGGCCACCAACGAGGCCGTGGGAGAGGCCGTGGTGGCCAGCAGCCAAGCCATGGTGGCCACCAGAAGGGGACATTGGGCACAGGTGGCCCTGGGGCCGCTGGAGCGCTTGGTGGAAGAGTGTGAAGGAGGCAGGTGGTTCCCCGAGGAGCTGCAGCGCCGGCTCGGGGACATCGAGGCCATCCTGGAGAGGACAAAGAAGGCGTCCCCCGATGTCCCTGAGGCCTTGGTGGCCAAAGTGGCCGAGTTTGAGCAGCTGTGGGATGCCAGTGCCTGCCTGGGCAAGGATCACCTGCTGGGGACACTTGGGGACATCCACGACCTCCTCTTGAGTCCCTGTGGTGGCTCCGGCGGCCCTGGTGGCCCCAGCAGGCGCGCCCTGGCCCAGCGGTGCCAAAAAGCCGTGGAGGATCTCCCGAGGCTGCTGCAGCGATGGCACCGCTCTGATGGCATCAGGGACAGTGACATCCTGGTGGGCAGTGCTGGCATCACCAGTCCCCTCCTCGCGCGGGATCTGAGACCAATTCGGAGAATTTTCTGGGAATTTTCATGGGCATTGTCCCACATGCTGATGGGAGTTTCTGGGATGACGTTACCAGCCGCACCTGGGGCCATTCTGAGAGCACTCAGAAGGCTTTTGCATTTTCCTGTTTTTTCTGTTGGGTTTGGCATTTCTCTATTGCCTTTTGCAGGTTCCTATTGACCCCCAGCATTTTGCTCAGGTGCTCATACTGATATTAATTATTGATAATTCCTTGCAGCTGCTCGCTGGCACAATAAAATCTCAGAGTTTGCATGGACAAGTCCAAGGCAGTGTGAGCTTTCTGCCAGGATTTGGGAATCCTTTACGAATCCAATTCTCACATCCCTGGGCCCCCCCGTTCCCGGCGCTGTTCCCGGGGGTCCCGCGGCTCTGGGGGGTCAAAGGGGAGGGGGAGGAACCCCCGTGATGGGTGGGGGGCACAAAGGGGGGTCCGGGCCCGGTGCTCGGGGGGGTCGGGGGCACTGAAGGGGTGCGGGTGCGGTTTTTGGGGGGTCCCGGTGCTCGGTGAGGGGGGGTCAGTGCTCAGCAGCGGGGGCTGTCCAGGGACCCCCCCGGCCCCCCCAAATCCCAGCCGGGTGTGAAAAACAAAGTTCACTAAGGGATTACTAAACAAAGTTTAATCAGGGATAAAAAAGGGTTTTGGGGCTGGCCAAAGAACTCGCCCTCAACTTAACCCTTCGTTCTCCGGATCCGGTTCCACTGCAGGGCCAGGAACACACTCCTGAGTTTTGACATTATTCAAACACTCCCGGGACGTTTGGGTGTCCCAGGAACTCGTGTTTGGGTCTCACCTCTGACTTGTCTGCAGGACATTCTGTAGATTAAGTCTATATTTTTGATTTCTTCTCATGGTTCCACCCTGTTGTTTCAGGCCCCCTGATAAATTCATAAATTCTTCTGAGCTTTGTGTCACTGGTATCACCTGGTGAGGCTGGTCCACAGATGTGGGAAACAACTGAATTGTTTTACACCTGAGTCAGTCACACAAAAGCACTTTAACATTACATAGTCTCTATTCCAGTATTTATTATTGATCTATTTAATGTTTATCTATTTTTAATATATTAAGGCCTATGATATAATATCTGTTTATTACTCTAGCAGTAAATTTGTTATATGCTGCACACATAAACGGATTGATTTTATTGTACCAGCGAGCAGCTGCAAGGAATTATCAGTAATCAATATCAATATCAAGTACCACAGTAAAATCCTCGTGCTCAATAACAACGTGCAGAAGGCAATACAGAATTTCAAAAGCTGATTATTCTATTGTCATTTATAACCCGGCTCTGCTGCAAGGCACCGAGGGGCTCATTCAGCCCCTGACCCACCGCCACCCCCATCAGTGTCCCCAGAGCGTCCTCAGAATGTCCCCAAGTGTCCCCAGTGACGTCACCCCAGGAATTCCCATCAGCATTTGGAACAATCGCAATGAAAATTCCCAGAAAATTCCCCGAATTCATCTCAAATCCAGTATGGTTTGGGGAGAGGGGAGAAGTGACAGCAGCGATGTCCCTGATGATGTCACCGTCCCCGATGACGTCACAGCGGTGACATCGCTGTCCCTGCAGCAGCCTCGGGATGTCCTCTGTGAAAAATGCATATTTTATGGTTGGCTTTTTGCAGGTATTAAATTGAATAGGATTTGCATTATGTTACATTGATTAGTAGTGCTGTATTAACATTTTAATGGTAGGGTAAATGCAGATTTGTGGTTAAAATGGAGCTTTTGTGGTTAAAACAGAAACTCTGTGCGTGGGAAGAAAGGAATGAGGTACTTGCACCGGGACGGCAGCCGCAGGACACCGAAATCTTGCAGAGAAAAAGAATTTACAGCTTATTGTAAATGCAGGCGAGCCGGGGGGAAGAAATGATGATGCCTGACTCCAGCTCAAGAAGGATGAATGGTTTCTTTATTAGAACTATACTAATATACGTAAATATACTGTTTAATATACTAAAACTACAAACCTGCTTTTTCTATTAATATATTGTTTAAAGGAGATACTAAAACTACAAACTGCTTTTTCTAACTCCCAAATGTAACTCCTCACAACTCGTGACCCTCTCTGAGATTCCAGCCCCAGGTGGGTTGGATTGGCCCCAGGCTCAAACGATCCTCACCAGAACCCAACCCAGCAACCACCCCACAACAATTTGGGTAACAAATCGTTAAACAATTCTCCAAACACGTTCCACATACTAAAACAAGGAGCAGAAACAGAAATTGTTTTCTCTTTCGTTTCCCTCTGTGCTCCTCTGTGGAAAATGCTGGGAGGCAGAGCAATGTGCTGACACAAGGGCTCCCTGATTAAAGGAAATTCACTCTCCGTGCCCCGCTCAGCCCTGCGGGCGCCGCGGGATTGAGAAGAGGCTGCCACTGCTCCGGGCTCTGTGGCTGGACAGGATTGATGCATCATGCATGAGATCGATGAATATGCAACAGGCTGCTGCTTTTGGGTTATTCCTTGTTCAAGGCGTGGTTTTGGCAGCTCAGTGCCCGAACCATCCGGACGTCCGTAATCCCTCGCTTTTTATTGTCTTGTCACTGTCCTGACCTCATTGTCCACATTCTTATTACTCTGATTTTATCGCTGTTTTTTTACTAACTGTTTTATTACTAATAAACCTTTACAATTTTAAAAACCAACTGACTGGTGTTTTCCACAGTGCCCAAAAACATCCAGATGTCCAAAATTCTTCACTTTTTATTGTCTTGTCATCGTCCTGACCCTCATTGTCCAGATTCTTATTGCTCCGATTTCATTGCTATTTTTATAACTATTTTGTTACTAATTAACTTTTTGAATTTGTAAATTTTTAAATTTCAAAAACCAGCGAGTGGTGCTTTTCACAGTGCCCAAGAACTCCTGGATGTCCAAAATTCATTTTTTATCATCTTGTGGTGTTCTCATCCTCATTGTCCACATTTTTATTACTCTGATTTTATTTACTTTTTTTTTTTACTCACTATTTTATTACTAATAAACTTTTAAAATTTAAAAAACAACTGATTGTTATTTTCCACAGTGCCCAAAAACTCCTGGATGTCTGAAATTCTTAATTTTTTATTGTCTCATGGTGCCTGACCCTCGCTATCCACATTTTATTACTCTGATTTTATTTTTAAATTTTATTTTATTTTATTTCTTATTATTTTATTTTTATTTTTATATGTCTTAATAATTGTTTTATTACTAAGAAACTTTTAAAATTTCAGAAACAACTGATCTGTGTTTTCACAGTGCCCAAAAGCTCCTGGATGTCCAAAATTCTTCATTTTTTATCATCTCGTGGTGCTTTGACCCTCATTGTCCAAATTTTTATTACTCCTCTTTATTGCTATTTTTATAACTATTCTATTACTAATTAACTTGTTTGAATCAGTAATTTTAAAAATATTTTAAAGAACCAGACTGGCATTTTTCACGGTGCCCAAAAACATCCGGGCATTCGAAATTATTTTCTTTTTATCGCCTTGTGGTGGCCTAAATGTCATTGTCCAGATTTTGATAACTCTGATTTTATTTTGTATTTTAATTTTATTATTTTTATTATTTTAATTTTTTATTTTATATTTTTAATAACTATTTTATTATTAATAAACTTTTAACATTTCAAGAACAACTGATCGGTGTTTTCACAGTGCCCAAGAACTCCTGGGTGTCCAAAATTCTTCATTTTTTATCATCTTGTGGTGTCCTGACTCTCATTGTCCACATTTTTATTGCTCCGATTTCATCGCTATTATAATTATTATTTCATTACTAATTAACTTGTTTAGTTATTTATTACTAACTAACTTGTGTAATAATTAGTTTATTATTAATTAACTTGTGTAATTAGTGATTAGTTTGTGATTTTACAGACCTGCGATCGGCGCTTTCAGAGCTCGCGGCGAGCGGGAAACGTTACACGGGAACGAGCTTTGGATCGATTCCTGTGTGATACCTATCAATAATCAATAATCAGTAACTAATGCTGGATCGATTCCTGTGGATTGCTCAATAATCAATAATTAATAACTAATACTGGAACTATTAATTTGTGATATTGATTAATTAATAATAAATAATTGACATTGGATTGATTCCTCTGTAGCATTGATTAATAATAAATAATAATGAAGAGTGGATAAAAGTTTCTGTAATATCGAGTGATTAATAATTAATAATTACTAATATCTAATAATATAGATTGATTCCTTTGTGATATTGATTAATAATTTATAATTTATATTGGATTATTTTATTTTTAACATTGATTAACACTATTGGATTTGTTACTTTGTAATATTAATAATAATTAATAATATAGGATTGATTTCCTTGTAATATTGATTAATAATAAATAACTAATAACATAGGATTAATTTATGTGTAATATTGATTCTTAATAATCAATAATTAATAATTAATTTTGGATAGATTTCTTTGTAATATTGATTAATTAATCCTTAATAATTAATAATAGATCAACTTATTTTTAGTGTTGATTAATTAATAATCAATAGTTGATATCGGATAAATTTATTTGTAATGGTTAATAATTAATAATCAATTATCAATAATCAATAAATAATATTGGATTGATTTCTTTGTAATATTGTGAAAAATGCCGATTGAATGATGCACTGCTATTGATTATTGATAACTCCCTGCTATTGATTATTGATAACACCCTGCTATTGATTATTGATAATCTGCTATCGATTATTGATAACTCACTGCTATTGATTATTGATAACTCACTGCTATTGATTATTGATAATCTGCTATTATTGATAACTCCCTGCTATTGATCATTGATAACTCCCTGCTATTGATTATTGATAATCTGCTATTGATTATTGACAACTCACTGCTATTGATTATTGATAATCTGCTATTGATTTTTTATAACTCACTGCTATTGATTATTGATAATCCACTATTGATTATTGATAACTCACTATTGATTATTGATAACTCCCTACTATTGATCATTGCTAACTCTCTGCTATTGATTTGGATGTGTGGACATGAAGGAACAATGGGAAAGGAAATCTCCTTTTTTTTCCTTTTTTCCCCCATTTTTTTCTCCTTTTTTTGCCCCTCTCTCTCCCGTGACAAAAGCGAAGATTTGCTGAAAAATCGATAAAATGGGAAACAGAACTTTTTAAAAATTGCTTTTTAAAAAAAATCCAGTGAACAATTGGAGCTGGGTAATTGGTTCTCTAATGACTTTAAATTCGTGCTTTGGGTTTTTTAATCAATGCTTTAAAAAAGAACCTTAAAATCCAAACTGGAACAAACTCCCCAAGTGTCACCAACCCCACCGGTGTCCCCAATGTCCCCAAACTCCCCAAATGTCCCCAAACCTCCCCAAATGTCCCCAAACTCCCCAAATGTCTCCAAACATCCCCAGATGTCCCCAAACCTCCCCAGACCTCCCCAAATGTCCACCAGGGCCATCCCTGCCATGTTCTCCACGCTGGGCCTGGTGGCACCTGTGGGGACATTGGGGACGCGTCACCGACACGCCCGGGTGGCACCGACACCCCTGGGTGGCACCAAGCCCGTCCTGGTGGCACTGGCCACCCCCCGATGTCCCCAGCTCTGCTCCTGATGTCCCTTAGGAGATCCCAGTCCTGTCCCCAGTGTCCCAAACCCCATCCCCGGTGTCCCCAACCCCATCCCAGCTGTCCCCAACCCCATTCCTGATGTCCCCAACCCTGTCCCCAGTGTCCCCAGGCATCTCTGCTGTCCCAAGACCCTCCAAACCCCATTCCCGATGTCCCCAGCTGTCCCCAAACCCACTCTTGATGTACCCAACTCCGTCCTGGTGTCCCCAACTCTATCTTCAATGTCCCAAACCCCATCCCAGATGTCCCCAGCTCCAGTCCTGGTGTCCCAAGACCATCCACACCCCATCCCTGATGTCCCCAGGTGTCCCCAACCCCATCCCTGATGTTCTCAAGTGTCCCAAACTCCGTTCCTGATGTCCCCAGCTGTGGCCAAACCCTGTCCCTAATGTCCCCAGGTGTCCCCAAACCCCATCCCTGATGTCCCCATGTGTCCCTCACCCGCCACCACCACAGTGACCCGGTGTGGCACGTCCCAGCCGGGCCCCAGGGTGGTCACCAAGGTGTCCCCCTCGGTGTCCCCCTCAGTGTCCCCCGGGCGTGGCCGGGTGTGTCCAGGGGCGCGGTGCTCCCAGTGGATCTCCACGTCCAGCGGGAAGAAGCCGACGGCGTCGCAGCGCAGCTCGGCTGGGAGCCCCGGGGACAGCCGGGACGGCAGCAGGGACACCCGGGGAGGGGCTGGGACACGAGACAGTGAGCTGGGGATACTGGGAGGGACTGGGGGAAACTGGGAGGGACTGGGAGGGTCTGGGACATACTGGGAGGGAACTGGGAGGGACTGGGATGGACTGGGAGGGACTGGGACATACTGGGAGCCCCGGCCCCGCCCATTCCCGGCACTGACCAATCAGGCGCAGCCGCAGCACCTGCTGCACCTGCCCTGGGGCGCGCTCACGGAGCAGACGAAGGCGCCGTCGTCTGACACCGAGAGCGGCGGCAGCTGCAGCGACACCTCCCTGGCGCCCCCCGGCGGCTGGGAGGACCGAGGAAACGTTCAGCCTCAATGGTGCCCCCTAGCAGCTGGGAGGATCGTGGCCGTTCTGTGCCCAAAAACCCCCAGAACCGACCCCCCAAAAAAAACCAAAATGCTCCCAAAACCCACAAAAATCACCCGCTAAACCCTCCCAGAAACACACAAAAAAAGTCCCCAGAAATCACCCACAAAACTCCCCCAAAAAAACCCAAAAAATGCCCCCAAAACCCCCAAAAATCACTCACTGAACCCCCCCAGGACCTCCCAAAAAACCCCAAAAAATGCTCCCAAAACCTTCCAAAAAACCAATGCCCACAGCGCCCCCTAGCGGCCAGGAGGATCGAGGCTGTCCCGTGCCAGTAGCGCCCCCTGGTGGCCGGGAGGACTAAAACCACCCACTGCCAGTGGCGCCCCCTAGCGGCTGGGAGGAGCAAAGCAGTTCCATGCCTGCAGCGCCCCCTAGCGGCCAGGAGGACCAAGGCTGTCCATTGGCACGTCCCAGTGGCCAGGAGGACTGAGGCCGCCCACTCGCAGCAGCGCCCCCTGGCAGCCGGGTGGACCTGACACCCCCCTGCTCGGTGGCGCCCCCCGCTGTCCCCGCAGGGCTCCGCAGCCACTCCCCTCCCCTCCCCTGCGCGGTGCCGGGGGGGCTCCCGTGGCCCCCCAGGAACAGCAGCACCCCCGGCATGGCCTCGGTGCGGTGGGCGGCAGCCGAGTCGAAGGCCAGCAGGCGCCGCATGGCGCCGTGGCGGTGCCGCAGCCACAGCAGCGTGAAGGGCTCGGCCGGGGGCGCGAAGGCGCAGTGCAGCCGCCCCGGCGCCCCCAGCAGCGCCCGCGTCTGCGGCGTCCGCATGGACACTAACAGGGACACTGAGGGGTGGGACAGGGCGTCATGGATGTGGGGACATCGGGGACAACGGGGGAACATTTGGGATGTGGGGACATCAGGGATGTGGGGGGACACTGGGGACATCGGGGACAATGGGGATGTGGGGGGACATCAGGGATGTGGGAACATCAGGGACATCAGGGATGTGGGGACAACGGAGAGACTCGGGACATGGGGACAGTGTGGGGGCATAGGAGACATTGGGGGACATGGGGACAATGTGGGGACATTGGAGACATTGAGATATTTGGGCCAATGGGGAGGGGACACTGGGGACATCAGAGACATCGGGGATAATGGGTGGACACTGAGGACATGGGAACAATGCAGGAGCATAAGGGACAATAGGGGGACATCAGGGATGTGGAGACATTTGGGGGGACATCAGGGATAACGGGTGGACAATGGGGACATCAGAGACATCGGGGACATTGGGGACATCGGGACAGTAGGGGGACACTGGGGACAATGGGGATGTGGGGTGTCCTGGTTTGTAAGATAAGCATGTATTCTATTGCCATCTGTTGGAGGTTGGGCAGTTTTCTTATCTCTTCCAAGAACAATGTCTCCCTCCGGGGAGATATCTTCTGTTCATGGACCATGGAATGACTCACTGCATGACCAGTAAAGTTACATCATCCCAGTGTGAGATGCTCCACCCAGAGGGAGGAGCCAAGCATTCCTACCTGCATAAAATCAGCACTTTTTGAGACACTGGCAGCCTCTTTGCTGGATTCCCCGAGGAGCAGCTTCTTCTCTGCTGGATTCCCAGAGGAAGACCAGGCCCAACTACTACCAGACCTTCAGAGAAAACTCCACCCTTCTAGAGATCACTGCTTCAGCAGCATTTCATCTGCCACTCCAGGAGGAGCAGCCACCATTTTAACTGGACTATTACCAACACCCTGACTCCTCAGGGTGTCAGGTTTCTGACTCCATCACTAGTTTTGTTTGTACTAACTGCATTTTTTTAAATTTATTTTTTTTTCCTAGTAAAGAACTGTTATTCCCATTCCCATATCTTTGCTCGAGAGCCTTTTAATTTTTAAATTGTGGTAATTCAGAGGGAGGGGGGTTTACCTTTTCCATTTCACAGGAGGGTCTTGCCTTCCTACACAGACTCCTGTCTTTTCAAACCAAGACATTGCATCAGCCCGTTCAGGGAAAATGGCTAAAGATGTCTCTAGAACTTCACTGCTGCTTTTGTAACTCTGGGTATACCACCTGAAGTAAAGGCAATGGCCCAGCTTATACTTCCTGCTGAGTTGCTACCTTTTTTGCCTTTGGGGAATTATGCACAAAACAGGTATTCCTCATTCCTCAAAAGGCCAATCTGTCACTGAACATGGCTCCCTCAAGCGTCTCCTGGTACAATAGAAAGGGGGGGCCAGAGAGGACAACCCTTCTGAGAAACTGCAGAAAGCCTTTTATGTGTTCAACTTCTTTAAATGATCTTTGATGGACCCCAACCCCTGATTGTTTGACATTTTAATTGTAATTCACAATTGCAACAAAAGGAAAAATCCCTTGCCTTAGTGAAGGATCCAGGATCTGGTAATATACTGGGGCTTTATCCTTAGGTCACCTGATGTCACCTGGTGTCACCACTGAGTCAGGAACAAGAGTCAGGCGACACATAAAATCTAATTCTCTCCAGGAGACTAATACTAGTTTTATTAGGAACCCATTTCTTTTTATACACTGCTCCAACACCGGTAGACCTGACTGGTCCTTTAATCAACACACCTCACCTGATTGGCTAATTAAGGAAACACCCTTTAGTAAACATAAGAAAACAACTGTTCAAAACACCAGCTGCAAGATTGTTTTAATTCTTTCTCTCAGCCTTTTCAAAACTCCCCAGAACAATTCCTAGGAAAGTTTACCTGGCTTTCTCTCTGACCAGGCTGGGGTAGAGGTTTTGCTTGCATGTCCACAGAGAATGGTTCCAAGTGGATTCCAGCAAACAATGTGAAGGCGTTTTGAGATTCTTTGACTGCATCACTTGAAGATTCACCTTAAACATCAACATTGGAGGAGAACCCTTGTGAACAGGACCTCGCCACCACATCAGCACCTGTTTAACCTCTAACAGACTTATGCCCTTGGGGAAATGGTTATGATTACCCAGTGGTATCAGGGTTTACAGGGCTAGATCAGCTTCTGGGGGATTGGAGACTTGGTGGATGGATAAGAAATTTAGTTAAAATAGGCTTATATGTATTAGGATTATATTATGTATTGTTATGCTTATTCCTTGTATTTTATATTGTGTGAAAAAATTAATAGTCAAATCACTTAAGAATGTATTTTTGTTTGAACAGATAGGGGGAGGTGTGGGGAATAAAACAGAAAGTACAGTGGAACTGATAAAGGGGCCTGATATCTTCTTCTTCTGCCTGATTGAGCAGAAACCATGGGAGAGACAGACACAGATAAAGTCTCCCTGGGCAAGAAGTGACCAAGAAACATATTGTGAGACATAGTGATAAAATAATGTTACCAGGTGATGTGATGTCATAAAGAAGTGTAACCAATGGGAAATTGTTACCAAAAACAGAGCCCTATATAAGCACCATACAAGTGAAACTCTATATAAACACCTGGTACACTCAATAAAATTGGCTTCTGATCCCAACTCAGATGCCCCCGACTCTCCATCATTGATAACCCCTGGTCTGGGTGATCCCTGTTGGGTGGGGGGAAGGTGTTGGAGAGATTTCTTTCCCTTCTCCTGCTGTGATTTGGATGGTAATAAATTCCCTCCCTGTGCCCGGGCTGGGACTGTTTTGCCAGTGCTGGTGCTCGGGGCGGGATCTCTCCCGATCCTTTTCCTACTCCCGCCTTCCCTCAGCCAATCAGAGACAGCGCGGCTGATGACTCACCAGTTGCTGGGCAGACCCGCAGCGACCAGCGGTCCCGGCCGGACCCGCCCGCCACGGCCCAAATCCTCCCGAATCCTCCCGAATCCTCCCCAAATCCTCCCAAATCCTCCCAAATCCTCCCCAAATCCTCCCCAAATCCTCCCCAAATCCTCCCAAACCCTCCCCAAATCCTCCCAAATCCTCCCAAATCCTCCCCAATCCTCCCCGAATCCTCCCGAATCCTCCCAAATCCTCCCAAATCCTCCCCGAATCCTCCCCAAATCCTCCCCAAATCCTCCCGAATCCTCCCCAAATCCTCCCCGAATCCTCCCAAATCCTCCCAAACCCTCCAGAATCCTCCCTGCCCCATCACAGGGGGTCCTGTGCAAGGCCACGGGGAGCGGCTGCGGCCGCCGCTGGCTCAGGAGCTCTGTGGGCAGGAAAGGGGGTGACACTGGGACTGGGGGTGCTCGCAGGGCTTCCCTTAATGGTGCCTCCTTCGGTGTTGGGTCAAGCGAGAGCTTCTGGAGAATCTCTCCCCACACACAGGACACTCACCGGGCCTCTCCCCGGTGTGGATGTGCCTGTGGGTGACGAGGCTGGAGCTGTGCTTGAAGCCCTTCCCGCACTCAGGGCAGCAGAAGGGCCTCTCCTGTGTGTGAATCCACTGATGCACTGAAGCATGGACAGACGGCTCCTCAACTAATTAAAGCTGGAAAGAAGGGTATTTTATTGCAGTGCTGGACACATGTGGAATCATTTCCAAATACATGTGCAAGGAGTTGCAGACTCCTGCTTTCTATTTATACAGGAAAGGTTTTACATATCCAAGCTGTTTCTAAGGACACATAATACATAATCATTACCTGCCCGCTTTGTATTATAATCAGCTGAATATCCATTACAGCTGTGCAATCGTGTTTCCTTAACTGGGTCTTTGGGATTTTGAAATAAGGGAGTGGGTGTAAGGGAGGAAGAAAGCTGTCTTCCTCAAGGTAAACTCTTCACCCATGGCCAGTTTGCAGGACTTTTTGATCTGCTGGTCACGGTAGCCTCTCCTAACTGCTGATTATTCTTAAGGCAAGATATTTCTATGGTCTCTGCTCCTTCACAATTCCTACATCTATCCCTGTCACTCCTAGCTTTACTTTTCTAATATATTTGCTACTCTTTAACTAAGACATGTGATTTTTGCTAGCTAACTTGGCTTCTTAACTAATTTTAAAATCTTAACTAAAATACGAAATCTTCTACTATCTCAGTTATATTCCCAGCTGTCCCCTTGACTCATCCACAGTTTTCAATTATCCTAAATACATTTCCAGCTGATCCTTGGCTCATTACGATGAGATTGGAGCTTCTCAGAAACCACTTCCTACACTTGGGACACTCATAGGGCCTCTCCCTGGTGTGAATCTTGTGGTGCTGATGAACTTGGAGATCCACCCAAAGCCCTTCCCACACTCCCCACACTTGTAGGGCTGATTGATTCCCCATCTGGATCACCTGGTGCCAGATCAGGTCTGATCTCCGGAGCTCCAGCTGAAGCCCTTCCCACATTCCAAGCGCTTGTGGAGCTTCTGCCCACCATGAGTCATCTCCACCATCTCTGAGTGCCAAATGGATCTCTGGCTGCCTTCTAGGCACAGAGGGGCTCTTACCTCCTCACAACTCCCAGGGCTGGGTTTGCAGCCCCTCCTTGTGTGGGATCTCCAGGGCTTTTCCTCCCCATTGGGTTCCCATGCTGTGGAGCTGCTCAAAAAAGCCTCAAAACAGAGGTTCTGAGCAGCGATTTGTCCTCCCAGGTCTCTGTCTGCAGCTCAGTGCCTGGGGTAAGGAAAGAAAAGAAGAGGAAGGGATGTGGAAGGAAGAAGGATAGAATGAGAAGAGAAAGGAGGGTGGACAAGGAGAGGATGGGATTTGCCTCCATGCCAGAGGGAAGGGGAAGGAGATCCCACCAATTCATCCCTGGCAGGACAGCGTTGGCAGCAGTGCTGTCCTGCAGCCAGGGGCAATGTTGGGCTGATAGGTGGAGCAGAGGAGAGGGGGAAAGGGGCAGTGACTTCCTCCTCACCTGCCTCAGTGTTCCATGCTATCTTCCTTTACCTCACAGCCTCCACCAGCTCCACCTGCACAAAGGTTGGGATGGACAAATCCTGGCTTGGGGGAAAAACAAAGGGTGAGCACCTTGGTCCTGCTGCCCAAGTCCAGCTCGAGAAGTCACCACCCTGTTCACAGTTGGATGGGCCCAGACTCTGCTCATCTCCAGAGTCCCCCACTCCTCCAGGCTGCTGGGATCCCCCAGCTCCAGGATTGGCCATTGCTGCTCTCCCCACTCCGATGCCAATTGGAACCCCAAAACCAATGTCCCCCCCAAACTGTTACCACTGCCCCAGCCGGTACAGAGATCGCTACAGGAACCCTTCACAAGTCTCCAAAGGGGCATCTGCGTCTCACCTTTGGGGCAATGCAAGATCCAAATATCCCTTTCCCTGCAAAAAAAAACTCCCAGAAATCCCCCAATGGATTTGGGGTGAGCTCCCCCTCCCCACTTACCTGCAGGATCTGGGCGAGTAAATGCTGCCATGACCAGGGGAGCTGCAGACTCAGCAGAAGGGCAGGCAAACCGTGTGGATCTGCTGCGGTTCCTCCTCTTCCTCCTCCTGTTCCTGTTCCTTCTTTTCCCTAACCTCCTCCTCATCTCTCTCTCCTCTTCCTACTGCTCCTCCTCCCTGACCACCCCAGATCCCCCTTTCCTACCCACCTCTCCCCCATGGCTGCAGCACCAGTGTTTGGATAGAGGGAACCTCCCATGAGCCCCCCAGGTATGGGCAGGGGGCTTGGGGACCCACCCAGTGCAGATCCATTCCCCCCTCCCAGAGCCTCACGGAAATCACTCCAGGGATCAAGTGATGGGGACACTAAGGGATCCCCATGGAACCACCCATTTTTGATCCCATCCCCACCCTTCCCTCCCCACTCCCATTGTTCCCCCAACCCAAAGACCCCTCCCAACTCAATCTGAGGGTCCCATTCCTCTCCTGGTCGGAATCCTCTTTTCCCCTGCTCTCCCACCCCTTCCCCATTGTGCCTCCAGCTCTACCTCTCACCCCTGGGCTTGGATTTGGGGATCCAGGCCCCTCCTGTTCAGTTTGAGGATCACATCCCCCCTTTCCCTCAATTCAGGCAGCTCCTGGAAGCTTTTTCCTGGGAGGAATCCCTGAGTTTTGGGACTTTTAGGATGTAGCTTAGGAGGAGAACAGCTCTGTCGGGCTTTCCCCTCCCTGTTGTGGCCCCTCAGCTGTTCCCGACACCCTGGGGGTGTTGGGATTTCCCTCCTAGGGACAAGGACGTTCATCCCCTTCCAGGAGCCCAGTGCCCAGCTGGGGCTCCAGGTCAGGGGTCCTTGAGCAGCTGCCCCAGAACCTCCACCAGGTTCTCCCAGCGCAGCCGGAGCCGCTCGGCCTGGGCTCCCCAAAGGCCTCAGCAAGGTCCAAGTCCTGCCCAGGAACCCTCAACTCCCTCAAGCCCAGCATCCCCCTCATCCCCTGCAAGTTCCTCCCATGGCACCGGCCATGGCCATGTCCCCACTTGTCACTGGCCATGTCCCACCATGTCCTCACCCATGGCTGTCTCCCCACCATGTTTCCATCCCTGTCACTGCCCCCCATGTCTCCATCCATGCCTGTGTCTCCCCATGTCCCTAGGGATGGCCCTGTCCCCCTCCATGTCCATGCGTGCCCATGTCACTCTCCATGTCTAATGCTTTTTCTCTTTTTGAGCCTGGTCTTATAAGCTCTCAGAGATAAGCATTATACCCTTGATAGCTCAGCTACCTCAGGTGGCATAAAACAAGCAGGATGGCTCATGTGACAGTGTTGGGAATAAAAAGTTTTAATAAAAGTCAAAAATAAAAAAGCTTTTTACAGAGAAAAGCCAAGTCAGGGCAGAGGCTCTTGCTCTTGCTAAAACACTTCACTAAAGCAATTAACTTCTTTTGTTCTCTTCTTTTCTAGGGAATTGCTTAGGTGGGACTTTTTGGCTCCTGTCCAGTTAGCTACCCTTAAGTTTGAGGTGAAGTCCCAGAGGTCCTATGAGGTGTCTTTCAACCAAATTGAGGAGAGAAACACCTGACCTTTTGTCCTTTTTAAGGGAACAAAAGGTAACTTGTCTACTCTGTCAACAGAGGGCACATTCTTACACGTGTCCCACCATGTCTGTGTCCTACCATGACCACATCCACTAACTTAGTTCAATGTCTATTTTTACTTCAATATTGGATATTTTAAAGGGATAAAGAGAAATGAAAACAAAATCAAAGCCAAAAGAAAGACTTCCATGTCCATGCTGGCTGAGGATCCACGTGCTTGGGTGGAGGGAAGAACCTTTTTGGTGGAGTTTCTACCCCACTGTCTCCAAAATCTTGGTCTTTTCCCCAGTTTTTCCACCATCTGGCTGCAGAAGACACCCTTGGGCAATAGAAAATCAAAATCGTGGAATCCCTGAAGTTGGAAAAGACCTTGTCCTGGTTCAGAGCAAATTTGGGAGAGAACCTCCAAAGGGATTCCTCTGGAAAGCAGATTCAATTGGCTCCTCCCCCAGCCAGTTTGGGAAAAATATCTCCTTGGAGAACAGTGGAAAAAACTGTTTTTTAAAGAATAAAACCTAAACAATATTAAACAATAAAACCTCTTGCTGCTCTAAAAGAGAGACAAACTCAGGAAGTCCCTCCGTGGGTTGTAGCTCAGCTCACTCAGTCTCTTATCAGTCCCTCCGGTGCTGGAAATGCCACAGTCCAGGCCTGGCCCGCTGGGCCACAGGTGTGAGCTGCCAGTGCTCTTCTGGGTGTTCAGGCCAGAGCAGGTTTAAACAGGTCCAAAGAAAAGGGAAAAACAGCCACAGTCCAGGGAACTTCTCTGCCACAGCTAGCTAAAACTAATTAACAGCAAAGGAGAGATCTGTACCTCTGTCTGTCCATCTGCAACAACCTGGCCCAGGAGCAGGAATGTGGAGGAGTGAGTGCAGTTTCTGAAAACAAACTCTGCCCTTCTCTCCCTCCTTTGCTCTCGGAACAAGTCTTAAAGGTGCAAAAATTATAATTCACCATAAACACAACAAACAACTGGAGATACAAGCATCAAATAGTCAACCTAGGACATACCTCCAAGACCATTCAGTATTCCTTGATGCCACCAGAAGATAGGATTGAATGCAAAAGATTTTATGGAGTTGGAAGTCATTAAATCTGCTCTCCCCAAGGAATTCCCATTGTTGGTCTGTGCCCCAATGGATGTTCCTGCCACTGGGTTTATCTAGGTGCCCACAGGGAATGAGGAAGATGTGGAGCCTCCCAGCCAAGTGTCTTCCCAACACAGATAACCAGGCCCATAGATCACCAAGACTGCCCAATGAATGTCACTGAGGATCATCCAACGTGGATCCTCCCATAGGGAATGGAGCTGGGAGGAGCATAAGAAGCTCTTCCCACCCTTGGGGAACTCACAGGGCTTCCCCCCTTAGTGGCGCCTCCGTTGGTGTTTGATCAAAACTGATCTCTGTGAGAAGCTCTTCCCACACTTCCCACACTCGTAGAGCCTCTCCCCGGTGTGGATGTGCCGGTGCTCGGTGAGGTCGGAGTTGTGCTTGAAGCCCTTCCCACAGTCGGGGCAGCGGTAGGGCCTCTCCTCGGTGTGACTCCGCTGATGTACGAGGAGACTGGAGCTGATCTGAAACCTCTTCCCACACTGGGAACACTCGTAGGGCTTCTCCCCGCTGTGGATGCGCTGGTGCTTTCTCAGGTCTGAGTGCCACCCATAGCTCTTCCCACATTCCAAGCAGGTGTAGGGCCGTTCCCCAGTGTGGATCACCTGGTGCCGAATCAGGGCTGAGCTTTCTCTGAAACTCTTCCCACATTCCCCACACTTGTAGGGCTTTTCCCCAGTATGGATCTTTTTGTGTTCCGTAAGCTGGGAGTTGAGGCTGAAGCTCATCCCACACACCCCACACTCGTAGGGCTTTTCTCCAGTGTGGATCCTCTCGTGTCTCCTCAGGCCAGAGCTGTGCCTGAAGCTCTTCCCACATTCCCCACACTCATAGGGTTTTTCCCCAGTGTGGATCCTCTGGTGTTGCATCAGGTAGCCCTTCTGGCTGAAGCTCATCCCACATTTACCACACTCAAAGGGCTTTTCCCCAGTGTGGATTACCGAGTGCTGTATCAGGCTGCTCCTCTGGCTGAAGCTCTTCCCACATTCCCCACACTCAAAGGGCTTTTCCCCAGTGTGGATCCTCTGATGTTGGATCAGAATGGAGTTCTGGCTGAAGCTCCTCCCACACTCCCCACACTCAAAGGGCCTCTCCCCGGTGTGGAATCTCTGGTGAAGTCTCAAACTGGAGCTCCACCTGAAACACTTTCCACATTCCTCACACTCGTAGGGCCGTTCCCCAGTGTGGATCACCTGGTGCTCGATCAGGTGGGAGCTCCGGCTGAAACCCTTCCCACATTCCAAGCACTTGTGCGGCTTCTCCCTGCCACGAGGCTTCTCCACCAGCTCTGAGCTCTGGCTGGATCTCTGCCCACCTTCCTGGCTCAGGAGGGCTCTTTCCTCCCTGCAGCTCCCTGGGCTGGGTTTGCTGCCACTCCTTGTGCGGGATCTCCAGGGCTTTTCCTCCTCCTCCATTTCCTCCATTTTCATTCCTCCCCGGGAATGAAAAATCCTGGTCTGGGGGAAAAAAAAAAGAACAGAGCATCTTGGACTGGGAGTTTCTCCTGTCCCCACTTCATCTCACCAAGTCATTGGGCATTGTGTGTCTATAAGAACCTCCAAAACACCAAGGTTCAGCATAAAAATCCTCCAAACTTTAAGACACAGATCAAAACCTCCCCAAACATCAAGATTCAGTAAAAAATTCCTCCAAAACATAAAGATTCAGCCCCTAAAAAAAATAAAGCACCAACATTTAACCCAATAAAGCTGAGAAATGCCGTGATTCACCCCTGTGAAAATCGTGGAACCCCTCAACAGTCACGTGCTGCATGTGGGGTGACAATGCTCCTGGGGCTGAGGGGAGGCTATAGATACAAGGAGGTATGGAACCTTGTGGTGATCCTTGTTTCTGCTCCTCCTCCTCCGGTGTCCCTATTCTTCCTCACACTCCTCTTCCTCCTCCTATTCCTCCTTCTCCTGCACAATCCCACCCTCTCCTGCCACCTGCATCCTTTGACCATTCTGTTCCTCAAGCCTGCTTCTCCTTCCCTTCTCCTCCTGCCCCCAGGCCCAGCACCCACTGCCGGCTGCCTCTTCCCCCCACACCCACAGCATCCCAGCGCAGGGGCAGGGATGGAGCTGGGGCAGGTCGGGCTGGGGCAGCGCTGGGCTCTCGGCCGCTCCCGCCCGCACTCGGTCCCCACTGCAGCCGCTCCCGCCAGGACAGCGCGGGGGGGCCCGGCCTTGGCGCTGCCCCACTCCCACCTCCCCAAATTCCCCTCGCGGGGCCATGGGGCCGAGGGGGGGCGCAGGTGGGTCCAGGTGGGGAACGCGGGGAGCTGCGAGTCTGCCTGGCAACTGGTGAGTCATCAGCGCCGCGGGCTCTGATTGGCTGAGCTCTGCCCGAGCCCTGGGGCTGCAGCACAGAGGGGACACCCTGCTCCAGGGGGGATGTCCCACAAACGGGGGACCCCATGGAAGGAACCACAGGAAAGTGTCTTTACAAACAGATGCTCTAAAGCTGCTCGGAGATAGGGCCAGGCAACTTTTTTATGTAAGGAAGTGACAGGAGAAGACATCGGTTTCAGAAAATTTTATTAATTGATGACACAGACTGCTGCTCAGCCAAGGTCCTGCTCTATTCATGAACTTCCAGAAGAACAACAAAGACTTAACAGAGCCATTAATATCGTTTGCTATATGAAAGTGGGGTGCATATTAATGGTGTATGTAGTAGGTGGACTGGGATATCTGTAGCTCTCAAGTACTTCAGCCAATTAGGAAAGAGAGAGTGAGATGTGGCCAGGAGAATTAGGATGAAAAGGAGGGCTGTGTCCTTCAACAATTGGAGAGATCCCATGGGAAATGTCCCATGGCCTCTCCCAGTTTTAGAAATGAAATTACTTTTACAGTACTCCTCTGTATTCTTTGTGGACAGAATCGTCTGGTGATGTCAATTTTCCCGCACACCCTGGGGCTCATCCCGAATTCCTTCCACCCTCCGGGGCGGCGGGCAGGGAGTGCAGCTGAAGGTGCCTCACCCACTTTGGGTGATCGGCTCCCTTGGCTGGCAGTGGCACTGGGGATTGATTGGGGACCCGGGAGTGACCAGGAGACAGACGAGTGACACATCAGGGGGTCTGTGAAGAGTCAGCAGGGAGAGAGCACTGAAAATCTCATCAGTGAGTGCCCTGGGATCCTCGGGGAGTGAACATGGCAGGGCACCCATGGAGGGGAGAAAAGGGAAAGCCAGGGAGGGTCCTGGCCAAAGTGATGATTATCCCAAAATGTCTCTGAAGGGTCCCCTGGGAGAATGTTGAGGTAGTTTGCATATTTCCCCAGAGGTAATTAAGGACATGGACACCCAAGGGGGGCAATAAGGGAAGGGGAGAAGGGATTTGGACAACAGGGGATGGATGGGGTTGGTGTGCTGGGAAGGGATCGGGTGAAGAGAAGTGTGCAGGAATATGGTTCAGGTAAGAAGCAGCAGGAGGAATCTATGTGGTAAGAAAAAGGATGATGGAAAAGAGGAGAAAGAGAAAAATACAGAGGACTGAAATGTTTTTCAGCAGGGTCTTATCCTCACATTTGCCAGCTGATCCAGATCCTTTCCATCCCCGGTTTCCAGGAGAGGAAAAGCAGGAGGTCAGGATGCCAGGGGTTTCTCTGCGGTGGCAGCGGCAGCACCGGGCGCAGAGGTGCGGCACCGGGAGCACGGGCTGGGGCCTGTGGGGAGCTGCGGGGCCGGGCCGGGGCTGTGGGGCAGCCGGGGCTCAGCGCCGGGCGCTGCCTGACCCCACCAGCCCCGGGCAGGGCCGGCAGTGGCCCCCGGCCCCCAGGAGGCTGCGGGACGCCCCGGCCGCTGCCCGGCCCCGGGGAGCTGCCGGCCCTGCCCGCCGGGGGGGCCGCCTTTGGACACTGCGGCAGGACAGGCACCGGCTCTGCCACACGGGCTGGGCAGGGACCCTGAGCACAACGGGGAAAACAAAGGAACAGCTGGGAAATGCAGAGTGCACATGAAGGATCAGGATTTGCTGTTCAGGATTTGGTCTGGGTCCCTGCAGAAAGGAAAGGTTTTGCAGAAAGCTCAGCAGCTCTCAGAGGATGAGCACCCACAGGCAGTGACCGGGGCTGCAGGAGTGGCACAAGAAGCCCTGCAGCACTTGGGCACAAGGGCACAGCAGCTGAAGGCAAGAAGGGATGAGCAAAAGGCCAAGCTGAAGGCAAAGGCCATGGCAGAGTTCCCACAGCCCCTGAGGGATCAACCCCAGGGCCCAAGGGGGCCCCAGCACCCAGGGCATGACGGGGTCGGCCACAAGCACCTGGCAGAGGCATTGCCCTCCTGGCCAGGGCAGAGCCCACCCAAACAGCCCCTGGGAAGGAGTCAGGGCTCCAGCTGCAGCCCAAGGACACTGCAAGCACAGACAGCAGCACCCTCAGCAGGAGCAAGTCCACCCCTGCATGGACATGGATTGGCAGGGCTCTCTGAGCTCCCATCCCACCGGGGACCCACCACACTGGAGCCCTGGAGAACATTCAGGCTGGGTCTGCATCCAGAGGAGGCCTCTCCTGATGGACACAGGGGCCTCTCCATCCACTCTGAATCTTACACCTAACGGGGGAAAATTGTAAAGGAGTGTTTTCATTATTAAGGGAATAAATGGGAAAGCTGAGCTGGTGTCATTTGTTCAATCACTATTAGGAGCTGTGGGGGATAGGTTTGAAATAAACTAATTTCTTTTTCTTCCTTTCTTCCTACTGTGATTGTTATTAACTAGGAAGGAATTTGATGGTGGCATTGGAATATTGTAAAAGGTGATACAGAGGCTATTGCTGCTGTACCTTTGTGTCAAATGTCTGGGAAGGCCTATGCTGAAGGGAACCCAGAGGTGTGGGCAGCCCCATGGAAAGACGGAAAATTTGATGCGGAGCCTCTCCAAATTACTTGGAAGCAACCAGGACTAGTGGTGTCTAAAAGCAACACCCTGTTCCAGGGGAGGGAAGGAAGGGCTCACAGCCTGGTATGGAGTCCCTGCTAAAGGCAGGGCTTTTGGAGCCAGGGATGTCTCCCTACAGCACTCCTATCCTGCCAGTCAGGGAATCAGATGGCTCCAATGAGGAGGACAAGGAGAAGTGGCAGACAAAGCCCCTGTGAAATAGCTCAATTTGCTATCTAAAAAATACCTTTTGAGTATCTTAAAAAGAAGTTCAAATGATGGAGAAAAAGGTTAAATTTGGGAAATAGTGGGACTGAAGATTCCTGGTGGATTGACCCAGAGAGGGTCTGGGGAATCTCAGAAGTAACATTTCCCAGGACCAAAAACGACCTGAGACAATTCAAAGGATTAATAGGGAATTACACAGCCTGGATTGAGGATTCTCTTTCCAGCCAGAACATTGTAGGACTTTTTAACCTCAGACAGCCTCCATGCTGTGGTATGGACAGGAGAAAGTGAGCAAAACTTGGGAAAATGAACAACCAAAAATATTGATGCCTCAGCTGGGGCTCTTCCAGACTCAGAAAAGAAATTGGAATTGTAGGGGAATGTTCAACAGGGCCATGCCAAAGGAATCCTTGGGCCAAAATGTTTCACCCAGTGGCCAGAGTGGCCTCATTGCCTGCAGAATTGTGCAGCCACAGCTTCAACGGGAACTGAGGCCCAAAAGCTCAACAGGATCTCCGACTGTTCCAGTCTGCCATCAAGTTCAAGCTTTGATCACCAAAAGAGCCTCGCAATGGATGAGCAGTGCTCGGTTATTACAGTGTGAAACTTGTTCAGTGGCACAGGAGGATCCAGAACTGAGGACAGGGGAAGGGTTTAACCCAGCCTCCTGTTTGAACAGCCCACAGAGGGGCTGGGAAGAAACCCAGCACTGCATTCAAGTGACACAGCTCCAGACCCAGCCTGGGGGAGATTCAGGAGACATTGCCTGGCCTGAGGCAGAAAATGTCTTTGTGGATGGCTCTTCAAGGGCAGCAGAAGGGAAAAGAGTTCCAAGACACGCTGTTATTGAGGAAAGGGAATCAGACAAAGTGCAGGTTACCCCCATGGTCAGCTCAACCAGCACAGCTGTGTGTGCTTGTAAGAGCCTGGCACTGAAATGCCCTGAGCAGGAAGGCTTCAATATCTTCTGGTGACACCATCTCACCTAACAGGGGGGCAAAAGCAATTCTGATTGCTCAGCAACCACTGGATCACTTATTAAGGTATTTCTAAAAGACATAATTCCAACAAAAGGGATTGTGGAAGCAACAGACTCAGAGAGCAGAACTCATTTTACAGGAAAGATCCTCCAGGGGGTTATGGCAGCTTTAGGAATACAATGGGACCTCCAGAACCCCTGGCAACCCCAGAGCTCAGGATGGGTACAAAGAATGAATGGGGAAAGAAAGAAACACCTCTGGAAGCTGGGGATAGAAACCAAGATGCCATGGGTACGGCTTTTGCCATTGGCTTGGGTAAGAAGAAGAGCCAGAGCCAGGGCAGATATTCAATTATTTCCCCTTGCAATTGATCTCTGGAATTCCTTACCCTGGTTATTTTCCACCTAGTGCAGGGTGGAGATAAGGGATGCACATTTAAAGCAGTCTGTGGCCAGAATCCTGTCTCTGGTGCAATCTCTCCCACAGGAAGCTGGGCTGGCACAGAGCCTGCCTTGGCACTTTGCTGCTGCCAACATCCAAGCAGGACATGGGCTCTGCCTAAGGAGTGCAAAGCAGCACCACTGGTGGCCAAGTGGCGTGGCCCATGCCAAGGGGCCCCGAGGCCAGAAACAGCCGCCAGCACAGCTGAACACGGGGGGACCCCTCAGCCTGGGCTCCAGGTCTCTGCAGCCCCGGAGATTTGCACTTCCCGCCTGCAGCAGGAGGATGGGAGGCCCCCCTGAGCCTGCACTGAAGGCAGCGCAGCAGCAGCCAGGGCTCCACAGCGGGGCAAGGCCCTGGGCCTGCCCACACCTCCTCTGCTGAAATCCTCGGCCTGGCCACCCTCCCTGGGCAGCTCCAGCCACCGGGGCCAGCCCTTGCTGCCACTGCTGCAGCTTCAGTGCTCGCTGGGCCTGCACTGCCACAGCTGCTGGGGAGACACCGGGACAATTCCACTCGGGCTCTCACTCACACTCACACACTGCCCTGCCTGCCAGTGCATCCATGGAAAATACACCAGCTCATAGACTTGAACATTGTTAACCTTTGATTTCTCTACTCAGGCTTGCTTTGCCTTGGCCTTGGGAAAAGAAATGTTAAAGGTTTTGTTAAGGGATGTTACACCACTCAGTGGAGATGAGTTTAACATCTCAACACACTGGGAATGGCCCAAAAGATACCCACAAAGACAACGACCAGCAGCAAAACATCAACCCCAGCAGCAAACAGCAACCAACACCTACCCCAGACACTGCCCCCGGCAGGGCTGCAGACACCTGGTCTGCAAAAGGCTGAGAAGGAAATCCAGCACATCCCACCTCATTAACAGCACAAGCAAAGAAATCCGGGTCCAAGAGGAAACCAAATACTAAAAACTGCACAAGTTGAAACTACAGAACATTAAACCAGTGGATTTAGATTGCTTCAGACTACACAAGTTTGGGAAAAATCGAGTAAAACCCACATGTAATGGAACTATTTTCTTGGCACACCCGGGTTATGTGAGAATGGAATGATTTTTGTTGCACATCCTGGCCAGAATCAAGGAATGCCTTGACTCTAACACTAAAAAGATTAGTGAAGTTTTTCTTTTTCCTGAAGTTTCAGTGCAAAGTTTAGAGCATTAGAGTATTTTTTTATTACTCATACTTCTATATAGCTGGTTAGGTTTGGGTAAAGGATGTGAGAATGAGTTTTCCTTCCGAGGGGAATTAGAAAAAAACTGAATTATCTTGGGATTTTTTCTCTATGTTTTTGCGTAGCTGTAAAAGATAGAAAAATTTTGATCTGGGTTTTTCGAAGTTCACCTTTAGGATGCATCACTAGAAGAGATTTAAAGGTGACCCCTTAATGTTTAAACAGGTAGCCTGGACAGGAGCTTTAGAAATGCAAATTAACACTGCTGGGGCAAAGTGGGGACAATGTACCTGGCTCCCCAGCACACCAGGGGATAAAGGAATGCTGCTTCTCCTCCTCTGTGCTGCAGCAACTCTCATCTTTTTACCATGCTCCACACCTTGGCAGTGCAGCTCATCCAGCAGCTGAGCCAGGGCATGCAGGTGGCAGCCAGGCCTCCTGATCCACAAACGCTACAAAAGGACAGGGAATGAGGGCACCGAGAATAATCCCAAAACCAAAGAGGACCCGGGAAGGACAAAACAGAGTCAAGGAGTGAATCTGCCTGGAGATAGGGCCAGGCACTTGTAGATAAGGAAGCAACGAAAGAAACCATCAGTTCCAATAAATGTTACAAATTGACCCAGACAGCTGCTCAAAGTCCCGCTACATTCCTGAACTTCGAGGAGAAGAACAAAGACTTAACAGAGCCATGAATATCGGCTGTTCTACAAAAGGAGGGTGCACATTAACGAGGACAGGCTCCAGGCGCATCGGGAAGTCGGAACCTTCCAAGGAACTCAGCCAGTGGGCAAAGGCAGAGGGAGATGCGGCCGGGAAAATGAGGATAAAAAGGAGGCTGCGGACTACAGCCACGGCAGAGAGCGCACGGCAAATGCCCCACGGCCTCTGCCCCTGCTCGGCAATAAAGTCACTTAGACAGGACTCCTCGCTCTCCCCCGGGCACACGAACCTCCGGCGACGGGAATTTCCCCGCCCGCTCCCGGCCGCGGGGCAGCCCCTCTGTCCTACCCACAGCAGCCGGGCCGAGCCAGCGCTGCTCCGGCAGCGGCTCCTGCCCGGCCCCGGCGGGAAGGAGACCGCGGGCAGCCGCTCCCGCAGCGCCCTCGGCCCGGGGCCGGCACGGGCCGGACACGGCACCGGCGAGCCGCCGGAGCCCCCTGCCGCCCCCTCCGCCCGCAGCCGGCCCCGAGCCCCCGCAGAGCCCAGCGCGGCTCCCACCTGCGCCGGGGCCGCCTCCGAGCTCCGCCGCCGCCGCCTCACCGCGCTCCGGCCGCTGCCGCCGCTGCCGGGCCCGCACAGCCGCTCGGCCAATGGCGGCGCTGCGCGGCCACGGCCGCCCTCAGCCCGCCGCCGGGGCCGCGCCGCGCCCCGCTCCCACCAATCAGCGCGCCGCAACCGCGACTGACGGCACCGGCGGCCAATGGCAGCGAGCTCGGGGCGGGCTCTGCGCACGGCCCCGCCTCGCCCCGCGCTCTCGGCGCCCCCGGGCTGCGTGAGGGGAAAGCCGGAGATGAGGAACAGCCCCGGCACGGGCCCGGGCCGAGCCGGGATTGAGCTGCCCACACAAACAAACTTCTCCGCGCCTCCCGCCACGGCTTTCCCGGCCCTGCGCCTCCCGTGCCTCCGCCTCTGCGGGAAGCCCAGGAGCCTCACTTCTCCTGCCCCTCGTTAGCGCATCAGTGCTTCGCTTTGATTTCCCCCGAAAAGGGAAACCTGCCCGAAGCCCTGTGGGTGGGTGGGGCAGGGGAGAGATTTCTGGCAGAAAACTCCAAAGACTCGGAGCAGGAGAAGGAGAAGTCAGTGCAGAGCCTTAAATGCAGCTTTCCCCACGCCTCCCTGCTCCCAGCTGCACCTCCTCCCCCGGCAGGGCAGGAGACAGGGAATGGGGCCATGCTCAGCTCATCCCCCGGGGCTTCTCCCTCTGCTCAGGGACAGGAGTCGTTCCCTGCTGCACCCTGCGCTCTCTCCCGGCCGAGACTTCTCCAGGAACTTCTCGGAGCGGAGTCCATCCCCTGGGCACAGCCCCCTCCGAGTGCTGCAGCGTGGGTCACTGTGCCACGGGCTCAGTCCTGCCAGGACAGGCTGCTCCAGCGGGGCCCCTCTGCCCGCGGGCTCACAGCCTCCTCTCAGGCATCGCCGAGCTCCAGCCCGGCTCCTCCAGGGGCTGCAGGGGATCTCTGCATCCCCATGGACCTGCAGGGGATCTCTGCATCCCCATGGACCTGCAGGGGGATCTCTGCATCCCCATGGATCTGCAGGGGATCTCTGCCTCCCCATGGACCTGCAGGGGATCCCTGCATCCCCATGGACCTGCAGGGGGATCTCTGCATCCCCATGGACCTGCAGGGGATCTCTGCATCCCCATGGACCTGCAGGCAGATCTCTGCAGCCCCATTGTAATATATGTTATGGAATAATTTGTGCTTATGTAAAATATACATCAAGTCAGTTGTGCTTGTAGAAAAAGATTCTTAAAGTTTTATATGGCCAGTGGCTGCAGCCGGGGCTGGAGAAACCACAGATGGCAGAGAAAGAAAGACCTAATTTAGAAATGAAAAAAGGTAGCTCGGTGCAGAGATGGGCTCTTTCCGGGAACAATCCAGGAGACACCCAACCTTTAACCCCTGATCTGCCGGGGAGCCAGGAAACCAGGCACACGGGCATCCCGCCCTTGCAGCTGCTGAGGAGGCTGCTGGGCTGTGCTTCAGCAGAGGAGATGGAATGTGGCTTACCACTCTGCCCTTCTCTAAAAACGGAGAATGGGTCAGGAGGTTTGGGCTCTGAGCTCACAGGAGCCTGGCCCAGGCACAGGCCGTGGTGGGACAGGGGCACAGGAGCCTTCTGTGACTGACCGTGGCTCTCTGGTTTCTCTCTGCAGGCTGCCAGCTCCTCATGCCATGGAAACGGCCCCACTCGGCCTGCCAGTCTGGGAGGGCTGGAGGGCTGTGGGTACTCATTTGCTGTCAAAAATAAATTGTGGTTTTTTGTCATTGTCATTGTCATCATCAGAACATTTCTTTCATCCTTTTCCAAGTTTTTGGTCCCTCCAGGGTAATATTTTTGTGTCCTTCCTCAGACAGTTGATGGCATTTGGCAGGGGGGGTTTAGCAATGTGAAAAGTTCAACACCAGCTCCAGTTGCCAACTGCAGCAGCCCCTTCAGGAGCCCTGAGCTACCAGCGAGGTCCACGTGTGCCTTGCAAAAGGGAGTGGTTTGCAGCAATGGGGTTGGTGCCCTGCTGCAAAAGCTGGGAGCAGATCAGAAGTGGCAAAATGCCATTTTGGCTCAACCCCCACCCAGGTTCTTTATCTTTTCCCTCTGCTCGGTGATAGGCAGACAGGGCTGGATCCAGCGAGGTTCAAGTTCTGGGTTCTCCCTGGCATCAAAGGGATCAACTAAACTCTTGTATGCAGTGACTGCAATAGGGCTACTGAAGGAAAAAAGGGAATGTCATGAGATGGGGAATCCTTCTTGTCTCCTCTGTCTCCCCAGGAGCCCCTTGGAAAGGGAAATACCCACTGGGTTTATCTGACTCCTTCCCAGCCAGCCCTTCCCTCGCTCCCGGGTCTCATTTGCTCTGCAGGATTCACCAGCTCGCTCAGCTCAGAGGAGCTCTCAGAGGAGAAAACGCTGCCTGGCGTGGGGCTGCCTGATCCCTGTCTCACCTTGATTCCATTTGCCCCCTCCCTGCCCCATCCAAGAGACCAAAGGATCCCCCACAGCCCCACGGTCCTGCAGCAGATCCCGGCACGTTCCCTGCTCCGCTCCTTGGTGCCCTGGGAGGCTCCAGAGCCCTCCCTGTGTGCGGGACAGCGGCTGCAGCACCGCTGCGCCCGCGGGCGAGCAGCGCCCAGGAGCAGCTGCGCCAGCTCCGAGCCTGAAGGGAATCCTCAGCGCACACAAATGACAGCTGGCACTTCAGGGGCTGGCAGGAGAAGCTCAACCCATCTGCTCGCTGCCCTTCCCAGCCATGGCCACGCTGGTGCAATTGGAAGAGTCGCCCCTGCCCAGGAAGCTCTCAGGTCGAAGAGAGGAGCAAAAGCCACGGGTTTCTGAGGTGTTAACTGCGACTGCCTCTGGTTTTCCTTCCAATTCCTAAGGGGTTTTGACTGGTTTTACCATTTCAACACTTTCTGTGTAGAATGCTTATTTTATGATTGGCTTTTCACAAATGTTACCATGAATATTATATGTGTAATGTTAGAAAGTTATGCTGTATTCATTCTCTTAAGTAGTGTGTTAAATAGAGTTTTAGGTAACAACATAATATTAAAATAGAAACTCTGCGATGTAGGATTTTTTTACTTGCCCAAGCAAGAGATGAGATAATCAATAAACTCTTCACACAGGGATGGCGGTGACTTGGGGCACATAAAGAGTTACAACCTCCTTATCAGAAAAGACAAACATTCTTCCATCTTGTCTCCATCTTTATGGAAGCACCAGGATTAAGGGAAAGAAGTTGACAAAATCCAGAAAAGTTCCTAATTTGCAAGGAATTTCTGCATCATGTATGAGATACATGAATATGCAATAGGCTATTGCTTTTAAGGTTATTCCTTTGTTCACAAGGCATGCTTGTCCTGGCTTAAGTGTCTGAGAGCATCTGGACATCTATAATTTTTTGCTTTTTATTGTCTTGTAATTGTCCTAACTCTAAATTTGATTACTCTAATTGTGTTACTATTTTTATAACCATTTTATTATTATTAAACGTTTAAAATTTTAAAAACCAAGTGATTGGCGTTTTTCACAACGTTCCAGGCTCCCGGGGCCCCCCTTATCGGTATGTCCGACCCCGCAGGCTGCAGAGGGTCCCCCCGCTCCGGTGCCGCCCTTCTCCGCTCCCCAGCCCCGCCCCGCCGGTACCGGGCGATCCCCGGTGGCTCCGGGCTGACGATGCAGCGCCTGCCCCGGGCAGCCCAACCCCACCGCGGGAGGGTCCCACGCATCCCCGGCCCAGCGCCGGGGCTCTGCCGGCAGCCAGCACCGGGACCCCAAAATTCTGCTGTCCCGGGGCCACCGAGCGGGCACCCGGCCCTTGGCCCTGTCATAGATACATATTATAATATTGGCTTTTTGCAAATATTCCACTGGATTTTATATGTGTGGTGTTACAATAACTTTGTTATATAGTTTTTATTTCTGTTGTTCATTGATTAAGCTCAGACATACTAGTGCCATAGCTGATAGAAGCATGCTTGTGTTAAAATTCCTGCTTGGATGGGATAACATCCAGTGAGCACAGGATGAGGACACCTGTACAGATCTGCCAACCATCAGCACTCACCGTCTGAAGGCAGTGTGGGCCGGGGCCAAAACTGAAGATGATGATAAAAAAGGACCAAAACCACAACCAAGGAATACACATGCCCTAAAAAGGTGCAACCGAGGAGGAGCCATGCTGAACAGTTCTTGGAATATGTAAACTAGCTTGGGAAAAAGTTTACTATGCATAAGGAACTATGAATATGCAACCGGCTGGTGTAAGGGAAAAGGTATTCAAGGGGTATCTCCGGAGATAACCGTGTGCTCTTGGCTCAGTGCCGAGATGCACCCGGCCGCAACAACCTTTGCTCTATGGCCTTGTCTCCTCTTGTCCTGTATTAAACTTTTTAAATGTTCCCAGGGCAGTGAAGGTGTTTTTCCCAGCCCCGAGCAGAGAGCTCTGCCCGGCGGCTCCCGGGAAAGGCGGCGGCGCTCGGCAGCGGCCCCGGCCCGCCCGGCCCGCGGGAATTCCCCGCAGCGGGACAAAATCCTGCCCCGAAGGAGCGCTCGGAACGCCGCCTGCGGCTCCTCCGCGCCCCGCAGGTGCCGCAGCTGCCCCGCTGCGGCAGGCGCGGCTCTGGAGCAGGGAGGCTCTGCGGGACCCCCGGGCTGTGCCCCCTCCCGGGCCGTGCCCCGGGGCTGATGCTCGGCCCGGGCTCTCTCGCTGTCCCGGCTCCCGCAGGCTCCCGGCGGGAGCGGCACCGCCCGCCCGGCGCCGCAGGGCCGAGCCCTGCCCAGCAAAGGCTCCGTGTCCACGGCCGGGCCCTGCCGGGGCTGCGGCCGCTGCCCGGCCCGGCACAACCCGCAGCGCCCGGCGCGGCTCCCTCCAGCCGGGCACTGCGGCTCCAACGAGCCGGAATATTCAGCGCACGGAATCTCTGTCAGCGCTGCTCACATTGCAAAACCAGCTGCTGCCGAGGCAATCCCAGCTCCCACTGAAGCCTTCCACCCAAAATGCTGCCGTCAGCTCGGACACACCGGTAAGAAACCCAAGAGCAAACTGAAAGCTGATTAGAGAATCTTGCACAATCACATCCAAGAACATTTTGTTATAAAATCACAAATATTAACAGAAGCTGAGAAAGTCAACAATGTTAGAAAACAAGCTTCCAACAATGGGACTCAAAGAGCTAAGGGCATGCGTTTGAATGGAATGAGCCCCTCTCTTTCTGACATGTGAGCAATGCCATGGAATTTTCCAAACCAGAGAAATAGGGTGGCCTGGCAGCAGCAGCTTCACACACAGACACAGCAATGACACAGAACAGGGCAGGGCAAGAGGCTGACAAAACTCTAGCCGCTACTTGCAATGAAGTACCTTTGTTTCCAGTTCTAATCTAGCCACTATTAATATAGAGTCCAAAAGACTAAAAATACTAGTAATAATAATAACTGTACCATTAATAGCAAAAATAGAGGTAATAGAAATAATAAGAATTAATAGTGGTAATAAAAACTCTACCATACTTATACCAGGTTTGCATGGCCACGTTTTGGTAAGGCAGGGGATCTAGGAGCAGCTTCTGTGAGAGCAGCTGCTCCTCTATGTCCCACAGAGTCAATTCCAGCCGGCTTCAGGACAGACAGGCTGCTGGCCAAGGCTGGCCCTGTTAGAAATGGTGGTAACGCCTTTGGGATAAGAGATTTAAGGAAATGGGTGATGCTGGAGTTGTGACTGTGAGCAGGGAGGAGCAGGGTGAGGATGTGTGAGGGGAGCAGCTCTGCACACCCCCAGGGCAGGGCAGGGCAGGGCAGGGCAGGAGGGGCAGGAGCTGCTCCAGCTGCTGGAGCTGATTGCCCTGAGATTCCCTGGTCAGTCCCTGGGGAGGCAGCTGGGCCCTGCAGCCCATGGAGTGCACGGAGGGCAGAGATGCACCTGCAGCGCCTGGAGGAGCCCGTGCTGGAGCAGGGGGATGCCTGAGCGGAGGCTGCGACCCCATGAGAAACCTGTGCTGGAGCAGGGACCTGGCAGGGACCTGCAAACCCCTGGAGAGGAGCCCACGCTGGAGCAGGGCCCTGCCAGGACTTGTGAGCCCATGGAGGAGCGAGCCACGCTGCAGCAGCTTGTGGAGAACTGCTGTCCGTGGGATGAACTCACCGTGGAGAAGTTCATGGAGAAGTGTCTCCAGAAGGGACCCCTGGCACAGCAGGGGAACGACTCCTCCCCCCGAGCAGCAGGAGAAACAACAGGGGATGAACTGACCAGAGCCCCCATTTCCTGTCTCCCTGCAGCCACTGTGGGAGGAGATAGAGCTGGGAAGGAGGGAGGGAAGGGCAGAAGGTGTTTTTAAAGCTTGGTTTTACTTCTCACTATCCTGCCCTGATCCAGATAGCAATAAATTCCATTATTATCTCCAATTTTGAAAATGGTTTGCCCATGATGGCATTTGCTGAGTGATCTGTCCCAGTCCTTAGCTCAACCCATGAAGCCTTCATTCTGTTTTCTCCCTCCTGTCCATCTCTGGAGGGGAGTGAGAGAGCAGCTTTGGTGGGTGCCTGATATCCAGCCAGGGTGAACAGCCAACACTTCCTTTCCTTCATTCATTCTTTCTTTCCAAAGGTCACTGTGAAGGGGTTGAGTGGGGCTTTGAAGGAGGGAGTGAAGGTGGTGGGGAGTGGTGGGGACAGGAGCCACAGGGACGAGGGACAGGCATCAGAGGGGCCTGGGCAGCTGGCAGGGGGCACAGCCTGTCCCCTGGCCCAGCAGCAGGGGACAGGGGGCACGGCCTGTCCCCCTGGCCCAGCAGCAGGGGACAGGGGGCACAGCCTGTCCCCCTGGCCCAGCAGCAGCCCCGTGCCCTGCCCAAGGTGCTCCCAGCAGGGGCTGGGCCCCAGAGGCAGGGGGAGACCCCAGTCCCGGGGCAGCGTTTCTGCCCCGTCCCCTGTCCAGCCCAGCCTGCCCCGTGTGCACAGTGACCGCTGGCACGGGCTGCCCTGGACACTGTGACCTGCTGGGGACACTGAGAGCTGCCCCGCTGTGACACTGCCCTTGGGATTGCACAGGCACCAAACAAACCCCAGCCAGCACCACCCCTTGTCATGTCCCAGGCACCAGGGCACATCCCAGCCCCACTCCTGGTGATGTCCCAGGCACCAGGGCACATCCCAGCCCCGCTCCTGGTGATGTCCCAGGCACCAGGGCACATCCCAGCCCCGCTCCTGCTGATAAACAGATTTCAGGGGCACAAAAACAGTTGCAGACTTCCCATACTTTAGGGATCCATTAAGCACAGGAAAACGGCAAGGTTTCATTTGTCACGTATCCATGGGAAAGGCAGAAAGGTCAGAACGAGGAAGGCTTATATTGCTTCTTCATTTTGGAGACCCCTCCCCGAAATGGACCCCCGACTCATTTCAGGGAACAGAACCACACATGCTTAATTGCCTTTTTGCCAATTAGCACATGAAGCGGAGCAGAGGAAGTGACAGGGATATGAATATGCATTCATATTTTGTGTATTCAAGACTTCTGCAAATAAAAAAGCTTTGTAATACCTGTGATTTTTGCAGTGTGCATTAGGGAATTATCCCACTTACTGCCTGGCTGACTCAATAAACATACACTTTCTAACTTTAAACTCTTAGAGAGTTTTTGTCCATCTCATTTGGATATCGATATTAGATTGATATTCATATTTTAGTAAATCATTGTCTTAAAGAAGTCCTAGTATGTGCATTAACATGTCTTTTCTTAATATTTGTGTAATTATTCTTGCATTGCTTCAAGATAAACTGGTATGATTCAAAGAATATCCACTGAGGTACAGACAGAACATTGATTTGTCATAAGCAAATTGCAGTTGCAATGTTTTTTCACTGAAATTCTGCCACTTGTCATCATTTTAAAAGTTAAAAGTCAGATTTTATTAAAGTCAATAAAAAATTTCTAACTTCTAACAAAGGGAAAAAAGTATATGGTTTGCACTAGATAAAATATAAATACAGAAAATGTCTCCCAACCAAGTTCCTTGCCCTGATCAAAACATCTCCCAATCAAGTTCTTTGCCCTGAACCTGGCTGGTAAAGAAAAATATTATCAGTAAACCTGGATGAAACTTTGCATAAGTTAATAGTATTCAAAATCCATGTTCTAATCCTATTATTATTTCTTAGACAAAGAAAAAAGGGGAAAGGGGTTGGATTGAGGGTACACCCTCCTCGCCTCTGAGTCTGTTCTCATGTTTTACAATAAATCCTACAACAGAGCAATACAGCTGCCTAAAATATGGACACTGGAAACCACAGACAGCATTACAAATGATCACCTGCCTCATGAACAGTTCATAGATGGATTTGATTTGTTTACAAATTATTTCTCATGTTTACAAACAGTTTTTCTGTTTACAGACTGTTTTCTGGGAGTTTGGTTTTTCCCCAAGGGATCAAGTGCTTAAAGGTTGTTTTATAAAATTGGGTTTTTCTCCAAGTGTTAAATGGGCTCAGGGTTAAATAGCTTTCTGCTTTTAGAGATAAGTTCAATTTGTAACCAAGAAGCATTATGCCTGTGGCCTGAGTTCTCCCCTAACAGTTCCTGGAGGGGAATGCTGCAGCTCCAGTGTAAATTAGATGCACGCTGTCCTCTGTCACCATGTTGGCAAAGGGCCCTTGCAGATGGGTGACAGAGAACAATACACAGAATTTTATAAAGAAAAGAAGGGTGAGGTGTTCCCATGATTGACAGGGGTCTTGACCAATCAAATATCTCCCAAAACTGCAGGCACCTCACGGGCCAGAACCTGAAGGGGCGTGGAGCTCAAACCAATGAGAGCTTCCAGGCCTGGTCTTTCAAATGCCCTGTGTAAGGGGGGGCTTGGGAAATAAAATCTCTCTGTTGCCCCATGAACTCGGGAGGAGCAGTCTTTGTCTCCTGTGCCCTCGCTGCCCCACGAGACCAAAGAGATGTTCACCAGGGCCCTCCCTGTTTGTGGCCGTCCATTGCCCAGCTGAGCAGGCAGCCAGTTTTGTTTGCAGTGAGCTGCCACAGGAAGACACACAGCAGCTGGAGATTTGAATAGCAGGGCTTGGGCCAATTCTTCTTCTTTCAGAGTGCAAGAAAGACGCAAAAGCACAAGGAAACATGGCAGTGTTTCGGTGGAGTCTCTTTGTCCTGTGAAGTTCAGTAGCTGTTGGTGTTTCTGTGCTGCTGCTAATCCCTTCCATGAAAAAATCATTCTGGGAAGGAGCAACAACATCTATCAAGCACGAAGTGTTGCCACCAGTTGCTCCAGGTGCTGCTACCAACAGCCCCTGTAGGACGGAGCACAGCCCCCAGTGCACACCAGCTTTGGCTGCCCTCGGGCAGAGAAGCCCTTTTGGGGCACAGGTTTCTGGAGACGGGCACCGGTGCTGCCAGGGCTCGGGGGAACTCTGCTTGGGCGGGGACTGTGCCTCACCTGCTGCTGTCAGCGCTGCCCGGGCCCCAGGGCTCAGAGCAGCATTTCTGCCCTGGTCCACACGTTCCCGGTCTGTGTCCCACGGCCGTGCTCAGGATGGCCACCATGTGGGACGTGTCCCGAGGAGGCCGTGCCAGCTTCTGTGGAGGCCCCGTGCCCTTCCCGCCGCGGCTGCGTCGGCAGCTGCGGGGGCTCCTGCTGCTCTGAGCCCGCAGAGCAGGGCAGCGTTTGCTGATGGGCTGAGCCCTTCCTAAAGATCCTGTTGGGCTGTCTGACACACCTGGGGCAAGGCATTCCTTCCAACCTGGGCCACTCTGGGGGGCTGGGGGTGGCCCCAGGGCAGGTGGCAGTGCGTGCAAGGGCCCTTTGTGACACGGTGCAGCATGGTCACCGTGGAATGGAACGGGACTGGGGATCCAAGGGCCCTTGGTGACACGGTGCAGCATGGTCACCATGGAATGGAACGGGGCAGGGATTCCAAGGGCCCTTGGTGACACGCTCTGGCAGAGGTGTTGGCAGTTACAAGTTACAGTTACACTCCACAGTGCTCGGTGCACACGACGAGAGAGGACGCGAGAGAGCGGTGCTGTGAGGAGCCCTTGCACAGACACTCGTTCCTTGCTGACCCGGAGCTTTCCAGAGGTATTACTCCTGCAGGTGAGCTCGTGGCCAGACCAGAGCACTTGGTTACCCCTGGCCTTCCCGAGGCATCTCTTCTGCAGCTGCCCTCGAGGGCAGACTGTGGCATTTGCTTTTCACTGCCCTTGACAGGAGCCTCCTGTCCTTGTGGCTGGAGCCCCAAGAGCAGAGTGCAGGACTTGCTGTCCTGTAGCCTTGCCAAGACTTCACTCTTGCAGGTGCCCTCAAGGCACGACTGCAGCACTTGCTGACTCGGACCTTTTCCTTTTCACCTTCTGCAAGCAGCCATGAATCCAGGCAGTGTCGTAGAGCACAGACCTGCGAGCGTGCCCAAGCTGGCCTGGGGGAAGGAGGAGAAAGAAGGCCCTGAAGCTGCCCCAGCACAGCAGCCTGAAAAGCTGGAGCAGTTCCAGCCACGGCAGAAGGGTGAGTGGCAGAGCTGGGCCACAGGGCTGGTGCCTGCAGCCTGCTTGGCCCCATGCCATGCCATGCCATGCCATGCCATGCCATGCCATGCCATGCCATGCCATGCCATGCCATGCCATGCCATGCCATGCCATGCCATGCCATCCCCTGGGGCCATGCCCGTGGACAGGATGGAATAGGGGCCGGGCAGACACCCCACAGCCGTGCTCCGTGCCCTGGGCCGTCGTGGGGCTGTCCCTGCCTGGGCAGCGCAGGGCTGGGCTGTGTTCTCCGGCCTCTCCCGCAGCCCCTCAGCTCGGGCTGCGCTCGCTCTTTGCCAGGTGCAGCCGTGCAGCGCACACGAGAGCAGGATCGCACCCGTGGCCGCTTCCGCAGAACAGCGCAGGTACCTGCAGCCATCCCCACCTGGGCTGGGCCTGCTGGCACCGCTCAGCCCAGCACTGTGCTCGGAGCACTCCATGCAGCATCCCGGGCTTCTTGCCCTTCTGCTGCAGATGGTTTGCAAATTCATGAAGAGGATTCGGGAGGAAGAGAGCAGCGCCATGGGCACCGTGCTCAGAGCGTACTCTCCCATCTTCAAAACCAAGACCAGCGCTGCCCTGCTGGATATGCTTGTGGAGGAGGGTCCTTCCAGCCCAAAGCAAGTAAGCAGCCTGTGGCCTGGCTATTCTTCTCCCAGCAATTGCTTGGCCTCCCAAGCCACACCTGCTGCTCCCTGGGAGCCTTTGAGGCCATAGCAGTGTGGTGGCAAGGGAAGCATTTCTCTGGGGCAGCTGGGCACATTCCTTCCTCCGGCAGCTTTCCAAGTCTCCCCTTCCTTCTCCAGGTGCCCGCCATGGTGAGGTACATCCACCAGTGGCTCGTGGCCAATGAGTTTCCTGAATACAATCTGTACAGGCCCCTTCTGGATCTGACAGAGGCACAGCCCTCTGACGTGGTGATGGCTCTCCTGCGTGTGGCCCCATTGTGTGACAGGTACGGGGCCCACCTGCCCAGAGGGCTCGGGGCTCAGCAGCCCTTCCCCCTGTGCAGCCTGTCCCAGGTGTCTGACACAGAGAATTCCAGGGCCCTCTGGCTGCTCCCTTTGCCAGCCCTGGCCCCTGCCAGCCCCCCAGCGTGCTGCCATGCTTCCCCCCTGCCCCTCAGGGGCCAGTGCCCACAGGGCTGGGCTGCCTGCGTGCTGCCAGTGAGGGGCAGTGGGCAGAGGCAGGGCTGGCAGAGCAGCTCAGCTCCCCGCTGCCACCCAGGCCACGCTGCTGTGTCCCAGACTCCTCTGAGACAGAGCTCTGACCCCACAGATCTGCTCTGGCCATGTGGAAGAGCATCATGTGCTCGCTGAGGACTGCAGAGCCGGCCATGCTCGTACTCCTCGATGTGCTGGGGAGCTGGCCAGAGCACAGCACGTGCACCTCCGATGGGGACCACACGGCTGTCCTTGCCCTGGCTGTGAGTTCCTGCATTTGCTGGCCCCAAGGCCACCTCTCCAGCAGCTCTCCATCCTCCCTCTCCCACGGCGTCTCCCTGCCTCAGGCGCTGGGCTGAAACCTGGCCTCGGGGCAGCTCCAGGGCCACCAGGCCCGGTGCTCCCCCTGTGTCTCTCTGGGCCTCTCCCTCCCGTGCTCGGGCCCTGCCACACAGACACCTCGGCACTGAGCGCTGTCTCGGGCTGCTCTGTCCTTTGCAGGCAACCGTGGTGATGTGGAAGATCCTCCAGCTGCCCTGTGTGCCACATGTAGTCACCGTGCATTTCCCTGGCCTCTTTGTGCATCTGCTCTTCCAAGTGCTCTTCAGCACTCTGGATGTGCCAGAGGAGGTCGATACCTTCTGGAAGGGATGCCAGCAGCAACACGGCCTTGCCACCAGCCCCAGCAGGTGCTCCATGCCAGTCCTCCTGTCCCTGCCATGTGCCCAGGGCAGGGCCAGTGCTCCCAGTGTAACCTCAGCTTTGCTCTGTGCACAGCTTTGCAGAGCAGACCCTCAAGGCCCTGCTCTGCCAACTTCACTATGAGGATGTGGTGGTGGCCATGGAAGACAAGCGTGGCTGGGACACACTGCTCTGTGCTGACACCCACCACTGTGCTGTGGGCGTGCTGGCCAGGTGAGACCCCCTGCTCCCCAGCTGTCCCCGGCATGTGTGCCCTGTGCCCGAGGTGCCCCACACAGTCCCTGTGGCCGTGGGCCAGAAGGCCTTGTCACCAAGGGACGGCCAAGGAGGCTGCAAAAGGCTGGGAGAGGAGCGTGCCCAAGAGCAGCAACCTCCCAGAGGGCTCAGCTGCCCCTTGCAGGGTGGTGGAGAAAGGCCAGAGCTCTGTGAGGCAGTCCTGGGAGAGGTTTGCCCCCACTGGCTAAGGGCTTTGACTCGTGTTTCCTCCTGTCAGAGAAATGCACCGCGCATCCGAAGCCGCGTGTTCCAGGATTGCGTTCCACCTGCTCGGGCTGCTCAGCAAGGACACGCCGTGCCGGGATTTGGCCGCCCTGGCGTTCCTTGTGGAGGTGAGCCTGAAGGCCGGCGCTGCCTCGCTGAGCTGCCTCCCGGCTCTCTGCCCTCTCTTGGCCGCAGTGCCTGGGACGGAGCCCGCGCCCTGTGCTGCTGCCTGGGCCCGACCCTGGGCGGTTCTGGGCTCCCGCCGGCCGCTCCCCCGTCACCGGCCTGTGCCTTTCAGATCCTGGAGCACCTGAACTTGAGTGAGTGCCGGGACAGCGTCCTGCAGTTCCTGTCCAAGCACCTGCAGGGCGAGTGCAGGGGGAGGCGTCGCTTGGCACTCCGAGGCCTCGTGGCGCTCGGCACCACCAGTGTCTCGGTGAGAAGAGCGCAGGGGCTGAAGCCGTGCTGCCAGCGTGGGGCTGGGGAAGGCAGTCCCTGGGGCTTGGCTGGCCTTGGGGCACTGGGGCAGCTGCTGCCAGCTCTCCTGCCTCCTGCTGCAGCTGCCCCAGGGCTTTGGCACAGGCCTGTGGCCCCTGGGCCCTGTGGCAGCAGGATGGTGTTTCACACACTTGTGTTCCACAAGTAGATGGCCATAAGGATGTGGAGCCTGCATGAGAGGCTCGTGGAACTCCTGAAGGAAGATGACAGCACCATGCTCAGGATGACCACGGTTCTCCTCAGGGGTTTGTTCCTGTGCAATGGTGCCCCAGTAACCAGCGCCCTCGCCCTGCAGCTGGCTGAGGCGCTCCTGCCACTCTTTGACAACGTAAGGCTCTGCGCCTCCAGCCATGGCCAGCGGGTGCTGCCCGCACACTTTGTGCCCTGTGCACTCACAGGCTGTGCCCAGGTGGGCCTGAAGCAGCTGACGCTGAGGCCTTTCTTCCTCCCATCCATACAGGAGGACAGCGAGGTGCAGTTGTGCTCCATGTTTATCTTCAAGGAGATGCTGGATGTTTTTCCAGAAGAGGAAAAAAAGGTCCTCAAGGCACACGTGCGCTGGAGCCTGGTGCCACTCTTCTTCCACTGCCACGATGAGAACCAGAGAGTGGCAGAGGTGAGGACTCGGCAGCTGCCGCTGGCCCCTGGCAGGGGCTGGGCTGGCCCTGCCCTGGCGCCTCGCAGGCTGCAGCTCCTGCTGGCCTTGGCACAGGGACGGGGTCCTGCGCCCTGGGCTGTGGGGCCATCTCCGCGTCTCTGCTGCTCTCCAGGCTTCTCAGGAAACACTGCTCTGTGCGGCCGAGTTCCTCAAGAGGAGGGATCTTGAACAGCTGGTGAAGAACCAGAAGCTGTGGCAGTTCCCCGAGTGCCTGGTAAGGAGGGCCGGGAAGCCGCAGCCCCAGCCTGGAGCAGCCCCTGAGCGCGGTGCTCGGTGTGCGGGCTGGCAGCTGTGCCCCTGCCCGCTGCTGCAGCCTGAGGCCGCGCGGGCTCTGCTCCAGGCTCCTGCGGCCCCAGCCGGGTGCCCATGGAGCCCCGGCCCGGGGGGCTGCGGGGCCAACCCTTCCCTCCTGTCGCTCTCTCCAGCTGGCAGAGGACAGCAGCAGCGTGGCCGAGCACCTGCGCCGGGCCCTGCCCTACCTGCAGAGCCCACAGGAGCCCCTGCGAGAGGCGGCCGTCAGGTTCATGGGTGAGCCACGAGCCGGGCCAGGAGGGCGTGTGGGCACAGGGCTGGCGGCGCCGCTGGCAGGGAGCTGTGCCCTGGGCCTGACAGGCTCTGTGTTCCCAGGGACGGCCGGGCGGCACCTGAGGGGGAGGAAGGAAGAGCTCCAGCTCCTCTCTGAGGGTGACCAAGGGCAGCGGGCTGCCAGCGGGGGCTGCCGGGGGAGCTGCGAGCCCTGCCCCGGCTGCGGAGGGCTCTGCTCCCTGTGTGAACCAGGGCCGGCGTGGGCAGAGCACACAGAGCTTTCAGGGCACCTGGGGGATTCGTGGCCAGCAGCTTCGGGCTGATCCAGCTGGTCCCTGCTCCCTGCTGGCCATGGCCAGAGCCGGCTGGGATGGCCCTGGCACAGAGTCCCCTCGGGTCCCGTCAGATGTGGGAACGGACCATGGCTCTGTTCCTCTCTCTTTCAGGCCTTGAAGGCACAGCCAATGACATCAGTGACGCCGTCGCAAGCCTGGCAGTTCAAACACCGTACATCGTCCAGGAAGCAGAGAGAGCTCCATATTCCACCTTTGACAGCCTGCGTGATCGGCTCTGCAGGGCATGGAGGAGACGGCCTCGTCTGTCGGGGCTCGGCTGGCTGCGCTGCTGGAGCTCTGCACAGAGCTGATTCCAGAGGCTCTGTCTGCTGGGGCCACCCAAGCCAGCAGGAATGTTTTGTTTCGTTAAGATTGTTCTTTTCTTTCTTTTTGTTTTTTTTTAGCATGTTAATATAGGATGTGTTGCTATAGACAGACTCCCAGGATCTTTCTTTGGCTGCCCAGGCTCTGCAGGGCCAAGGGGAAGAGGGAGAAAAGGGTTCCTGGGCTCAGCAAGCTGCCCAGGCTTGCAGGGTTGCAGGGAAAATGGCCAGAAGCCCCTTGGCCTTTGGTGGCTCTGATGAAGCCCTTGTGCTGCCCACAGAGCAGATGGGCAGGGGCTGGAGCTGTGGGGATCTCTGTGAGAGCGGTGCCTGGAGATGGCCACAAGCCCTGTCCCAGGCAGGAAGCGCCATCCGTGTCCTCCTGCCCGTGTGTTGCTGGCTGGATTGCTGAGGGCTCCCAGGTGCCTCTTGGTGGGGCTCCTCTGGAGCTCCTGTGGGGCTGCGGCGCTGCTGCCGGGGAGGTTGGCCGGGCTGGGGAGACCCTGAGGGGACGGGGCCATGAAGGGATGAGGGGCTGCGGAAGCCCTGACAGGACAAGGCAGTGGGAAGGCACGAGGGGGACGTGTGAGGGAGAAGGTAACGTTGGCTCAGGGAGGAAAGTGGGTTGGAGCCAAAGAGACCACTCACCCTGATGTTTGTGTGGCAAACAGAGCACGTTTATTCTCAAGCCCTTCCTTCTAAAGGGCCTTTGAAAACCCGGTCTGGATGATTTCACTGCTCTGATCTCTGTGCTCCTTCAGATTCTGGCCTGGGCAATGCCTGCAGCCTTGGGAGAGATGTGATGGGCCCGGCCCCTGTCAGTCAAACCAGGGCTGGTACATTCACCCCGTACAAGCCAGCCTGCACGGTGACACACGGCAACAGAGTGCGAGGCACAGCTCCGGGAGCTCCCCGTGAACCTCAGCTCTGGGACCACTGTCTGCCCCAAGCTTCAGGGGCTGCAGTGGGAGCCCGGCTGGGCTCTGCCCTGGGGCCATCCTGCAGGGACAGCTGCAAACAGGGAGCATTCCCTGCCACAAAGAGCCAAGGCAGGGCTGCAGGGCAGCTGCTCCAGCCCCAACTGCACTGCTGAGTGCTGTGCTCTGGGGCTGGGGCTCCCCGCACAGGGGACTGCACTGGTGTGCCAGAGGGGACAGAGAAGCTGCAGCTTCAGCCTAACTGAGGTGGGTGCGTGGGCTGGAAAGAGTGGGGAGGTTCCAGGGGATTCACAGAGCTCATCCTGCTGCAAGGACGAGGAAAAGGGAGCAGGAACTCAGCAGTGAGGAGAGCTGGGGGCTGGAGAGAAGCTCTGAATGACACTAAAATCCCACCGGACCTCTGAGACATTGCTGCTCCTCAGCCAGTGACAGGATGAGTCCCTAAGCCTGGGGCTCAGCCTTCCTCATGGTGAGGGGCACCAAGGAATGCAACAGTGTGATGGAGACTGGAATGGGCTGGGAACTCACTGGGGGAAAAGAAGGAGCAACTGGGAATTAAAAGGCAGGTGAGGGAGAGAACAGTTCAGAGAAGGGCTGAGCTACAGCTTGAGCAAGGTGCAAAAAGTCATTTGGGGTCATCCCAGATTGATTTCATTTCAGAAGTTATTGAACAAGTTTATTTTTTGGGTGGCTGCATGTTTTCTTGAGCTGTGTTGCTGAAATGCTCCAGCCAGTCTGTGCTGCAGGGCACCCCATTTCTCCTTTGGCTAATTGCAGCCTGGTGCTGAGCTCCAGCAGGGCCCTGGCAGAGCCCAGAGCAGCCTCAGCACCCGCAGAGCCCGGCTGCAAGGAGAGAAACCAGAAAGCCCCGTCAGCTGAAGGCTCCTGTCCCCTTGTCCCAGCCACCCGCGGTGCCCAGGCCATGCTGGCCGTGCCAGAGCTGTGCCCAGAGCTGCCCATCACTGCTGCCTTTGGGAGCAGAGCAGGAGGGCAGGACATGTGCCCAGCCTGCAGCCAGCACGGCACCTCCAGCCCTCAGCAGCTGCCCAGAGCAGGACGCTCCTGTGCTCGCTGCCATCTCCCCAGAGCTCTGATCCCACCATCCCCAGCAGACAGGACCCACCTCACGCCATCCCCCGCTGGAAGAAAAGCTGCTCCCAAACGATGCCCTCAGCCTTCTCCAAGGGCACAGCCCATCCACGCTGCAGCTGCTCCCAAGCACGTCCTGATCCAGACTGGACTCCACCTGAAACGCTTCCTCTAGAAAAACAAACATCAAATTATGGAAAATAGGTTACAGAGAAAAAGGGGAACAAGAAAAAAGGTCAAAAATCTTACCTCTGTCAGGGCCTTAAGGAAGGCCCAACCCCTGCATGCCAGGGAAAAACCCACCATGGGGGAGGGAATCCCAGGCTTTCTCCCTTCCCTTGCACGGCCCCCATGGTGATCCCAAAGCAAACAAGGGCAGTGGAGCAGCCCAAGCCCTCCTTTGCCTGCAAAGCAAAGCAGCCCCTGCACAGGGTCTGGAGTCCCACCTCTGCTCCCACCATGGGGGTTTGTTTGTGTCGGGTTGGCTGCCCCAGCCCAGCCCCAGTCCGGGGCACGGTGGGTGCTGGGGGCTGTTGGCAGGGCCAGGAGCCCACTCCCATTTCGTACCCACCCCAGCCCATGTCCCCAGCCCTTCCAAAAGCAGCCTGGCAGCCGACTGAAGGATCAGCTGCATCCGCCCCAGCAAAGGGGTAACCTTTGGTTCCCAGACAGGCTGCACAATGCCCAAATCTGGGAGCATCCCCCTGCGTGTGGACTCATCTGCAAATTCCCTGTGGAACCTGGCTTTGGAGAAGGTGTCAGAATCAAAGTCCACCATCTTCAGCCTGCCAGACAGCAGGTGGAGCAAGAGGTTGTCATCCTTGACGTCATCCTCACTGTCCCCAGCAGCAGCAGCCCCACCTGGGACAGCTTCTCGAGGGGCTCCTTCTCCTTCCCTGGGCCAGACCAGGCTGTCAGGGCTCTGCCCAGGGCCCCAGCCATCCATGAACCATGGCAAGCAAAACCAGGGGGATGGTGGGCCCCAGTGCTTGCCACACCAGGTCTCCAGCTCAGCTCCAGCCCATGAGCTGCGTCTTCCCTTCTGCTGACCCCTGCTCAGAGCTACAGGCAGGACAAAACCTGTCTGGTTGGCTTTGCTACTGAGTGCCAAGAGATGTGTGGAGCTGTTATCTGCCAGGCCCCTGGATCCAACTGTGCACTTGGATCTCTCCCATCTTCTAGGGCAGAGGAACACCCTGCACCCAAGGATCACGGAAAAGCTCTTCTAAGGATGGCCTGTTCAAGGGCTGCATGGACAAACCCCTCTTAATGACATCCTGGCACTCTGGGGAGAGAAACCAGAAATCACCAGTCATTTGGAGAAGTTGCCCCCTGTTTCCGTGCCCACGCCATGCTGGGTGTGCCCAGAGCTGGGCCTAAACTTCCCCATGGATTCTCTGTTTGGAGGAGAGCAGGAGAACAGGACATGTGCCACCTCCTCAGCAGCTACCAGAGCAGGATGCGCATGAGCTGCTGCTGTCTCCCCGCCCTGGCTTTGCCCCTGTGCCCAGAGATGAGGATCCACCTTGAGAAAGCCATCCTGGGAACAAGATCTGCTCCCAGATATCTCCTGGCCCCTCCTGAACGGGTGCTTCCCCATGACCAGGTGGTGCAGCAGGAGGCCCAGGGACCAGATCGTCGCTGCCTCACCATGGTAGTGTTGGTGGTGGATCCACTCTGGTGGGCTGTAGGACAGGGTTCCTGTGGAACACAGATACATTCATCAGGGGGATGCTGCTGCTCCCAGAGCCTGGCACCAGTACCCCTGGGCATGTGGGGGCTGCCCCAGTGGCACACGGTGTGACCGCTGCCCTCTCGCCAGCACCTGGGACTTGTGTACAGACTCAGGCCTGGAAAAGAAGCCACTGGTGCTGGAAGAGGGCAGTAGAAGCCCTGGGAAGGCACAACCATGACACACAAAAGAAACTCACCCAGTGGTGGAGAAAACCCCCTCTCCTCCCTGCTTGCATGGCCCCACAAAATGTTAATATGCCAAGGCAAACAAGGGGAGCACAGCAGTCCAAGCCCTTCCTTGCCTGCACACCAAACTGTCTGGGGCACGGGGTCAGTCCCCCTCTCTGCTACCCCCATGGGGGTTTTTGTCGGGCTGGCTGCCCCAGCTCCAGCCCCAGCCCAGGGCACAGTGGGTGCTGAAGGCTGTCGGCAGGGATGGGAGTTGGCCCCCTCACACCCCACTCAAATCAACCTGGCTCCAGCATTAATCCCATCCTGGCTGCAATAGGGGAAGCCCGGGTGCTGCACCTTGGCTGGGCCATGAGATGCCCAGAAGCATCCCCTGGCAGGGCTCACCTGCAAACTGGGTGTAGGCTGTGTCTTGGAGGAAAGTGCCACAGCCAAAGTCGATCAGTGTCAGCTGCCCGGTGGCCAGGTTGAGCAGGATGTTCCCTGGTTTGATGTCCCTGTGCAGGACCCCGCAGCTGGGGCAGCGCCGCACGGCCTCCAGCACCTCGAGGAGCAGCCCCCGCGCCTCCTCCTCCGGCAGAAATCCCCACTCCACCAGGAAACCCGACAGGTCCTGGCACCGCTCCGGATGCTCCAGCACCAGCACAAAGCTGTCGGGGAGCTGAAGCCACTCCAGGAGCTGAATGACACCAGCACAGCCAGAGGAGACCTTGTCCAGCAGCGCGATCTCCAGGGCTGCGCTGGTGCCGTGGGGCTGCGGGAGGAGCACGATGCCGTCAGTGGGGCTGATGCCGTGCCGGGGGTCGGGAACCCCTCAGCCAGCCCGGGATGCTCTGCGCCCTGCGCTGGCCCCACGCCCGCTCTCCCTCCAGGCGTCCTGGCAGCTCCCACCCTGCCGGGCCCCGGCTCAGCCCCGCCCGGCACGGCCCGGCTTCTGCCGCTGGCCCCGCTCGCTCACCAGCTCGCCCCAGTGCCAGATGCTTTCGCTGCTTTCGCTGCTTTCGCTGCTTTCGCTGCTTTCGCTGCTTTCGCTGCTGCTGCTGCCGCTGCAGCTTAAGCTCGATGTCCCTGTGTCCCCGTGTCCGTGTGTCCATGTCCATGTGTCCCCGTGTCCGTGTGTCCCCGTGTCCGTGTGTCCCCGTGTCTGTGTGTCCCCGTGTCTGTGTGTCCCCGTGTCTGTGTGTCCCTGTGTCCGTGTGTCCCCGTGTCCGTGTGTCCCCGTGTCCGTGTGTCCGCTGCCCGCTCACCCCCGTGCCCAGCCCCGCGCTCCCCGGGGCAGCCCCTGAGCCTGTCCAAACACGGGAACTTTGCCGTGTCCAGCCCAGACCCAGAGTCTGGAGTCCTGCCCAGGGGCACAGGAATCCCCTCGGTCACTGCTGTGCATTGTCCCTGCTGAGGGTCAAACACTCTTGGAGCACATTCCCTGAATGCTGAATTTGTACCTGACCCAAGCACTGCACTTAGTCCCCAGCACTGATATCCAAAAAAAAAAAAAAACACAACCTCAAAACTTGTCTAAAACTTGCCACGTCGTGGATTATAAAAGTGAGATCCATTTGCAATTAGTGGGAAGGAGAAGTAGTGAAAGATAGAAAAGGGTAGCATAAAAATAAACAGAGAAAAACATCTTGGATTTTTTCTTTCCATTTTCATTTCATTTCTTAAAAGCTGTTTCAGTTTTCCTAGAATATTCTACACAGTCCTGTTTGCTGTTTCCAAGAACCTTGGCTGGAAAACGAGGAAGGTTTGAGCAGCTTCTGTCACAAGATGTGCCACCAGCTGCAGCTTCTCTTGCCTTTCCACACTGTGTGTGCAGCTCAACTCTTGCAGAAAAGCGGGACAAATAGTTGAAAAATTTTACAATTTGTTCTTTCTTTTCCTTGTGGGCTGGGCAGTTGGGCCATTGGTGAGATTTTCACTGTTATTGTTCTACCCTAAGAAAACATGATGGGCTACCAGGAATTGTCAGGGAATGCAAGCCTGACTGAATGCAGAGAAAGAATATCCAGAGCCTGCAGCCAGAAATTGAGAGCTGTGTGATAATCATTCCAACATCCCCATGGACAGCTTGAAAGTGATGTAGAAGATGAAAATGGACTGACAGAGGGAGTTTGTTTCTGTGTTCATTTTAGAAGCTTCCACATCTCATGCACTGATATATATCAAGACTTCAATCAGTTCATGAAAAGCACCAGAACAATCTGGACCTTTCAGGAGATGACTGTAGGTATCTGAAAAGGAGAAATGCAGGCAATGACTTGGTGGACTTTGTCTGGAAGAAGGGTCACTTTTCCCAAATAATTTCTAATCCATCTCCTCTGCATTTGTCTTTCTGAAAAAGGCCATTTTCATCCCAGATTCACCATGAAATGGGAACCCTGAGCTTGTGGAAGTGCCTGAAAGATGCCCTGTTCCTCTGCAGGGACACTCGGGCTGAGACAGGAGCCAGAGCCCTCTCTGGGGAAGCCTCCTCCGAGCTGGAATTTGTGCTCTGCTTGGAGAGGAGGAGGAGGGGAGAAGGCTGGCGCTGTGTGGCAGGAGCAGGAGGTTTGGGCCGCAGGACATTCCGTCTGCGCCGCTGCCCCGCAATGGGCAGGAACACTGTGGGGAAGGCTGGGGGACACTGGAGCGGGATATGGATGGAACTGGGGGGAACTGGGAGGGCCTGGGAATGAACTCAGGTGTATTGGGAGGGACTGGGCTGTACTGGGAGGGACTGGAGGGGCACTGGGGCTGTACTGGGCTGTACTGGGGATGAACTGGGCTGTACTGGGAGGGACTGGAGGGGCACTGGGGCTGTACTGGGCTGTACTGGGGATGAACTGGGCTGTGCTGGGAGGGACTGGAGGGGTTGAATGGCTGTTCCCGCCCGCACTGCCTCCCATTGGCCGAGGCTCCCGCCTATCACGATTCCAACCAATCAGCGCGTGGGATCACGGCTTTGGGGGCGGGGCCTAAGGCCTGCGCCATCTTTTCTTTTGCCTACAACTCCCGTCATGCTCTGCGGCCCCATAGAGCCCCATTAAAGCCGGGACTACAACGCCCGTCATGCCCCGCGCTCCACAGAACCCCGGTACCGCCCCCATCTCTCCCATCAGTCTCCCCCAGACCCTCCGGGACCCCCAAGTGCCCTCAGCGCCCATTCGGGACCCCCAAAATTTTACTGGCAAAGTACAAAAGAACAAGGAACTTTGGAAAAGTATTTAATACAAATCCAATCCAACTTAAATCACTTGTCACAGCTGTAACTTCATTCCCTCAGCCCATTTAACCTGGAAACCCCTAAACACTGCAGTTGTTCAGGTGCCCAAAACTGTTCCATATAAAGAGCATTAGAAGGAGAGGAAAGAGAGAGAGGCAGGAAGACAGAAGCTCCACAGAAAGACACACATGTGACTCCCAGCTCCTGGGGCTCCAGTGTGGGTGAGACACAAACCCCAGGAGAAGGCAGAGTCCATACCAGGGGCTGACCTTGTGCTCCTTGGTTTTAAGCCCCTGGGCCTTCGTGGGCCTCCCCCCAGCTGGGACTTCTGATATCTCAGGTGTTCAGAGCTGGGTCAGCGCTGTCCCAGCAGAGTGACTGATCGACAGCTCAGCCCAAGGTGTCTGGGAACATTGATTTCATCCAGCCTCTGACAGCGACCACGGTGACACTGGGGAACCTCATGGAGCCTCATGGAGCCATGGGTCAGTTGTGACAAGGCAGGTCCAAGGACACCCTGGTGACACTGGGGAACCTCATCGAGCCGTGGATCAGTTGTGACACTGTGGGGACCTCGTGGAATCAGAGGAGACCATTGGGAAGCTCCCATGGATCCAAGGGCCCAGGGTGACACTGTGGAGCCCAGAGTGTCATGGAGGAGCCATTTTAACACTGTGTGTCCCCATGGAAGCAAGGGAACATGGGACAGGCTGATGCCTTAAGTTTTAGCTTCCATATTTTCCCAATTCTGTGCTGTATCAGTCTGTAACTCTGAACTTCATACAGAGTGTCAGCAAGTTCTCTTACAGTGTAGTCAGACAAAACAATCCTTTTCCTGCCCGAGAACCATAGACACCGCTGCAGCTTCGGGCCCAAAAATTGAAAACACCAGCGAATTGAGGAGAGCAGACTGGGAGGGTGGGGCTGCATAACCTGAAGGTATAATTGGACAATTAACCCCAATATGGAAATGAACCAAATCTTACAAAAGTATGTAAACACGTGACCTGGCGTCCATCCTGGGTGTACCCTCAGCCAGGCCCTTGTACTGCCCAGGTGAATCCTTTGAAGGCCTTTTTAATAAATCCCCACTTTACTCCTGTAACACTGTCCAGCCTCTGCTCTAGGTGGCCTCTCAAGGCATCAAGGCCTGGCTGGCTGGGCCACCTGGGGGCCACCTGACAGGTCCAGCTGACCTTGGCATGTCCAGGGCTGCTGCTCATCTGCCCCTGGAGCACTGGGGCTCAGTGCTCTCCTTCCTGTGGAAAGAACTGTCCCTCTCCTCCAGGTGCCCATGGACAAAATTTGGATTCCTCTTCTTAGTTTGCTTCTATGCAAAGATTGTTCCCAGATGAAACCTGCCAGGACAGACAGACCTGGCTGGCTTGGCCACCCAGGGGCCACCTCTCATCTTCCTGTGAAACACTGGGACCCTGTGCTTTTCTTTCTTATGGGAAAAAAGCACCTTTCACATCCAGGCACCCATGGCCAAAGTTGGGAATCCGCCTCCAGGATTCCCTATATCCAGGGATTTCTCCCAGGTGAAAGCTTCCAGGAGAGACAAGTCTGGCTGGCCTTGATCTCCAAAGAGCTGATTTTTATCTGCCTTTGAAACACTGGGGCTTTGTGCCTTCCTTTATGATGAAAAGAACTCTTCTTCCTGCCCAGGTGCCCATGGCCAGAACTGAGATTCCACCTTCAAAATTCTGAATATCCAAGGATTTCCCCCAGATGAAAGGTGCCAGAGAGACAGGTCTGGCTCTCTTGGCCTATGGTGACCACCTCTCATCTCCTTCCAAAACACCTGGGCTCCACGCTTCTCTTTCCTATGGGAAAAACCATCCATCTCGACCAGATGCCCATGGCCAAAGTTTGGAATCCTCCTCCAGAATTCCCTAGGTCCAAGGATTTCTCAGTGACAAAAGCTGCCAGGACAAACAGGTCTGGCTGGCCTGGCCTCCCAGGAGCCTTCTCTCTCTGCTTCTGCCCCTGCAACACTGGGGCTCTGGGCTTTCCTTCCTATGGAAAAGAACCATCCTTCTTAACAATGCAGAAATGGCTGAAACTGGGGTTCCACCTCCCAAATTCCCTATATCCAAGGGTTGCTTTCAGACAAAAAAATACCAGAACAGAGAGGTCTGGCTGCCCTTGGCCTCTGATGGTCACCTTTCATCTGCCCCTGAAACACCGGTGTTCTGTGCTTGTCTTCCTATGGAAAAGAACTGTCCTTCTCCTCCAGGCAGCCAGGTCTGAAACTGGCATTCCACCTCTAAAATTCCCTATATCCAAGGACAAAATCTGCCAGCACCATCTGATCTGGCTGCCTTTGGCCTCTGGTGGCTGTGGCTCATCTGCCCCTGCAACACTGGGGCTGGGTTGTTCCTTTCCTGTGGAGACCATGGTGGCATGATGAGGATCTGGAGGAACCATGGAGTGCATTGTGAAACTTTGGGGCCATGGTGACACCGCGGGGCTCCATGGAACCCAGAGACCACCATGACTCTGTGGGGCCTTGTGGAACCATGGAGACCATTCCGACCCTTCAGAGCCTCGTGTCATCAAGGGGGCATTGTGACACCTCAGGGCCTCCTGGAAACAAGGGACCATTGGGACACTGTGGGGCTCCATGGAATGAGGGGAACAGGGAACAGGTCTGGCAGGCTTGGCCTCCCAGGGACCACCTGACAGATCTGGCTGATCTTGGAATGTCAAGGGCTGCTTCTCATCTGCCCATGAACCACTGGGGCTCCGTGCTTTCCTTGCTATGGAAAAGAACTGTCCCTCTTTTCAGACACCCATGGACAAAATTGGTATTTCCCCTAAAAAATTTCCTGTATGCAAGGGTATCTGCCAGAAAAAAACCTTCCAGCTCTGGCTGGCCTTGGCCTCTGATGGTCGCATCTCAGTTGCCTCAGAAGCACTGGGGCTCTGTGCCTTCCTTCCTGCAGAAAAGAACTGACCCTCTTGTGCAGGGGCCATGGCAGGAACTGGAATGTGGCCGCCAAAATTCCATCTATCCTAGGATTGCTCCCAGACAAAAGCTGCCAGGACATACAGTTCTGCCTGGCCTTGGCCTCTGGTGATATGAGCAGAAGGTTTTCCTTTGCAAACACCTTGGAGAGGGCCGAGAGATCTCCCGAGCTGGGTTTTGCAGGCCTCAGGAACATAACCCATGTATGGAGGCTGATGTGCCTGGGCTCAGCTGTGAAGAGACTGAGGACAGATCAGGAGTGGCCTGGCAGGGCTTGAAGGGTGGATGTGGAAATGGTGGAGCTTTTCTCCATAGTGGGAATCAGGCAGGGAGAGAAATTATTCCACAAATGCAGCTGGGGAAGGACAGACTGGACACAGGAGAAGGGAATTTCCCTCCCAGGGCAGGGCTGTGGTGCAACACGTCCCCAGCAGGAGCCTGGAGCAGCCCAAGGCTTTGTGTGGCCAGGCAGGGGCAGCAGGAGGCAGAGCTGCCAGCAAAGGAAGGGCCAGCGAGGTGGGGCAGCCGGGGATGACGACAGCCTGCAGGGACAGAGGCGCAGGGCAGGGACACCGTGGGACAGCCTGGGCTGCAGAGGGCTCAGGGATGTGCAGCAGCTGCAAGGCCCTGACAGAGCCAACCTGTGCAGCCCTTTGGCCATGGCTGCTGGCCCTGGGCCTGAGGCCACCAGGGGACAAGTGACCCTTGCAGCCCTGGGGCCTCAGTGCCTCCTTGTCCCTGCTCAGCAGCCTGGCAGGGGCCACCCCATGGTCCTGCCCTTGGCACTGCACATCCCCACATGCCAGTGCCCATCCCGAGAAGAGCCCTGAGCAATGAGGGAGGGACAGGATCTGCCTTGCCACGGGCTGGGCACAGGCCTGGGCCCTTTGCATTCCTGAAACACATCGAGGTTTGCTCAGCACCAGAGACACCTTCCCCTTGCTTGTCCCTTGCTGTCATCTCTGCTCCAGCATTATGGTCTACTTGGGGACACTTTCTCAGTCGTGTCCCTCAGTGGGACCCATTAAAACTTCAAGAAACTTCAGTGTTTCAATCACACTTTGAGTTCTTGAGAAGTTTTTTGAGCACACTCTCTGGGAATGAGACTAATGAAAACAACAGCAGCCCCTGAGACGGTCATTAAAGTCCTTGTGCTCTGTCTGTGCTGCTGAGCTGGGCCGGGCTCCTGGCACAGAGGGTGATGCTGGTAACCAAGCAGAGCTTCAAAAGCACATTTCTCTTGCTGAGCAGCTCTTCTCCCAGCCCAGCAGGGCTGGGGCACTGCCTGCAGCCAGCCTGAGCACAGCACAGAGGCACAGAGAGCTTCAATCAGTCAGGGCTGGGAAGAGGCTGAGAAGTGCCCGGGGCAGAATCACTGCCAGCCCTTGGCACAGGAACCTCCGGCTGCAGGACAATGCAGCTGCAGCTCCTGGAGTGATCTCCTAAAGCTGGAACATCCCAATGACCACAGATCCTGTGAGTACTGAATATTTCTGGTGCAAGGGAGGTGAAATGCTCATGAAGCTCTGACATACTGAGGGCTTCTGATTAGTCATATAATATTTCCAAGACAAGGATTTTGATAAAAATGTGGAAATTTCCTAAGTATTTGTAGTCAGCTGTCTACTATTGAAGAGTGGCAGGGAAAGAAGGATAAATATTAAAGGTTGATTATGAATATTGACAAGTGCATGAGACGTCTGAACTGTTACTTTTAGTGATCAGTAGGTTCACAGGAGATCCCTATTGTGCTTTCAGCCACTCTGCCCATGGACAGCACCAGCAGCACCTTTGCTGGATCCATCAGGCTCAGTCTGAGCTGTCTTTTCTCCAAGCTGCAAACAGAACCTGCACCCAGCCAGTGCCCTGCAAACAGGCAGGGTTCTGTCAGGCCAAGGAGAGTGCACAGAGATTTGGGGTCTGGGAGTGCTGGCACAGAGAGATCAGGCGCAGGGAAACACCTGCAGGAGGAAAATCTCCCGGAAGCAGAGAGAAGATCAGGGAAGGAGAGAAAACAAAACCCAGAAATGCTGAGGCAGGGAGAGTTTAGAGATGTCCAGAGGATCCCCTCCAGTGCAGCCCCTCCCTCTGCACAAGCCCCCTCCCTCCTGTGCCCCAGCCAAGCCTCTGCCCTCAGGGCCGGGGCTCCAAGGCGTGCAGCCCCTCCTGTGCAGGCAGAGCTGCAGCAGAGCCGTGGGGCAGCTCTGCAGCCCCGGGCCCAGTTCCCTCTGCAGAGCACAGGGCTGGGAGCAGCTGCCCAGCACTGGGGACTCTGGCAGGGGCACAGCTGGCTCAGGGTGACACAGCTGTCCCCAGTGCCCGGCTCTGGGCAATGCTGGCAGTGCAACCAGGGATGGAGCTGCATCTCCCTTCATCCAGTGCCATCAGAGGGACACTTGGAAGTGTCCCTGAGATTTCAGTCCAAGCTGGGAGCTTCAATGCAGAGTGCAAAGCTGTCCTAGAGCATCTCTGATTTATGAGATTTATGGGGAAAGGTAGAGGTGTTGTGACACTGAAAATGCTGCTGGGTTGGTGAAATGAGCAAAGTGAGTCCTTGGCTACAAATGTGGAATTGGGCTCTGGTGGATCCATCTGCTCTTACCTGTACCTGAGGGTTTGTAAGAGAAACATGGGAGTGTGACCATCCTTCATGTGAGAAAAATGAAAGCCAAGAGAAGCTCCAAACAGAATGAATAATCATCTCCTCTCAGTCTCCACTCATCATCTTTCCTCAGAAAACTCACTGTAGTCATCAATGGGATGGAGATATGCTGAGGGTTTCTGATATCCAGGAATACCAGGAGAAACATGGAGGCAGCATAAAAAGAAAACCACAAAACTCTCAAATACAGAAGTGTACACATCTGTGTTACAGAGGAGGGTGTATGGGAAATGGCGTTAACTTTAATTACAGGCATCTCCTCTAACTCTTCACTGTCCTTTCTCCATGAACAGGTGCCCATGTGCAGCCACAGCAAATGTCCAACAGCAGCTCCATCAGCCACTTCCTCCTGCTGGCACTGGCAGACACGCGGCAGCTGCAGCTCCTGCACTTCTGCCTCTTCCTGGGCATCTCCCTGGCTGCCCTCCTGGGCAACAGCCTCATCATCAGCGCCGTAGCCTGCGGCCACCACCTGCACACGCCCATGTTCTTCTTCCTGCTCAACCTGGCCCTCAGCGACCTGGGCTCCATCTGCACCACTGTCCCCAAAGCCATGCACAATTCCCTCTGGGACATCAGGAACATCTCCTACTCAGGATGTGCTGCACAGCTCTTTTTCTTCATGTTCTTCATTTCAGCAGAGTATTTCCTGTTGACCATCATGTGCTACGACCGCTACATGTCCATCTGCAAACCCCCGCACTACGAGACCCTCCTGGGCAGCAGAGCTTGTGCCCACATGGCAGCAGCTGCCTGGGCCAGTGCCTTTCTCAATGCTCTGCTGCACACAGTCAATACATTTTCCCTGCCCCTGTGCCATGGCAATGCCCTGGGCCAATTCTTCTGTGATATCCCACAGATCCTCAAGCTCTCCTGCTCCAATTCACACCTCAGGGAACTTGGGCTTCTTGTGGTTACTAGCAGTTTATTATTTTGTTGTTTTGTGTTCATTGTTTTCTCCTATGTACAGATCGTCAGGGCTGTGCTGAGGATCCCTTCTGAGCAGGGACGGCACAAAGCCTTTTCCACCTGCCTCCCTCACCTGGCTGTAGACTCTCTCTTTGTCAGCACTGCAGAATTTGCTCACCTGAAGCCCCTCTCAATGTCCTCCCCATCCCTGGATCTGGCCCTGTCAGTTCTGCGCGATGAAATCCTGCTCAGCGTGGGCAACTGAGCCCTTGAAGGAGTTAGTGTCAGGTCAAGGCTTGCTTTCCCTCCCAAAGCCTTCCCTTGGCAGCCTTGGGCAGGGGATTCATCCTCCCTCCCTCCTCCTTCCCACAGACCTGCTTGGAACCACTCTGTGGGCACTTTCCATTCTCTGTGTCTGTCCTCAAGTGCAGTGCCAACCTGGGTCAGTCCTGGCTCTGTCCTGAGCTCCCAGGAGCTCGCAGGCTGAGATGGGAACGCTCAGCCACACCAGGGCCCTGCCCCTGCCAGCAGCACCCCCACAAGCAGCAGCAGCAGCAGCAGCAGCAGCAGCAGCAGCTGCAGCAGCAGCAGCAGCAGCAGCAGCAGCAGCAGCAGCAGCAGCAGCTGCAGTCGCCTCTCAGCTGTTGGTGCCCCTGCACTGCAGCCCCTCCCGCTGGCACCAACGTTCCCTCATGGCCTTGGAGACAGTCATGAATCCATCCATGTGGTCACAGAGCCATGGAATCCCAGAGTTCCAGGTTCCTGGAAGCCTGGAGTCATTGAATCCTGAGAACCACACTCAGAGGAGGAGGAGGAGGAGGAGGAGCGGTAGGAGGAGGAGGAGGAGGAGGAGGACGAGGACGAGGAGGACGAGGAGGACGTGGAGGACGAGGATGAGGAAGAGGACGAGGAGGATGAGGATGAGGAGGAAGAGGACGAGGATGAGGAGGAGGAGGACGAGGATGAGGAGGAGGAGGACGAGGACGAGGAGGAGGAGGAGGAGGACGACGAGGACGAGGACGAGGAGGACGAGGACGAGGAGGAGGAGGAGGAGGAGGAGGAGGAGGAGGAGGAGGAGGAGGAGGAGGAGGAGCCGGAGGACAAGGATGAGTAGGAGGAGGACGAGGATGAGGAGGAGGAGGACGAGGAGGAGGAGGACGAGGAGGAGGAGCATGAGGAGGAGGAGGACAAGGAGGAGGAGGAGGAGGACGAAGACGAGGAGGAGGAGGACGAGGACGAGGAGGACGAGGACGAGGAGGAGGAGGACGAGGAGGAGGAAGACGAGGAGGAGGAGGAGGAGGACAAAGAGGTGGAGGACGACGACGAGGAGCAGGAGGAGGAGGAGGAGGAGGAGGAGGAGGACGAAGACGAGGAGGTGGAGGACGAGGAGGAGGAGGACGAGGAGGAGGAGGAGGAGGACGAAGACCAGGAGGAGGAGGACGAGGAGGAGGAGAAGGAGGACGAGGACGAGGACGAAAACGAGGAGCAGAAGGAGGAGGAGGAGAAGGAGGAGGAGGAGGAGGAGGACGAGGAGGAGGAGGACGAGGAGGAGGAGGAGGCTGAAGAGGAGGAGGAGGTGGATGAAAAGGAGGACAAGGAGGAGGACGAGGACGAGGATGAGGAGGACGAGGATGAGGAGGAGGAGGACGAGGAGGAGGAAAAAGAGGACGAGGACGAGGACGAGGTGGAGGAGGAGGAGGAGGACGAGGAGGAGGAGGACGAGGACGAGGAAGAGGAGGAGGAGGACGAAGACGAGGAGGAGGAGGAGGACGAGGAGGAGGAGGACGAGGACGAAGACGAGGAGGAGGAGGACGAGGAGGAGGAGGAGGAGCACGAGGAGGAGGAGGAGGAAAAGGAGGACGAGGGCGAGGAGGAGGACGAGGAGGAGGAGGACGAGGATGAGGACGAGGAGGACGAGGATGAGGAGGAGGAGGACGAGGAGGAGGACGAGGAGGAGGAGGACGAGGATGAGGACGAGGAGGACGAGGATGAGGATGAGGAGGACATGGAGGACGAGGAGGACGAGGAGGAGACGGACGAGGATGAGGACGAGGAGGACGAGGATGAGGAGGAGGACGAGGAGGAGGAAAAGGAGGACGAGGACGAGGAGGAGGAGGACGAGGAGGAGGATGAGGACGAGGAGGACGTGGAGTACGAGGATGAGGAAGAGGACGAGGAGGATGAGGATGAGGAGGAGGAGGACGAGGATGAGGAGGAGGAGGACGAGGACGAGGAGGAGGAGGAGGAGGAGGACGAGGAGGAGGAGGACGAGGACGAGGACGAGGACGCGGAGGACGAGGAGGAGGAGGACGAGGATGATGAGGATGAGGAAGAGGACGAGGAGAACGAGGATGAGGAGGAGGAGGACGAGGATGAGGAGGAGGAGGACGAGGAGGACGAGGAGGAGGAGGACGAGGACGAGGAGGAGGAGGACGAGGACGAGGAGGAGGAGGAGGACGAGGAGAACGAGGATGAGGAGGAGGAGGACGAGGATGAGGAGGAGGAGGACGAGGAGGAGGAGGAGGAGGAGGAGGAGGACGAGGAGGAGGAGGACGAGGACGAGGAGGAGGAGGAGGACGAGGAGGAGGAGGACGAGGACGAGGAGGAGGAGGAGGACGAGGAGGAGGAGGAGGACGAGGAGGAGGAGGACGAGGACGAGGAGGAGGAGGAGGACGAGGAAGTGGGGGATGAGGACGAAGACGAGGAGGAGGAGGTGGACGAGGAGGAGGAGGACGAGGAGGAGGACGAGGAGGAGGAGGACGAGGAAGAGCAGGAGGAGGAGGAGGATGAGGAGGAGGAGGACGAGGAAGAGGACGAGGACGAGGAGGAGGACGAGGACGAGGAGGATGAGGAGCAGGAGGACGAGGATGAGTAGGAGGAGGACGAGGATGAGGAGGAGGAGGACGAGGATGAGGAGGAGGAGGACGAGGAGGACGAGGAGGAGGAAGAAAAAGAGGAGGAAAAGGAGGACGAGGACGAGGAGGAGGACGAGGAGGAGGAGGACGAGGAGGTAGAGGTCAAGGAGGAGGACGAGGAGGAGTAGGACGAGGAGGAAGAGGATGAGGAGGAGGACGAGGACGAGGAGGACGAGGAGGAGGACGAGGAGGACGAGGACGAGGAGGACGAGGACAAGGAGGAGGATGAGGAGGAGGAGGACGAGGAGGAGGATGACGAGGACGAGGAGGAGGAGGACGAGGAGGAGGAGGATGAGGACAACGAGGAGGAGGACGAGGAGGGGGACGAGGAGGAGGAGGACGAGGACGAGGAGGAGGAGGACGAGGAGGAGGAGGAGGACGAGGAGGAGGAGGACGAGGAGGAGGAGGAGGAGGACGAGGACGAGGAGGAGGACGAGGAGGAGGACGAGGAGAAGGAGGACGAGGACGAGGACGAGGACGAGGACGAGGAGGACGAGGACGAGGAGGAGGAGGACGAGGAGGATGAGGACGAGGAGGAGGAGGAGGAGGAGGAGGAGGACGAGGAAGAGGAGGAGGAGCACAAAGACGAGGAGGAGGAGGAGGAGGAGGAGGACGAGGAGGAGGACGAGGACGAGGAGGACGAGGACGAGGAGGAGGAGGACGAGGAGGAGGAGGATGAGGAGGAAGACGAGGAGGAGGAGGACGAGGAGGAGGAGGAGGACGAGGAGGACGAGAAGGAGGTGGACGAGGAGGAGGAGGAGGACGAGGATGAGGAGGACGAGGAGGAGGAGGAGCAGGACGAGGAGGAGGAGGACGAGGAGGAGGAGGATGAGGACGAGGAGGAGGAGGACGAGGATGAGGAGGAGGAGGACGAGGAGGAGAAGGACGAGGAGGAGGAGGATGAGGAAGAGGATGAGGAGGACGAGGAGGACGAGGAGGAGAAGGACGAGGATGAGGACGAGGAGGACGAGGAGGACGAGGATGAGGAAGATGACCAGGAGGATGAGGATGAGGAGGAGGAGGACGAGGATGAGGAGGAGGAGGACGAGGACGAGGAGGAGGAGGAGGAGGAGGAGGAGGACGAGGAGGAGGAGGACGAGGACGAGGAGGAGGAGGACGAGGAAGAGGAGGAGGAGGACGAGGAGGAGGAGGACGAGGAGGACGTGGAGGACGAGGATGAGGAAGAGGACGAGGAGGATGAGGATGAGGAGGAAGAGGACGAGGATGAGGAGGAGGAGGACGAGGATGAGGAGGAGGAGGACGAGGACGAGGAGGAGGAGGAGGAGGACGACGAGGACGAGGACGAGGAGGACGAGGACGAGGAGGAGGAGGAGGAGGAGGAGGAGGAGGAGGAGGAGGAGGAGGAGGAGGAGGAGCCGGAGGACGAGGATGAGTAGGAGGAGGACGAGTATGAGGAGGAGGAGGACGAGGAGGAGGAGGAGGAGGAGGAGGAGGAGGAGGAGCCGGAGGACAAGGATGAGTAGGAGGAGGACGAGGATGAGGAGGAGGAGGACGAGGAGGAGGAGGACGAGGAGGAGGAGCATGAGGAGGAGGAGGACAAGGAGGAGGAGGAGGAGGACGAAGACGAGGAGGAGGAGGACGAGGACGAGGAGGACGAGGACGAGGAGGAGGAGGACGAGGAGGAGGAAGACGAGGAGGAGGAGGAGGAGGACAAAGAGGTGGAGGACGACGACGAGGAGCAGGAGGAGGAGGAGGAGGAGGAGGAGGAGGACGAAGACGAGGAGGTGGAGGACGAGGAGGAGGAGGACGAGGAGGAGGAGGAGGAGGACGAAGACCAGGAGGAGGAGGACGAGGAGGAGGAGAAGGAGGACGAGGACGAGGACGAAAACGAGGAGCAGAAGGAGGAGGAGGAGAAGGAGGAGGAGGAGGAGGAGGACGAGGAGGAGGAGGACGAGGAGGAGGAGGAGGCTGAAGAGGAGGAGGAGGTGGATGAAAAGGAGGACAAGGAGGAGGACGAGGACGAGGATGAGGAGGACGAGGATGAGGAGGAGGAGGACGAGGAGGAGGAAAAAGAGGACGAGGACGAGGACGAGGTGGAGGAGGAGGAGGAGGACGAGGAGGAGGAGGACGAGGACGAGGAAGAGGAGGAGGAGGACGAAGACGAGGAGGAGGAGGAGGACGAGGAGGAGGAGGACGAGGACGAAGACGAGGAGGAGGAGGACGAGGAGGAGGAGGAGGAGCACGAGGAGGAGGAGGAGGAAAAGGAGGACGAGGGCGAGGAGGAGGACGAGGAGGAGGAGGACGAGGATGAGGACGAGGAGGAGGAGGACGAGGATGAGGACGAGGAGGACGAGGATGAGGATGAGGAGGACATGGAGGACGAGGAGGACGAGGAGGAGACGGACGAGGATGAGGACGAGGAGGACGAGGATGAGGAGGAGGACGAGGAGGAGGAAAAGGAGGACGAGGACGAGGAGGAGGAGGACGAGGAGGAGGATGAGGACGAGGAGGATGAGGATGAGGAGGAGGAGGACGAGGATGAGGAGGAGGAGGACGAGGAGGAGGAGGAGGAGGAGGAGGAGGACGAGGAGGAGGAGGACGAGGACGAGGACGAGGACGCGGAGGACGAGGAGGAGGAGGACGAGGATGATGAGGATGAGGAAGAGGACGAGGAGAACGAGGATGAGGAGGAGGAGGACGAGGATGAGGAGGAGGAGGACGAGGAGGACGAGGAGGAGGAGGACGAGGACGAGGAGGAGGAGGACGAGGACGAGGAGGAGGAGGAGGACGAGGAGAACGAGGATGAGGAGGAGGAGGACGAGGATGAGGAGGAGGAGGACGAGGAGGAGGAGGAGGAGGAGGAGGAGGACGAGGAGGAGGAGGACGAGGACGAGGAGGAGGAGGAGGACGAGGAGGAGGAGGACGAGGACGAGGAGGAGGAGGAGGACGAGGAAGTGGGGGATGAGGACGAAGACGAGGAGGAGGAGGTGGACGAGGAGGAGGAGGACGAGGAGGAGGACGAGGAGGAGGAGGACGAGGAAGAGCAGGAGGAGGAGGAGGATGAGGAGGAGGAGGACGAGGAAGAGGACGAGGACGAGGAGGAGGACGAGGACGAGGAGGATGAGGAGCAGGAGGACGAGGATGAGTAGGAGGAGGACGAGGATGAGGAGGAGGAGGACGAGGATGAGGAGGAGGAGGACGAGGAGGACGAGGAGGAGGAAGAAAAAGAGGAGGAAAAGGAGGACGAGGACGAGGAGGAGGATGAGGAGGAGGAGGACGAGGAGGTAGAGGTCAAGGAGGAGGACGAGGAGGAGTAGGACGAGGAGGAAGAGGATGAGGAGGAGGACGAGGACGAGGAGGACGAGGAGGAGGACGAGGAGGACGAGGACGAGGAGGACGAGGACAAGGAGGAGGATGAGGAGGAGGAGGACGAGGAGGAGGATGACGAGGACGAGGAGGAGGAGGACGAGGAGGAGGAGGATGAGGACAACGAGGAGGAGGACGAGGAGGGGGACGAGGAGGAGGAGGACGAGGACGAGGAGGAGGAGGACGAGGAGGAGGAGGAGGACGAGGAGGAGGAGGACGAGGAGGAGGAGGAGGAGGACGAGGACGAGGAGGAGGACGAGGAGGAGGACGAGGAGAAGGAGGACGAGGACGAGGACGAGGACGAGGACGAGGAGGACGAGGACGAGGAGGAGGAGGACGAGGAGGATGAGGACGAGGAGGAGGAGGAGGAGGAGGAGGAGGACGAGGAAGAGGAGGAGGAGCACAAAGACGAGGAGGAGGAGGAGGAGGAGGAGGACGAGGAGGAGGACGAGGACGAGGAGGACGAGGACGAGGAGGAGGAGGACGAGGAGGAGGAGGATGAGGAGGAAGACGAGGAGGAGGAGGACGAGGAGGAGGAGGAGGACGAGGAGGACGAGAAGCAGGTGGACGAGGAGGAGGAGGAGGACGAGGATGAGGAGGACGAGGAGGAGGAGGAGCAGGACGAGGAGGAGGAGGACGAGGAGGAGGAGGATGAGGACGAGGAGGAGGAGGACGAGGAGGAGGAGGATGAGGAAGAGGATGAGGAGGACGAGGAGGACGAGGAGGAGAAGGACGAGGATGAGGACGAGGAGGACGAGGAGGACGAGGATGAGGAAGATGACCAGGAGGATGAGGATGAGGAGGAGGAGGACGAGGATGAGGAGGAGGAGGACGAGGACGAGGAGGAGGAGGAGGAGGAGGAGGAGGACGAGGAGGAGGAGGACGAGGACGAGGAGGAGGAGGACGAGGAAGAGGAGGAGGAGGACGAGGAGGAGGAGGACGAGGAGGACGTGGAGGACGAGGATGAGGAAGAGGACGAGGAGGATGAGGATGAGGAGGAAGAGGACGAGGATGAGGAGGAGGAGGACGAGGATGAGGAGGAGGAGGACGAGGACGAGGAGGAGGAGGAGGAGGACGACGAGGACGAGGACGAGGAGGACGAGGACGAGGAGGAGGAGGAGGAGGAGGAGGAGGAGGAGGAGGAGGAGGAGGAGGAGGAGGAGCCGGAGGACGAGGATGAGTAGGAGGAGGACGAGGATGAGGAGGAGGAGGACGAGGAGGAGGAGGACGAGGAGGAGGAGCATGAGGAGGAGGAGGACAAGGAGGAGGAGGAGGAGGACGAAGACGAGGAGGAGGAGGACGAGGACGAGGAGGAGGAGGACAAAGAGGTGGAGGACGACGACGAGGAGCAGGAGGAGGAGGAGGAGGAGGAGGAGGAGGACGAAGACGAGGAGGTGGAGGACGAGGAGGAGGAGGACGAGGAGGAGGAGGAGGAGGACGAAGACCAGGAGGAGGAGGACGAGGAGGAGGAGAAGGAGGACGAGGACGAGGACGAAAACGAGGAGCAGAAGGAGGAGGAGGAGAAGGAGGAGGAGGAGGAGGAGGACGAGGAGGAGGAGGACGAGGAGGAGGAGGAGGCTGAAGAGGAGGAGGAGGTGGATGAAAAGGAGGACAAGGAGGAGGACGAGGACGAGGATGAGGAGGACGAGGATGAGGAGGAGGAGGACGAGGAGGAGGAAAAAGAGGACGAGGACGAGGACGAGGTGGAGGAGGAGGAGGAGGACGAGGAGGAGGAGGACGAGGACGAGGAAGAGGAGGAGGAGGACGAAGACGAGGAGGAGGAGGAGGACGAGGAGGAGGAGGACGAGGACGAAGACGAGGAGGAGGAGGACGAGGAGGAGGAGGAGGAGCACGAGGAGGTGGAGGAGGAAAAGGAGGACGAGGGAGAGGAGGAGGACGAGGAGGAGGAGGACGAGGATGAGGACGAGGAGGACGAGGATGAGGAGGAGGAGGACGAGGAGGAGGACGAGGAGGAGGAGGACGAGGATGAGGACGAGGAGGACGAGGATGAGGATGAGGAGGACATGGAGGACGAGGAGGACGAGGAGGAGACGGACGAGGATGAGGACGAGGAGGACGAGGATGAGGAGGAGGACGAGGAGGAGGAAAAGGAGGACGAGGACGAGGAGGAGGAGGACGAGGAGGAGGATGAGGACGAGGAGGACGTGGAGTACGAGGATGAGGAAGAGGACGAGGAGGATGAGGATGAGGAGGAGGAGTTCGAGGATGAGGAGGAGGAGGACGAGGACGAGGAGGAGGAGGAGGAGGAGGACGAGGAGGAGGAGGACGAGGACGAGGACGAGGACGCGG
>NC_140738.1:1360000-1537500 GCF_050655825.1 Lonchura striata
AGGACGAGGACGAGAAGCAGGAGGACGAGGAGGAGGAGGCTGAAGAGGATGACGAGGAGGACGAGGAGGAGGAGGACGAGGAGGAAGAGGACGAGGCGGAGGAGGATGAGGACGAGGAGGACGAGGACGAGGAAGAGGACGAGGAGGACGAGGAAGAGGAAGAGGATGAGCAGGAGGAGGAGGAGGAGGAGGACGAGGAGGAGGACAAAGAGGAGGAGGAGGACGAGGAGGAGGAGGAGGAGGACAAAGAGAAGGAGGAGGACGAGGAAGAGGAGGACGAGGAGGAGGACGAGGAGGAGGAGGAGGAGAAGGAAAGGAGGAGGAGGAGGAGGAGGAGGAGGAGGAGCACGAGGAGGAGGAGAAGGAGGAGGAGGAGGAGGAGGATGATGAGGAGGAGGAGGATGACGAGGATGAGGAGGAGGAGGAGAAGGACGAGGAGGAGGAGGAGGACGAGGACAAGGAGGATGAGGAGTAGGAGGATGAGGATGAAGAGGAGGAGGACGAGGATGAGGACGAGGACGAGGAGGGGGAGGACGAGGAGGAGGAAGAGGATGAGGAGGGGGAGGACGACGACGAGGACGTGGATGAAGTTTACTAGGAGGAGGAGGAGGAGGAGGATGAGGACGAGGAGGAGGATGACGAGGACGAGGAGGAGGAGGAGAAGGACGAGGAGGAGGAGGAGGACGATGACAAGGTTGTGTAGGACGAGGAGGAGAAGGATGACGCTGAGGAAAAGGATGAAGATGCAGATGACAAGGAGGATGAGGAGTAGGACGAGGAGGAGGACGCGGAGGAGGACGTGGAGGAGGAGGAGGAGGAAGAGAAGAATTACGATGATGAGGAGGATGAGGAGGAGGACAATGACAAGGAGGATGAGGAGGGGGAGGAGAAAGGAGAGGAGGAGGAGGATGACAAGGACTAGGGCAAGTATAAGGAAGATGGGGAGGAGGAGGAGAACAAGGAAGAGGAGGAGGCAGAGAAGCATGAAGAGGAGGAATAGGAGGAGGAAGAGAGAGGACCAGGACATGGAGGATTATGAGGTTGAGGAGGAGGTGGACAACGAGGAGGAGGAGGAGGAGAAGAAGGATGAGGACGAGGACGAGTAGGAGAAGGATGAGGATGAGGAAAAGGATGAAGATGCAGAGGACAATGAGGACGAGGAAGAGGAGGAGAAAGAAGATGAACAGGAGGAGGAGGAGGACAAGGAGGCGAATAAAGAGGAGGAGGACAAGGATGAGGAGGACCAGGAGGAGAAGGACGAGGAGGATGAGGATGAGCAGGTTCGGGAGGATGAGGAGGAGGAACAAGAGGAAGATGAGGAGGAGGAGAAGGAGGAGAATGAGGATGAGGTGGACAATGAGGAGGATGAGGAGGATAAGGATGCGGAGGATAAGGAGGAGGAGGATGAGGAGGAGGACAAGGATGAGGAAAAGGACAAGGATGAGGAGGACAAGGAGGACGAGGAGGACAAGGAGGACAAGGAGGAGGAGGACGAGGAAGACGAGGAGGAGGAGGAGGAATAGGAGGATAAAGAGGATGAGAATGAGGATGTGTAGGGGGACATTGAGGAGGAGGAGGATAAGGATGAGCAGGACAAGGAGGTGGAGGAGGAGGGGGAGGACTAGGATGACAAGGAGGACAAGGAGGACGAGGATGAGGAGGAGGAGGAGGAGGAGGAGGAGGACGTGTAAATGGAGGATGAGGACGAGGAGGAGTGCGGGGGTTTGTAATTTTCCCTTCTTTCCCCCATAAACCCTGCCCCTTTCTTATGCGTTCCTTTTGTAAATAGTGACAGGAGACAAGTCCATTCTATAATGTCAACAAGTCTCAGTTTATTCCAAGCACACATGTACAGTTATACCCGTTATAATGAAGCTCATGCATATTGCAAAACTTAGGCTCATCATTGGTGTATTAAAAACAGGTCAACCCCGCCTTTGGAGCTTTCTAAGCTTGCTTTGTTTTCCCTTACATTTATCTTTTTGCTGACCATTCTACTGTTGGGAACCAGCTTACCCAAGGACATAAGATATTATTGCTACATCTGCTATTGCTGCACTATGCAATTTTCAGCTACTGCTTCACTAACTGCACGTAGTCATGTCCTTTCTCACGAAGCCATTCATCCACAAAACTCTCCACATTTCTTATCAGTCATGCTGTGACATTCAATGGTTCATTATCAGCAAATGTCTGTCCTGAGGGAGGATTGATTGTGGAAGAGATAAGGAAAAACTGCCCACTTAACACAGGACAACTGCCATACAGATGGCAAATAGAACACATCTTGCTTTTCAGTCTGGGACAGGAGGACACAAACAAAATCAGCTGAGAAGGCAGCACTCTGAAAATCAAATCAGAACTGACAGAAAATGAATGGCACAGAAATCAATAATTCTGATAGTTTTACTTATTATCAAAATAAATCACACCCACCCAGCCCCAAACAATCCTGACCCCACACCCTCAAATTTGGATCTCACTTCTCCCGATCACCTTCCAACCCCATCTCATCCTGGAGGCTGTGGAATTGAGCAATTTTAGCATGGGACTGAGGTGAGAACCAGCCATTTTGAGGTGGGATTGAGTCACTTTGAGGTGACAGACAAATCCACTTTGGGTTTTGGAGTGCAAAGATATGGAGAATACTACCAGATATCCCCCAAGAACCCACAAATCCTCCAGAATATGTTCCCAAACAGTAAAGTCCACCTCAAATACCTCTTAAATGGTGGGACTTCTGACATCTCTGGTCAATACTCTTTTTAGTAATTTTTCAGGTGTTTTTAAGTGATAAAGACAAGTCGGAAGTAAATTAGGGCCAAACCAAAACCAGAGACCCCTTGAGCATCTCCTGGACACTGGACAAAACAAACTCAGCAGAAATCAAATTTAACCCTCCATAAAATGCCTTGAGGAAGATTTGCTCTTCCCACAAGTCATTTCTGATGGAAACACAAATAAATCCCAAACATTAATAGACCAACAACAGAAGCAATTCTCTGGCAATTCCAAATTTCATCAGTTCCAGCACAGCTCCAGCTCAGATGCTGGCAGGTTCCAAAAAAAAAAAACCAAACATGGAAATTTGGCCCAATACAGATTATTAAAAGGAAGGGAAAGGTCTGTGTAACTTTCACAAAGGTGACAGGGACCAAGAAAATAATGCTTCTTCCCCCAAAGCCCATGAATTCAGGAGTTATTTGGGAATTTAGCTACTTGAGCTGGGCTTCTTGTAGGATTTAAGTAGCCTTGTGTTCCTCACCGGGTGGTGAATGATCCTTGTCAGTCTTGCTGGTATCATTTGGTCCCTTTCCTCCAGTGATTTTAACAGACTTTTCAAAGAAGGACAACAAAATATTTTCTTTACACTGGCCACCCACAAGAGCTATTTTCCTCATAAGTTCTCCCTAAAGTCACTCAGAGGAAGCTGCATCCAAGTTTCCAAAAGTTCCTCCAGAAAGAGCCACAAGCTCCTCAGAGGAGAGAAACATGCTGTTGTCAAAGGCACCTGGGGTCAGACAACAGAGCCCTGAACTCACTGTGTAAAATAATGTTGCAATCTGGATAATGAAATTGTTAGAGAGATGCCTCTGCCCCGATTAAGGTGCTAACAAGATCAATTCCAAAGTGGATTTTATTGAACAGTAAATGTGAGGTAGAGAGAGATGGAAAGAAAAAAGAAGAGAGCAAGGGAGTGACAGGGACAGAGATCTCCCCTGGTGCGGGGCAAGTGTGACATTGTCCCCTGTGTGCGTGGCCTTCCCAGGGTGGGGGTTTTACACCTGAGCCAGTTTGGGTAAGGGGGGTGGTGTTCACCCCCCACCCCGAGCAGGGATTGCCTCACTGTTTCAGGTTACAGTGTCAGATGTAACCAAAAGTGTTTTCAGTCCCTATCTCCAAAAACTGTTATCAACAGGTGGGGCAGTGTTCTTTATCTCTTCCATGGCTCAGCCCTGATAACACCCTCCAGGGGCCATCTTCTCTTAATGGGCCATTGAGTGTCACTGCAGGACTGATAAAATTACATCATCCCATTGTGGGATGCTCCGCCCAGGGGGAGGAACCAAGAATTCCTGCCTAGATATAATCTCACCATTTGCAATACCACAACCACCTTGCCTACTGGATTCCCAGAGGACAAGAGCTCCATAACCACCACTGGACCTGCAAGGAAGACCAGACCCTTCTACAGGATCACGGCTTTGACAGAATCACGTTCATCACTCAAGCTGGGCTGCAGCCACCATTTCATCAGACTGCTACCACCACCCTGAGCAACGGGGTGTCCGGTTATATCCTGACTCTGTCAGGTTAAGCCAGTGTTTCTCTATCATTGCCTTGATCTTAATTTTCTTACTCAATTGTGATTCTGGCTTAGACTCTCTCCCTGTTTTGCTTTGATACAGTACAAAACTCACTGTGCTCATCCCTTGTTTTCCTCCCAAAACAGGATTTCCCATCCCAAAACCTTCACGAAATGGAGAAGGAGGCTGCGAGGAAGAGGAAGGAGCCCTGGGACACCGAGGCGGGTGAGGAGGAAGTCAGATCCCCTTTCCCCCTCTCTCCTGCTCCATCTCCCAGCCCAGCACGGCCCCCGGCTGCAGGACAGCCCCGCTGCCGGTGCCCTCCTGCCGGGGATGCACTGGGGGGATCTCCTTGCCCTTCCCTCTGGCACGGAGGCAAATCCCATCCTCTCCTTGTCCTTCCTCCCCCAGAGCAGGAGCTGAGGATGGAGAGCTGGGAGGACAAATCCCCATGGCAAAACCTTGTGGAAGACGCTGTTTTGAGTGGCTCCATGGTGCAGGAACCCAATGGGAGCTGCACGAGGAGGGGCTGCAAACGCAGATCGAGGGGATCTGAGGAGGAAAGATGCGCTCTGGTCCAGGAAGGTGGGCAGAGCTTCAGCCAGAGCTCAGGGCTGGTGGTCCCTGAGCAGCTTCATGATGAGGAGAAGCCCCATAAGTGCTCAGAGTGTGGGAAGAGCTTCAGGTCAAACTCCAACCTGATCCAGCACCAGAGGATCCACACTGGGGAGAAGCCCTATGAGTGTGAGGAATGTGGGAAGAGCTTTTTGTCAAATTCCAACATGATCCAGCACAAGAGGATTCACACTGGGGAGAGGCCCTACGAGTGTGGGGAATGTGGGAAGAGCTTCAGGCAGATCTCCCACCTGAGCAGCCACAAGAGGATCCACACTGGGGAAAGGCCCTATGAGTGTAGGGAGTGTGGGAAGAGCTTCAGGCAGTGTGGTGCCCTGATTGTCCACCAGAAGATCCACACTAGGGAGTGACCCTACGAGTGTTCCAAGTGTGGGAAGGGGTTTCAGACTCGCTCCTATCTCCTCTTGCACTATCGAGCTCATACAGATGAGAGGCCCTTCCTCTGCCCTGACTGCGGGAAGGGCTTCAAGCACAACTCCTCCCTTGTCAAGCACCGGCGCATCCACACTGGTGAGAGGCCCTACGGGTGTCCCCAGTGTGGGAAGAGCTTCACCCAGAGCTCTCACTTGACCAGACACCAACAGAGGCACCAGTAAGGGAAGCCCCAAGAGTGTCCCGCCTGCAGGAAGAGCTTCGTGCTCTGCTCCAGCTCCATCCCCCACTGCAGGACCCACATTGGGCACAGGTCTGGTGACCCACATTCCCTGTGATCAATGTTGGGAACACACCTGACTGGTTATCCTTTTGGTTTGGCCCTAATTTTCCTCTGATTCATCTTTATTCTTCAAACACAGCCAAAACAGGGTTAAATTAAAGAAACTGATCAAAAATATCTGAAGTGTCACCATTTCACAGGAGTTTTAGGGGGAATTTAGGATTTGGGGACGCATTCTGTGTGGAGTGCCCCTGTTGCTAAGAGGCAGGAGTTTGATCTCACCCTTCTTGTGTTGCCAATAACTCCTCCCTTGACCCAAACCCAAACTCCACCCCTGGGATACCCTATACAAATCCCATGGCTCTGCCTTTGCCCTGTCTTTCGGTGATAAGAAATGGATTTTGGAGTTTTTTGAAACCAAGATACATCTCATTTGTTCCTGCCGCCAGCAGCTGCACTCACCCTGGACACCATGAACTCAACTTCTGGAGGATTTGTGGGTTCTGGGGTGATTTTGGGCAGTGTTCTCCACCTCTTTGCATTTCAAAAGCCAAGAGGGATGAATTTGTCACCACAAAACCACTCAATCCCACTGAAAATAACTGGATTTTAAACTATAAAGGCACAATCCCACCTCAAATTGCTTGTTCCCCCTCAAAAAAACCCTCAATCCCACACAAAGCTCACTCGATTCCAAAGCTGCCAGGGTGAGATGGGGTTGGGAGGAGATTGAAAGAAGTGGGATTCCATTTTGGAGTGGTGGGATGGGGATTGTGTGGGGCTGGGTGGCTGGGATGTATCTGATAGCAAATAAAACTTTCAGAGTTAATGATGTTTTTCCCATTCATTTTCAGTCAGTTCTATTTCCAGAGTGGCTCCTTCTCAGCTGTTTAAATTCTTATAAAAATCCTTTTTTAAAAATCGTCTAACCCAAACAATCCAAAAACCAATATCCATATAAAACCACCCATCTGCAATTATATTTCTTAAAACCATTTTAATTTTTTTAGAGTGTTTAAGGGTGCTATTAAAGTTTAATTGTTTGGTTAAATTGTATGAGACATTACAGTGGTGTTTGTTTTCGTGTTTAGTATATTTGTAGTATGAATTGTTTTACTCAGGTGTGTTCGAGTGTATGTTTAGATTGGCCGGTGCTGCGAGAGGCGCTGGGCTCTGCCTGGCAACTGATGAGTCAGAGCCGTCCCGGGCGCTGATTGGCTGAAAATCGCCAGGCGGGACCAGCGCCGAGTTCCTGCCTGGGAACTGAATCGTCATCAACGCCGCGCGCTCTGATTGGCCAGGATCTGCTTCGGGGCGGGGCCGGGAGGAACTGGGGACCCCCAGGAGCCCCCCGGGTTTGGGGGTTTCCATCCCCCCTCGGCCCCCGGGGCGGCCTTGGGGCCACCCCAACACCCCAAAATGGGGAGGGTCCCCGGAGCCGCTTGGAAGTCCCAAAAATGGGCTGGAAGCGGCAGGAGCCGCCCCAAGAAGGGATTGAAGGGTCCGGTCCGGGAATGGCTCCGATCCGGATTGGGGCGGGCTGGGATTGAGGGAGGGTCCGGTCAGCGGCTGCGGAGGGGCTGGGATTGGGGAGGGGTCCGGGATTGAGGGGATGGGTCCATTCCGGGACTGGGGCAGGATCGCTCCCTGGGGGTGGGCTCCATTATTGAGTCAGGGTCTCTCCCCTTCCCGATCCCAATCCCGTTCCCTGATCCTGTTCCCGATCCCATTCCCATTTCTGTTCCCCTTCCCGGGCCAGTTCCCGATCCCGATCTCATTCCTAACCCCATTACACTCCCACTCCGGATCCCGATCCCATTCCCGTTCCTGTTCTCGATCCCGATCCCACCGCTGTTTCCAGGGAATGGCTCCTATCCCAACCCCGACGCCAAACCCGGGGGGTCAAACACTGGGGTCAAACACCCCAAATCCCAACACTGAGAGGGGGGAGGTCAAACACCCCCAAACCCAAACTCTGGGATGTCAACCTCCCCCCTACCCCAAACCCCCCAAATCCCAGATCCTGGGGTGTCAAACACTCCCCAGTTCCCAAAAGATGGTGTTAAATCCTCCTGACCCGAAATCCTGGGGTTCAAAATATTTGGGGTGTCCAACACCCCCAATTCCCAAAGTCTGGGGTCAAATACCCCAAATCCCAAATCCTGATGTGTCAAACACCCCCAGCCCCCAATGTTTGGGGTTAAAACCCCCAAGACCCGACTCCTGGGCTTTGAAATATCTGGGTTGTCCAACCCTCCTCCTCATCAAAGTTTGGGGTCAAACCCCTCAATTCCCAAACTTTGGGATCAATCCCCCCCAATCCCAAACCCTGGGGTGTCAAATCCCCCTGATCTCCCCCACTTTGAGGTTAAATCCCCCAAAATCAGTTGGTCAACCCCCCAAGTTTCCAAATTTTTGGGTCTAAACCCCCAAACCCCAAATCCTGGGGGTTGAAACACCTGGTTTGCCAACCACCCTGACCCAAACATTTGGGGATGAAACCCCCTGATTCCCAAATCTTGGGAAAAAAAAAAAACAAGATCCCAAACCCTGGGGTGTCAAGCTCCCCCAGTTCCCAAAGTTTGGGATCAAAAACTCCCAAACCCCGAGGTGTCAAACCCCCCTAAACCCCAAATTTTAGGATCAATCCTCCCAGTCCCCAAAGTTTGGGGTCATGACCCCCCCCCCCTCCCCCCACAAATGTGGGGCCTGTGGGACCGAGGGACCATTGTGACACCACAGGGCCTCAGGGAACCATGGAGACCATTATGACTCTTTGGGGTGTCATGGGACCAAGGGACCATTGTGATATGGTGAGACCCCAGGGAGCCAATGGTCCATTGTGACATTACAAGGCCTCATGGAATCATGGAGACACCATTAAGAGACTGCACAACCTCATGGAACCAAGGGGCCATTGTGCCTCTGTGGGGCACCATGGAACCAAGGATTCCATTGTGACACTGAGGGGACTCATGGGATCATGGAAACCATTGGGACACTATGAGCCCCCATGGAATAAGGAAAGCATTGTGACACTGTGAGGCCTCATGGCACCAGTGAGACCATTGTGACCCTGGGGGTCCCCACAGAACCAAGAGGACCATTGTGACACTGTGGGGCCTCGTGAAACCAAGAGGCCTTTGTGACACTGCAGGGCTGCAGGGAACCAAAGGTCCATTGTGACACTGCAGGGCCTCGTGTCATCAGTGTTCCATTGTGACACTGAGGAGCCAAAGGAGACCATTGTGACACTGCAAATTCCAGGGTCCAAAGATCCATTGTGACATTGTGGCCTCATGGAACAGAGGAGTCCGTGACACTGTGGGGCCTGGGGAACCACGGAGACCACTGGGACACTGCGGGGCCCCAGGGAACCAAGGGAACATGGAACAGGTCTGGCTGGTTTGGCCTCCAGGGGCTGCCTGACAGCTTGGCACCTGCAGGGTCTCTTCTCATCTGCTATTGAAGCACTGGGGCTCGGGGCTTTCTTTCCTATGGAAAAGAACTCTCCTTCTCCTCCAGGTGTCCATGGCCAGAATTCAGATTTCATCTCTATTTCCTTATATCCAGGGATTGTTCCCATGGACATATTGCCAGGAAAAATCAGGCTGGCAGTCATTTCTTAAGGGTCACTGCTTACCTGTCCACAAAAGACTAGGGAAGGCTCCATGCTTTCCCTCCTATGGGGAAGAACTGTCCTGCTTCTCCAGATGCCCATGGGCAAAATTTGGATTCTGTCTCCAAAATTCCCTATATCCAGAGACTGCTCCCAGACAAAATCTGCCATTCCTGCCAAGTCTGGCTGGCCTTGGCCTAATGAGGCTCTCACCTGACTTCCTATGCACTAGGGCTCTATGCTTTCCTTCCTATGGAAAAGAACTGTCCCTCTCCTGCAGGTGGTCATGGCCAGAATTGGAATTTCACCTCCAAGTGCAGATTGTGACAGACTGGAGGTGATTGTTGGCTGGAAACATTTCATGTGTGAGGGAGGAAAGGGCAGGTCCACCCTTGCCCTGCCCTGGAACCCCAGCCCTGCCCTGCCCTGGAACCCCAATCCCCCCAGAGCCTCTATCCCAGCCCAGCAGTGTCTGCCAGTCCCTGGCACAGCACAGGCAATGCTCCACAGCCACCTCTGGAGCCCCAGCCCAGCTCCTGAGTGACCAAATGACCCCAAGTCCCACCTGGGGAAGGGCCCAGGAAGACCAAGGGGTATTTAAGGCTGACCACAAGGCAAGCACACATCTTGACCTTACCTCCTCTTGGAATTTCCATCTGAACACTGCTGGAATCCAGGCGTTGGTAGATGAGTGTGTGCTTCTCTCTGTGTATCTTATTTTTCTCTCTTTCTGTATCTACTTCTTCTATTTCTGTACTCTTGCAAATATTGATTAACTTAAAATTGAACAGGCTTAGAGTTTGTGAAGCTGAGTGGGCCAAGTTAATGCTTTGAGAAGTTTTGTTGTTGTTGTTGTTGTTGTTGATTGATTGCTATATTAAAACGTTTGCCAAAGTTTCTCTGATTTTCTAAATTTCCCAGTAAAAGCTGGTTTGTTGTTTAGAGCTCCTGAGAAACTCCTGATAATATTGCTTCAGTACATCCAAATCAGAGGACACAGATTATTATCATTCCTTTTAAATGTCTCCATTAGAGAGTTAAATGTCTCCTTGGTGCCACAGGGTCACACTGGCCCCTTGTTTCCATGGGGCCCTGCAGTGTCACACTGGTGGTGTCATATTGGATCCTTGGTTCCATGAGGCCCAGATGTGTCACGCCGGCCTCTTGTTTCCATGGGGCTCCATAGTGTCACAATGGTCCCTTGCTTCCATGAGGCCTTGCAGGGTCACAGGGGTCTCCTTGGGGCCACAGGATCACAATGGACCCTTGGTTCCATGGGCACTCACAGTGTCAGAAGGGTCTCCTTGGCTCCATGGGGCCCTGCAGAGCCCCTTGATTCAACGAGGCCTCAAAGTGTCAGAATGGCCTCCAGGATTCCAATGGGACCCACAATGTCACAATGGACCTTTGGTTCCGTGGGGTCCCACACTGTTCCATGAATCCTTAGTTCCATGGGACCTGTAGCTCCTTGGTTCCATGGTGCCATTCAGTGTGACAACTGCCCCTTGGCCTGCCAACACTCCATAGTGTCACAACGGCCCCTCGGTTCAATGGGGCCTTGTGGTGTCACAATGGCTCAGTGAGGCCTTTAGTGTCACAAGAGTGTCCCTGATTCCATGAGTGTTGGAACCCTGGATGCTGAGAATGTTAAACTGGCTGTGCTGAAAGGCACAGACTTGCAAGGGAACACTGCATTTGACCTGAGGCTGTGAAGAAGGCTTCCAAAATTGATTAATAGCACTGGGGTTACGGGTGCGTAGTGGGTTAGAGGTGTATACTACCACAGGGTGGAAAAATTAGAGTTTGGGGGTTTAGAACATAGTAATAAATATGAAGCAAGATGGAGGTTTTAGGGTGGAGACAGGTTCTTCTCATTTACCTTCTTCTTACCTCCTTCTTCATGGGTTTGGGTGATATTTTGTGATTGGACAGAAAAGTCTGCACTGCTGGCTTCGAGGGATCAGTTATTGGGTCAAAAGGGAAAATAATTTCGGTGTAATTTCTTGATTGGATAGTTTTAAAAGACCTTGTAACAAGAGATATTTGGCCATTTTGTGACTTGCTAATGAAAGACTGCAGAACTCAGTTGTGAGGCTGCAACACTGATAAGAAACAAGAAGAACCTGAGTCTGAACACGAACTACCCTCTCAAGTACCTTCAATCCTGATCACAACACAGGTAGAAAAAACAAGCAGAGCACCCACACCTAAGGCCTGGCCGTGTGACAACAGACCATTGGTGTCACTGAGCCCCACAGTGTCACGATGGTCCCCTTGGCCCCACGAGGCTCTGAAGTGCCACAGAGGCCCTTTGGTTTCACAAGGCCTCAAAATGTAGAAATGGTCTCCATGGTCCCATGAGGCCCTGCTGGGTCACAATGGACCTTTGGTTCCAGGATGCCCCAGAGTGACACAATGGTGACACAATGGTTCCATTGGACCCTTCATCCCATGGAGACCCACAGTGTTCACTGCAGTCCCCTTGGTTCTATGAGGCCCTGCCATGCTCTTTGGCCCCTTGGTTCCAGTGGGTCCCAAAGTGTCAGAACAGTCTCCATGATTCCATGAGGCCCCACAAAGTCACTGTGCTCCCCTTGGTTCCACAGGGCCCCACAGTGTCACAATGGACTCTTGGCTCCATGAGGTGCCACGCTGTGTCACAATGGCTCATGGTTCCATGAGGCCACACAGTTTAAAAATGCTCCCTTGGTTCCATGAGGCCTCGCTGTGTCACAATGGACTTGGAGTTCCATGAGCTTTCCTACTGCCAAAAACAGTCTCCCTGGTTCCACAGTGTCACCATGGTCCCATTGTTCCATGAGGTTCCATGGCAGAACCTTGGTTCCATGGCCACCTTGGTTCCGTGTGATCTTGCAGTGTCACCATGGACCTGTGGTTCCACGAGGCCTTGCTGTGTCAGAATGGCCACTTGGTTCCAAGAGGTTTCTCAGGGTCACAATGGTCTCCTTGGATCCGTGGTATCACAATGGGCCATTGGTTCAATGTGGCCCCAGGGTGCCAAAATGGATTTGGGTTCCATGGGGTTCCTCTGTGTCACCATGGACCCTTTGTTCCATGAGTTCGCACAGAGTCACAGCTGACTCCTGGGTTCTGTGAGGCCCCATGGCCACCAAATCTCTGAAATATCAGAACAAGACTCCTTAACACTAATTTGCTATTTAAGAGGGGATCATTTATTCAGGCCTTGGGTCTAGTGAGGGATAACTCCTAACCGTATGTGGACATGTAACTCTACCTGTGTGTTGCTTATACACAGTCGCTAAATGTGTATTACAATTTACCCATTTCCATAAAACCCACCCGAAGTTCCCAGGTTCAGTCCTTGCTTTTTGTATCACTGCACCCTTGAGCCAGATGTCTTCTACACTTCCAACTGTCCTTGCTGGAAAAGCAGCTCCTGCACACGCTGTTCCTGTGTTAAAAGTTCCCAGGCAAGGTAAAAATGGAATAAACCCTTTTGGTATCAGCCCAAGGCTTTGTGTGTCCAGGCAGGGGCAGCAGGAGGCAGAGCTGCCAGCAAAGGAAGGGCCAGCGAGGTGGGGCAGCCAGGGGTGACGACAGCCTGCAGGGACAGAGGCGCAGGGCAGGGACACCGTGGGACAGCCTGGGCTGCAGAGGGCTCAGGGATGTGCAGCAGCTGCAAGGCCCTGACAGAGCCAACCTGTGCAGCCCTTTGGCCATGGCTGCTGGCCCTGGGCCTGAGGCCACCAGGGGACAAGTGACCCTTGCAGCCCTGGGGCCTCAGTGCCTCCTTGTCCCTGCTCAGCAGCCTGGCAGGGGCCGCCCCATGGTCCTGCCCTTGGCACTGCACATCCCCACATGCCAGTGCCCATCCCGAGAAGAGCCCTGAGCAATGAGGGAGGGACAGGATCTGCCTTGCCAGGGGCTGGGGCTCAGGCCTGGGCCCTTTGCATTCCTGAAACACATCCAGGTTTGCTCAGCACCAGAGCCACCTTCCCCTTGCTTGTCCCCAGCTGTCATCACTGCCTCCAGTGTTCTGCTCTGACTGGAACCTGGGGACACTTTCTCAGTCCTGTTCCTCAGTGGGACCCATTAAAACTTCAAGAAACTTTGGAGTTTAAATTTAGCTTTGAGTTCTTGAGAAGTTTTTTGAAGACACTCTCAGGGACTGAGTCTGATGTAAACAACACCAAAGCCCTGAGAGGGTCATTAAAGTTTTCCTCTTCCAGTTGTGGAGAAAGATTTCAAAGAGCTTGTAAGAAATACACATTCCTGTTTTAAAGGGTGTATTTTATTACATTTCTCTTTAGATCAGAGGCGATTGCAGCATTCTGTGATTGATATTGAGCCAGGGTCTCCCCTCAGGAGCTCTGGCCTGCTCAGAGAAGCTGTGCCCTGAGCTCTGGCCCGGCGTGGACAACCTTGCTCCACATTGCCCCAGCCCATCCTGTCTGTCCTCACTCACCTGGGACCTGCTGTGCCTGCAGAGCTGGCTGCACCCAGCCTAAGAGGGGCTTTCCCTTTTTCTATGTTTGGAACAATCTAAAACCCCTGAGTTTCCCCATGGAAACAGACACCCTCCTCAGGTGTGTGCCAGCCCAAGGTGCCACCAAAACCACTCCAGACTGGCCCTGGGCCAGCTGTGAGGGTGGATCATCAGCCCAAACTGCACTGGGCACTGCAAGGGGCTGTGGCCATGGGCACTGCACTGACCCCACTGCTGGGTTTGGCTGCCACGGCAGCCCTGAGAAATGAAGCTGTCCTTGGAAACACTGGGGAGGACTGGGACATACTGGGGAATACTGGGAATGCTGTGGGAGACACTGGGACATACTGGGAGTGATGCTGTGGAGGGCTGGGACAGCCTGGGAACATGAGGAATGCTGAGGGGGAATCTGGGTGGGCTGGGATGGACTTGGGGGTACACTGGGACACACTGGGACATACTGGGAGTGAAACTGGGAGTGAAACTGGGGGATACTGGGACAAACTAGGGACATTGCGGGGAAGACTGGGCAACACTGGGGCATACTGTGGATGACATTGGGAGGAACTGGGAGGGCCTGGGAATAAACTCAGGTGTATTGGGAGGGACTGGGCTGTACTGGGAGGGACTGGAGGGGCACTGGGTTTTGTACTGGGCTGTACTGGGGATGAACTGGGCTGTGCTGGGAGGGACTGGAGGGGTTGAATGGGCTGTTCCCGCTCCCGCCGCCTCCCATTTGCCGAGGCTCCCGCACATCATCACAGCCCCAACCAATCAGCGACAGGCATCATGGCTTTGGGGGCGGTGCCTGGAGTCAGCGCCATCTTTTCTTTTGCCTACATCTCCCATCATGCACCGCAGCCCAATAGAGCCCCATTAGGGCCGGGACTACAACGCCCGTCATGCCCCGCGCTCCACAGAACCCCGGTACCGCCCCCATCTCTCCCGTCAGTGCCCCCCAGACCCTCCGGGATCCCCAAGTGCCCCTCAGCGCCCATTCGGGAGCCCCCAAAAGCGTCCTCGGATCTCCTGAGTGCTCCCAGCCCCACAGGTGCCCGGTACAGCCACTTCTGGGAATTCCTCTCCTCTCATCCCCCGCGGCCCCAGAGCCCCTCCGAACACAGTTCTGCGCCTAAAATTCTTGCCGCGCCCTGTGCCCTAAGGAACCTGGTTAAATCTCCCCAAGCTCCCCCGAGTGCCCCAGAGCCCCCGAGGACCTCAAGTCGCGGCTCGGATGCAAAAGTGTCTCCCGAGGGCCTTCCCGGGCCCCAAACGCCGCGTCCGAGACACTTCCGGGACTACAGCTCCCATCATGCTCCGCGGCGCACGGCCAGCGCTGTTCCAGCCGTGACTTCATCTCCCGTCATGCACCGCGCCCCACCGAGAGCCGCTGTAGGTGTTCTAGAACTCCCGTGATGCTCCGCGGCCCCGTTGCACCGCATTGTACCCGCGCCTACAACTCCCATCAGCCACCGCGCCCCAGCGAGCCCCGCCCGAGCCCCCCGAGTGCTCCCCCGGACCCCGAAGGGCCCCAAATTCCCCTCGCTGACCTCCAGGGCCCCGGACCCCCGAGTGCTCCCCCGGATCCCGAACTGCCCCTCAGGATCCCTGAGTGCCCCTCCAAGCGCCCGCCCGGCTCCCCCAGGGGTCCCCCAGACCCTCAAGTTCTCTCTGAATTCCCTCCCCAGACACAAAACTGCCCCAAATGTGCCCAGAAATGTTTCCACGGGCCCCAAAGTGGCCGCTTTTACCCTGTCTGTGAAAATGGTAGAAATTGATGACAAAAATAATACAAATAAAGGAAAATACAATAAAGGGGCAAAATCAATTGCCAATAGTGGTCAATGAATTAATGAAGGGTATTGTGTTACTTAGAACCAATGACCAATGATTTCTTGGTTGCAAAACCCATATAGAGATTTTTTTTATACAAACATTAAAATAAAATAATAAAGTAATGAATAATATTTTTATGCATAAGCAAAATAAAATTTAAACTGTTATTCAGCTAAAATTAATTTATTAAATTCATTTAATTAAAATATAACTACATTTTAATTATGAAGAAGAATGCATAATTTTCTAAAAATGTATTGGTATGTCAGTCCCAGGTGGGCAATATCTGGGGGTAAGGGGCATGTGGTAAATGGATGTGATTCATGCTGAAGGCAATATGTATTCAATTGCCATCTGTTAGAGGTTGGTTCACTGTATTGTTTATTTTATCTTTTTATTTTCTTCCCTCATAAAGAACTGTTATTCCTGCTCCCATATTTTTGCCTGAGAGCCCCCCTTAACTTCAAATTTACAGCAATTCAGAGGGAGGGGATCTACATTTTTTTTCCCATTTCAGGGGAGGCTCCTGCCTTCCTTAGCAGACTCCTGTCTTTGCAAACCAAGACAGATTTTGGCACCCAACGTGCGGCTCGAGGGCACAGGAACAAAAAAGGGAATAACAGTTCTTGAGTAATCCAGTTTTTGTGTGCTGCTACAGAAACTTCGTTCAGCGGCACCCTGTGCTCCAGCCTGCCCTGGTTTGGGTGGCACGGAACCGTGGCTGCATTTCTCCATTTGCAGGCCCTGATCTAAACACGGCTCCTACAGCCAAGGCTGCTGTGGCTGTTCTCCGGTTTGTTTTATGGGTGAATAAGGGGAAGAATTCATGATCTTTAACTTCCTCTGGGAAGCAGGCACATGGATTCACAGCTATCACACACTAACTGTGTGCTTTTGGGGTTACTTTAATAATGGCACCTACTGTGAGGAAATGACACCAGGGGAAATTTTCTCCCAAGCCTTTAACCATCTCTTTGGGGCTGCCCCACCAGTTTGTGAAGGGCTCAGATCCACTCCAAATACCAATGATCTCATACAGGGGCTGTGTTGCTGTTAGCCCTGTTCTATTTGGCACTGAGAGACAAGGGAAGATTAACCTGGATAACCACCCTGACACCCAGCCCAGAACCTGACACGGCCCCAGAGACCAGGGATGCTGCTGCCCCAGAGCCTGACCCTGCCCCACAGCCACCCCAGATATGAACCACCCAGACTGGGTGGGGGTCTGGTGAGGGAGATGCAGGAGATGCTGAAGGAGTGCATTTCCCCAGCTGGTGAGAAGCCCTCCCCCTGCCTCGAAAAAGGAGAGTCTGATGGGGCAGCAGTGGAACCCACAGATGTTACAACTGTCCAGGTTCCAGCTGAGCCACAAAGGCAGCCACAGCCAGCAGCAGTCGCCCCTGTAGAAACAAGGAGGTCTAAGATGGAATCAGAGCACCCAGATAAGGGAAGGCCCTTACAACCCACAGGGGAACCAAAGGTTGCGATCATCACCAAGTCCCTGACGTACAAAAGTCTCTGTAACCTGCACAAGGACATTGTACGACGGAGACGTGAGGCTTATACAACCTGACTGCTTCAAGTCTGAGACCTCATGGATACAGGTGTCCAGCTGAATAGTGGTGAGGCAAGGAATTTGGGACCCTTGACCCAGGACTCAGGTATGAATCAGATTTTTGTAAGGGAGCCAGGGTCCCTTTCCCTCTGGGAGCGGATTTTAATGAGTGCCAGAGAGAGGTTTGTCCACAGGGTGACAATGCAGGAGCACCAGCACAGAACGTGATGGAAAACCCTTGAGGAAGGGACCAACAGCTGAGGGAAGTGGCAGCATTGGAGGTACTCTTTGGGAGGGATGGACAGCATGATAATGACCCCAACAAGGTCAGGGGCACAGGGCAAATGCTGTGGAGTCTGGCAAGGCTGGGGCCATCTCAGTACACCACCTTCATTGCCACGATTAATGCCAATAACAGCCGAGAGACAGTGGGCTCTGCTGCCAGCAGCTGAGAAATTGTGAGAGTATGATCCATGGCCCAGTGCAGGCTCATGGCTCTGCTGTGGGCAAGGAACTCAAAGAGGAGATGAGGGAGATGAGGGAGGAGGTGAGGAGGAACAGTTCCCACATTGCCCCAGTGCGAGTCACAGGCCCCAAAGTCAGAGCCCAACATTCCCCAGCCAGAGAGAGAGGGTACGCCCCACGGGCTGGCCTGGGGCTCTTTCTGCGTGACCATGGGGAAGACATGGGAAGGTGGGATGGGAAACCCATTTCTGTCCTGGCAGCGTGGGTGTGTCGGCTCAAGGAGGGAAGCACTGACGGAGGGAATTCCAGTAAAGTGATTTGTCAGATCACCTTTAAAATACCTCTACCATGTATGCCTAGGAAAGAAACAATAACCAGGGTTAGAGGGGCCCTGTCTCTAGCCAGGGAGAAGCACTGGAAAACTGGATCTTCTGGATGGTGTGGATCCGATGGCCTGGCACATCAGTGCCACAGAAATATGAAGCCTTAGCTGACACTGGTGCACAGTGTACCCCAATGCCATCGGGACATGTGGGGCAGAACCTGTTTCCATTGCCGGGGTGACGGGGGGATTGCAGCAATTGACCCTGTTGGGAGCCAAGATGAGCCTGGCTGGGAAGGAGCGGCAGAAACATCCATTGTGACCGGCCCAGAGGCCCCGTGTGTTCTGGGCATAGACTTCCTCCAGAACGGCTGTTACAGAGACCCAAAGGGACTCAGGTGGGCTTTTGGCATAGCTGCTGCAGAGGCAGAGGACATTAAGCTGTTGAACACCTTGCCTGGACTGTCAGAGAACCCATCTGCAGTAGGACTCCTGAGGGTGGAAGAGCAACAAGTACCAATTGCCACCTCGACAGTGCACAGCTGGCAGTATTGAACGAATCGGGATGCCGTGATCCCCATCCACAGAATGATCCATGAGCTGGAGAGCCAAGGGGTGGTCAGTAAGGCCCACTCACCCTTCCACAGCCCCATCTGGCCTGTGCACATGTCTGATGGAGAATGGAGATTGACTGTGGACTATTGTGGCTTGAATGAAGTGACTCCACTGCTGAGCGCTGCTGTGCTGGACATGCTGGAACTCCAGCACGAGCTGGAGTCCAAGGCAGCAAAGTGGTACGCCACTGATGACATTGCTAACGCGTTTTTTTTCATTTCTCTGGCAGCAGAATGCAGGCCTCAGTTTGCTTTCACCTGGAGGTGTGTGCAGTACACCTGGAACCGACTGTCCCAGGGGTGGAAACACAGCCCCACCATCTGCCATGGACTGATCCAGGCTTCACTGGAAAAGGGTGAGGCTCCAGAACACCTGCAATGCATCAGTAGCATCATTGTGTGGGGGAACACGGCAATGGAAGTGTTTGAGAAAGGAGAGAGGATCATCCAGATTCTGCTGGAAGCTTCGCCATCAAGAAGAGCAAAGTCAAGGGTCCTGCCTGAGAGATCCAGTTCCTGGGGTAAAGTGGCGAGATGGACAGAGTCAGATTCCAACTGAGGTCATCAATAAGATCACTGGGATGTCTCTACCCAGCACCAAGAAGGAAACACAAGCTTTCCTAGGTGCCATAGGTTTTCGGAGAATGCACATTCTCAAGTATGGCCAGATTTTGAGCCCTCCCTACCTGGTCGCCCACAAAAAAAACCAATTTCCACTGGGGCCCTGAGCAGCAACAAGCTTTCACCCAGATCAAGCAGGAGATCGCTCATGCTGTAGCCCTTGACCCAGTCAGGACAGGACCAGATTTCAGAAGTGTCTTCAAAGTGGATAGACTATATTGAAAACAATGCAGAGAGAAATGTTTTGCCCTTTTAACTTTTCTTTTCCTATTTATATCTTGATATCAGCAATATCCAATTGATATTGACCCCCAGCACCTTGTTATGCAATCTGAATACATATGAAAATCATGATCCTTCATGGCTGACAATCAATAACACTTTGTCCCTACCTCCCCCATTTCCCTCATCCAACCCCTGGCACTCCTATGGATCAGGAATGTTGTGGCCAGCAGGACCAGGGCAGTGATTCTTCCCCTGCGAGAAAGAGTGAAAATTTAACAGGGTAGAAATCCATTTGGATTTCGGTGAAATGTGCTGCTTTGAGCTTGCTAACATGAGTGAAATATGCTGTTTAGTCTGGTAACTGCAGCACTAGGAAAGTTGCCCCAGCTAAAGAGAAAGAATGCAAATTTCCACACTAAAAAGAGATAAGAAAGACTCCTTGGGCCTTTAAACAGACCACGCAGAGTGACCCAGGAGTTCTTTCTGTACTTTCTGACAGAAACAAGTGCAACTAGCTCTAAGTGCAACATGAAATCATCAAAATGAATATGCATGAACCTATTGTGAAATTCTATGCCTATGGAAATTAATTAAGGGTAATAAAAAAGGTTTGGGACTTCTCAGGGGTGCGCATGTCCATTGAAGGGCAATGAGTCCCCAGTGTGTCCAGTGCTGTAAATAAACATACCATTCCTTACAAATCTTTATTGGAATTGTGGGGTTTTTATTTTTCATCCTTATTTCACCTGTGCTGGGCACTGGTTGGGCAGCACCTCGAGTGCTGGGTCCAGTTCTGCGGTCCCCAATTTAGGGAGTGTCAGATTCCAGGACACTGCAGCACCAAGGAATTCATTGTGGCACTCTGAGGCCTCATGGAACCAAGAGGCCACTGTGACCCTGAAGGGCCTTGTGGAACCATGCAGAGCTTTGTGACAGAGCAGGACCTCATGTCATGATGGGGCCATTGTGACCTCAGGGAACCAAGGGGCCAGTGCTGCCCCTCAGGAACTCACGGAATGCAGGAAACATGCTTGACACTGTGGTGGCCCTTGGAACCAAGAGGCCATTGTGACACTGTGGGACCAAGGAGAGCATTGCTGCCTGCCAGACCTCATGGAACCAAGGATCCACCGTGACACTGCAGGGCCTTGGGGGACCACGGTGACATAGTGACACTGCAGGGCCCAAGGATCCAAGGGACTTTGTGACACCAAGGGGTCCCATGGAACCAAAGGGACATTGTGACACTGGGAGGGCTCATGAAATCATGGAGACCATTGGGACACTCTGGGGACTCATGGAACTCTGGTGACACCAAGCTGGCTGGGAGTCTGGATCTGCTGGAGGGTGGGAGGGCTCTGCAGAGGAACCTGCACAGGCTGGATCCAGGGCCCAAATCCAACAAGGTGAGGTTTAATAAGTCCAAGTGCCGGGTCCTGCACTTTGGCCACAACAACCCCTGCAGTGGTACAGGCTGGGGACAGAGGGGCTGGACAGCAGCCAGGCAGAAAGGGACCTGCAGGGACTGATGGACAGCAGGCTGGACATGAGCCAGCAGAGTGCCCAGGGGCCAAGAAGTCCAATGGCTCCTGGCCTGAATCAGGAATGGTGTGGCCAGCAGGAGCAGGGCAGTGATTCTTGCCCTGTGCTGGGCAGTGGTTGGGCAGCACCACGAGTGCTGTGTCCAGTTCTGGACCCCTAATTTAGGAAGCCTCTTCAATTTATGGAGAGGCTGGACTGTATGCAGAGAAGGGCAAGAAGGTTGGTGAGGGGTCTGGAACACAAGTGCTGAGAGGAGTGGCTGAGGGAGCCAGGGTTGTTGATCCTGGTGAAGAGGAGGCTCAGAAGAGACAAGACAGTGTCAGGGCACAGGTTGGACTTGATGACCTCCAAGGTCTTTTCCAACCTTACGGATTCTGTGATTCCCTGAAACCACCCTTGCAGCAGTTGCAGGAGGAGCCCTGGGCCTCCTCTTCAGAAGCTCCACCAGTCCAGGTCCCTCAGCTTCTCCTCACAGCCTCAAAGCCCATCCTGTCAGTCCTGCAGAGCCTCTACAGCTCCTCCTCACTGCCCAGAACAGGGAGCCCCACAGCCAGACACAGCAGCCCAGATGTGCCCCCCTGGCCTGGGGTGCCTCTGGCAAGGCAGCAGCACCAGGCACTGCAGGAGCCTGCAGACAATTCCTGCAGCACTTGTGGGATGATCCTGCTCCCCAAGGGACGTTCCCATGGTGCCAAGTCAGGAACTGCAATGGGGAGTGGGGCCAGAGAGGAAAGGGCAAACAGGGATGGGCTGTGTGCAGGGGAGGGAACAGGGGTGTGCAAGAGGAAGAAATCTGTGGCAGGAAGAGTAAAGAAATCAAAGGTGAAGCCAAGGAAATGTTCAGGGCAGTTTGGGGATAGCTGCCAGACAGCCCTGGCTCTGAGCAGCAGCGTCTGCAGTGGGACAGGAAACTCCCAGCTGATGGGAACAAACTTTCTGGCTGACTGCAGAGGCCAGGACAAAGCTGAGTGGTTTCCCTGGTGTCCCCCAGCCCTTCCTGGCCCCAGGGGCTGATGGCATTTGTGCTGCCTCAGGTTCATGTCCCCACTGCACCAGCATGGGGGTGCTCCCACCTGCTGTGTGCAATGCAAACAGGGGCTGCTGAGCCAGTGCTGCCGTGTCTGTGCCTGCAAGGATGCGGCACCTCTGTGAGCTGGGGCAGAGGCCAGGGCTGCAGAGGGGGGATGTTGTTGGCAGCTCCATGAGGATGCTCTGGGATGCTGCCCTGGGCTGTGCAGCACACTGGGGATGGATTAGCCCCTGCTCTGCTGCTCCTTCCCGTCTCCCCCAGGGCCCTTGCAGAGCACCAGCCGTGCTGTTTGCCCCCAGCCTGCCCACGGCCAGCCTGGGGCTGCTCACGGGGGTTTTCTGTGCTGAGCATTGGCCTGGCCGTGTTCTTGAGAGAGCCTGGGCAAGGAGCCTGGAGCCCCCAGGCCCTGGCCTGAGGCGTCAGCGCTGCCCCAGCAGTGCCCATGGCCTGTCCCTGCTGCAGCCCCGGCACTGCCACCTCCAGGACTGTGCCCGGCCCCGAGAGCACTCAGGCCCTGCAGCAACACCAGGGCCACCAGGGCAGCGGGGCAGGGCCACGGGAGCAGCACTGGCAGCACCAAGTGCTGCTGCTCCTGGGCACAGCTGCTGTGCCAGCCCTGATCTGCCCCAGCTCTGCACACAGACATTGCTGCTGCAGCCCCAGAGAAGGCAACCAAAGGGCATCTCTGCAGAAAACTCTGCTGGGAGACACTTTAGTTTCTTTTAAAGCCTTTAAGAGTGCAGCCACTCATGGAAAATGTCTGTGGGCACAGGGAAGGTTTCACAGAGAGAAACAAAATGAGAAATGACACAAAAAATGATACTTTTTTGTGGACAAACTGAAAAACCTAAAACAAGGTGGAAAATAACCTCCATAATGAAATTAATAGGAAGTATCAAAGATTACTTTTATTTAATGTGATTTACAGAAATTTGCCAGCAGTTTAATGCTTCTGAAACCATCCAGTCATCAGTCTCCTCACTGCAGCCTTGAGTTCCTGGTTCCTCAGGCTGTAGATGAGGGGGTTCAGGGCTGGAGGCACCACTGAGTACAGAACTGACAGGGCCAGATCCAGCGATGGGGAGGAGATGGTGGGCGGCCTCAGGTAGGCAACTGTGCCAGTGCTAAAGAACAAGGAGACCACAGCCAGGTGAGGCAGGCAAGTGGAAAAGGCTTGTGCTGTCCCTGCTCAGAGGGGATCCTCAGCACGGCCCTGAAGATCTGCACATAGGAGAAAACAATGAACACAAAACAACCAAATAAGAAAACAGCACTAAAAGCAAGGAGTCCAAGTTCCCCTAGGTAGGACTTTGAGCATGAGATATTGAGGATCTGTGGGATTTCACAGAAGAACTGGCCCAGGGCATTGCCATGGCACAGGGGCAGGGAAAATGTATTGACTGTGTGCAACAGTGAATAGAGAAAGCCACTGGCCCAGGCAGCTGCTGCCATGTGGGCACATGCTCTGCTGCCCAGGAGGGTCCCGTAGTGCAGGGGTTTGCAGATGGACACGTAGCAGTCGTAGCACATGATGGTCAGGAGGGAAATCTCTGTTACTGCACAGAATAGAAAGAAAAAGAGCTGTGCAGCACATCCTGTGTAGGAGATGGTGGTGGTGTCCCAGAGGGAATTGTGCATGGCTTTGGGGACAGTGGTGCAGATGGAGCCCAGGTCGCTGAGGGCCAGGTTGAGCAGGAAGAAGAACATGGGCGTGTGCAGGTGGTGGCCGCAGGCTACGGCGCTGATGATGAGGCCGTTGCCCAGGAGGGCAGCCAGGGAGATGCCCAGGAAGAGGCAGAAGTGCAGGAGCTGCAGCTGCCGCGTGTCTGCCAGTGCCAGCAGGAGGAAGTGGCTGATGGAGCTGCTGTTGGACATTTGCTGTGGCTGCACATGGGCACCTGTTCATGGAGAAAGGACAGGGACAAGTCAGGAGAGGCTGCTTGGAGCCAAACCTGGGCCATTCCCTGCAGCCTGTTCTGCTGGAACTCACCCACCCTTGTTCCTGCTCTGGGAAAACCTTCACCCAGGTCCCTGCCTGAGCTCCAGCTGTGCTGGCTGAGTGTGCCAGGAGCAGCCAGGCCTGTGCGTGGGGGCTCTGGAGGAGCCATCCCTGCCCTGCTGCCCTGGGTTTGTGGCCCTGTGGCAGAGGGACAAGGCTGGATATTCAGGATTTGTCAGGGCAATCACTCCTATTGAAGAAAGGCTTGACACCATCTGCACTCCCAGACCTAAAGGAGGGCAAGAGTTGGTTTTAGGAGTTGTTTTCCTACCCACACATCATTCTTGGCTCTCTGAGGTCAGAAATCCCCAGCAGTCCTGCTGCACTAGAGTTTGCCACTGAGAGATGTGAGAGGCAAAGGATTCCCTGTGGCTGAGGGAAGGTGAGGGGCTGGATGGGTTTGTTCCCCCAGCACTGCTCTGCTCAGCCCCCTCTGCTTCCCTGAGCATCTCCCTGGGCCTGGACATCCCCTCCTGAGAGGTGCCTTGTCCCTGCCAGCGCTCACAGAGCCCATCCCACCCTGTGTGCCCTCGGCCCGGCCCTACAGAAACCTGCCTGTGTGCAGGGCCCTGGCTGGGGCAGGCTCTGTGTGCAGCTGGGCAAGGGCAGCTCAGGAGAGCCCTGCTGGGCCCTGCAGAGGTGATGCTGCTGCTGCCCAGGGCTGAGGAGTGGCTGAAGGCCCTTTGGGAGGCTCCCAGCAGAGACACTGACCACCCAAAGCCACAGTTCTGGAGTCTCTGTAAATGTTCAAACATTCCTTTGATGATCTTGTGTGTCCCTTTCAACTCAGAATGTTCTGTGATTCTGGGACTACAAGTCCTGTTCTGCTTCTCTCATTCCCCTGTTGTCTATAATCAAAAGAGAAAAAAAGAACCCTTGCAACAGTGTTAGAACAGTAAAGTAAAATCCAGACCTTTATTGGAAGCTTCCAGGTGTCCCAGTGGGGATGAGGCACACCCAGCCCCTGATTTCAACAATTTGTTAATGTTGATTATTTAGGATATTGAACAGGAACATCCAATGGGAGATTCAGTACCCAGTTACACACCCCTGGCTCAACCCACTGGAATAAGTCCAGGGCCTTCTTTGTCCCAGTTTTTCTTATCACTGCTCACATTCAAAACCCAAAATACTCTTCTTGTGGGTTCTTTCTCTGATAAAAAGATTATATAGCACTTGAAAAATGTATTTAGACAGGTTATAGTTCTAAAATCTAAGATAAGGTAAGGAAACATACTAGAGTTAATTAAGGATCATAAATACATTAAATATATAATAGTAGTTAAAAAGAGTTATTTAATAGTTTAATAGAGTTAGTTAAGGATTATAATTTTAAAACTACGTAACAGTAATTTACAGAACTGTGAATATATGAAAAATATATAAAAAGCAAAAATATTTTTATCATTATCACAACTTCATCATCTTTCTCCAAGCAGAAAATTGAAAACACTCTCAGGAAAGCTCCTGACCTTTACAGCAAACCCAGCCTTACCTTCTTTGGGAAGTGCCCTCTGGAGCTGGTCTGGAGCTGGGAGCAGCCCTGCCCCAGCCAGCCCCTCTCAGCAGCAGCACCTGCCCTGCTCAGGGTGGCTCCTTCCCCCCACAGCTCCTGGCCAGCGCTGGGAGCAGCTCCAGGGCCGGCTGAGAGCTGTCCCTGGCAGGCAGCAGAGTCCCTGGCCCAGCACAGCGCCCTGGGCTGCAGGACCCTGCTCTGCAGGACAGCCCTGGGCACCCCTGGCTGCTCTGCACAGGAGATGAGCAGAGAATGCACTCACAGGCTCTGTGGGCATTGGCATGTTCCAGCTTTAGGAGATCTCTCCAGGAGCTGCAGCTGCATTGTCCTGCAGCCAGAGGTTCCTGTGCCAAGGGCTGGCAGTGATTCTGCCCCAGGCACTTCTCAGCCCCTTCCCAGCCCTGACTGATTGAAGCTCTCTGTGCCTCTGTGCTGTGCCCGGGCTGGCTGCAGGCAGTGCCCCAGCCCTGCTGGGCTGGGAGAAGTGCTGCTCAGCAAGAGAAATGTGCTTTTGAAGCTCTGCTTGATTACCAGGATCACCCTCTGTGCCAGGAGCCCGGCCCAGCTCAGCAGCACAGACACAGCACAAGGACTTTAATGACCCTCTGGGGCTTTGTGCTCAGCCCTGAACATCAGGCCCTGAGAGGGAGCTGCAGAAACCTCTGGAGAACTCCATGTCAGAATCCAACTCTAAAGTTTCTTGGACTTTTAATGGGTCCCACTGAGGGACACGACTGAGAAAGTGTCCCCAGGCCCCAGGCAGAGCAGAGAACTGGAGGCACTGAAGCCAGGTGGGGACATAGAGAAGCCAAGTCTTGGTGCCCTGAGGCACCGCAGGGTCTGTGCCACCAAGGGCTGTGAGGAGACACCTTGTCCTGAGGCCCTGGGGCCTCCTGGCACAGCCCCAGCCAGGCTGGGCACTGTCAGTCCCTGGTCCTGCCCTCAGCATCCCCCCCTAGCCCACATCCCAGTGGGGTCAAGGATCTGCTGGAAGGAGTCCCTGGGGAGCCTTGGTCAGGAATGGCCCTGGGGGCTCCTTCATGCTTCCAGGGACTGCAGGTTTTTTAAAGGACTTTGGCTTTTGCTTTTGCCTTGCAGTCTCTGAGAGCTTTGTGCAATCCTGGCTTCCAATTATCTGCTGTAATTAGTCCCTGGAGAGGCTTTGTCAGTAACAACACTCAGTGGGGCTCATTAATGCTTCAAGGTACTCAGTTCTTTTAAGGTACTTGGTGTTTCACTTTTGTTACAGACTTTGTGAGAAGTTTGTGGAATCATGGCCCCAATTATCTGCTTTAATGAGTCCTGTGAGAGCTTTGTACTGACACTCAGTGGGGTTCATTAATACTCTGAGATACTCAACTTTTGTGAGGGTCTTTGAATTCTTCTTCCAAAACTGAGAGGTTTTTGTGCCATTTTGAGTGTCTGAGAGGTTTTTGTGCCATCCTGGCCTCCAGTTCACTCCTCCAAGGAGTCCATCAGGAACCGTTGTTGGGGATGGATCTCAGTGGGTCCCATTAATACCTCGAGAAACTTTGGGGTTTTTTTCTGACTTTTGCCTCCTGGAAAGGTTTGTGCAATCTCCTCTCAGGCCCTGAGGTTCCAGGGCTCAGCTCCAAATGCACCACGGGGCTCATTAGGATCAAGCAAGTCCTGACAAACCATGGCTGTGCCTCGATTTCCCTCTTGTCTGGGGCAGTTCATCAGGAAGATTTCTATGGTGGTTTTCATTTGCCTATTTGATATTTCTCGGTCAACGCTTCAATTAGTGTGGTGGGTTCAGTGCTGGCTAATTACCAGTGCACACACTAGAATATACTTACTCATTTCCTGCTGTGAGATAGGATTAGGAGAAAGGCAAAGTGGGCTCAAAACTTTAAAAGAATGTAAAGAAAAGTTTATTAACAGTAACTAAATGAAAGAGTAATAAGAATATGAACAAAACTTTCAGATCACATCCTCTCTCCATACAACCCGACAATGTAGAGACAAAACCTGAAATTTTCAGTCAGTTTACCACCTCTAGAATATTCTAATCTTTCTTCAGTTCACATCAGGAGAGAAGTACCTCTGGTTAATGTTATGGAGAGTTCTCCACAAGAAAACAGTTATCTCATGTCTATTCATTTCCACGAATAACCACTGCCTGGGAAAATCTGCAATTGTGAACTCCCTCCCATGTTTTCACAACATTTCCCACAGCTGTGTTTAGCGGCCATGCCAACTTATTGGGTATTAGTTTCAAGAGGAGTTGTTTAAGAGCAAAGGATATCTTCATCTATTTATGAAATCATCTTCATCTCTTGGAACAGAGGTCTTCTTCTCTCCCTGAGGACACAGGGTCTCATCACTCTTCTCTCTTTCAATGTTCAGACTTCTCATGGGATCACAGCTACTTCAACATTTGCTCACTTTAGCATGAAGGTCTTTGCTGAACAAGTCGTCTCTCCATGTTTTCAATGCCTTATAGGGAAAAGGAGAGTCTGATGTATCAATGACATCCTTCTCCATAGCTTTACCAAAGGATTTCAGCCCCAAGATCAAGGCATCTCCTCATCCCTCCCATCTGGGACTCAACTTCCTGTTCCCTGACCTCGGTGTCTTCATGTTGCTCCTCTGTGTGCCTGCCCTGTGTCCTTTTCTCTCACTGGAGGGAGGATGGCAGCACTGGCAGAGTCAATATCTCCCCCTGGGTCTACAGATGGCTATTTGACTCCGGCTGGGCTTGATGGCCAATTCTAATTTTGGACATGGTTCCTGGACATGAGGACCAGTTCTTTGCCATAGGAATGAAGGAACAGAGTCCCACTGTTTTAGGAGCAAATGAAAAGTGACCACCTAAGGACAAGGCCAGCCAGAGCTGCCAGATTTTGTTTGAAGAGATACCCTTGAATATAGGAATTTTTTTAGGCAGACTGTCACTTTTGGCAATGGGCATCTGAAAAGACAGACGGTTCTTTCCCATACAAAGGAGAGCACTGAGCCCCATTGCTCCAGGAGCTGATGAGAGGCAGCCCTTGACATCCCAAGGTCACCCAGACCTGTCAGGTGGCCCCTGGGAGGCCAAGCCTGCCAGACCTGTTCCCTGTTCCCCTCATTCCATGGGGCCCCACAGTGTCCCAATGGTCCCCTGCTTCCAGAAGGCCCTGAGGTGTCACAATGCCCCCTTGGTGACACCAGGCCCTGAAGGGTTGGAATGGTCTCCATGGTTCCATGAGGCCCCACAGAGTCATAATGGTCTCTGGGTCCATGAAGCCCCGTGGTGTCACCATGGCCCCTTGATTCCATGGGCTCCAGTGGTGCCACAAGGATCCCCTTGGTTCCATGAGGTGCCCACAGTGTCACAGTGATCTCCATGAGAAGGAAAGAACCGAGCTCCAGTGTGGCAGGGGCAGCCACCAGAGGCCAAGACCAGGCAGAGTCAATGGTACAGGCAGATTTTGGCTGGGACTAACCCTTGGATGTAGGGAATTTTAGAGGTGGGATCCCAGTTTCAGATATGAACACCTGGAGAAGTACAGGTTTTTCCATAGGAAGGAAAGCACAGAGCCAAAGTGTTTCAAAGGCAGAAGAAGAAAGAGGTGGCTTCTGGGAGGCTGAGACAGCCAGACCTGTTCTTCCTGGCAGCTTTTGTCATGGAGGAATCATTGCATACATGGAATTTGGGAGGAGGAATCTCCATTTTGACCACGGACACCTTGAGAAGAAGGACAAGTCTTTTCATTGGAAGGAAAGCACCAAGCCCCAGGGTTTCAAAAGCTGATGAGAGGCAGCTCCCAAGAGGCCAAGGGCAGCCAGACCTGTTTGTCCTGGCAGCTTTCACTTGGGAGCTATCCTTGGATGTACAGAGTCTTGGAGAATGAATCCCAGTTTTGGCCATGGCCCACGGAGGAGAAGGAGAGTTCTCTCCCATAGGAAGGAAAGCCCAGAACCTCTGGCCTTCAGGTGAGAAGCAGCCCTTGACATGCCAAAAGGGTCAGGTGGTCCCCAGGAGGCCCAGCCAGCCAGACCTGGTCCGTGTTCCCTTGGTTTGGTGGTGATGCCTTGAGAGGCTGCCTAGAACAGAGCCAGGCAGTGTTAAAGGAATAAAGCAGGTATTTATTAAAAGGCCTTCAAGGGATACACCTTGGGCAGTACAAGAGCCTGGCCCTGGCTCCATCCTAGATGGAGTCCAGGTCACGAGTTTTCACTGGGGCAAACAGGGGGATTTGGTCTGGCAGGATGTGTAAAACAATCTCCTTTAATATCTACTTGTTCTCACACAGAGCACTTGGCTGCAGGGACACATTCCCATCATTCCTGCCCAGGTTTCAGGATTCAAACACTGCTGTCCTTCCCAGGAGCTGTTCTTCAGCTGCCTCGGGAGGCCCTTTGGCCTCTGGAGCCACACTCTGGCTCCAATATTAGCACTGCTGGATCCAAAGCCTCTATCTCCACCAACAGCAGTGATTTGAGGTGGATATCCTTTTTTCCCAATTGTTTTAAACACTGACAATATCAATAATTGTGCTACCCTGACATGGGTTTGAATAATCCAATCTTGTTCACTATTGCTTAACTAAATTACTTTAATTTTCCCTTGATAATCAGTCCCTCCTCCCATTTCATGAGCACTTTCCAAGGCCAAGCTCCAGTGAGCAGTTACCAAACCAAAGTGTCCTGGAGGAATCTGGATTCCTCTTCCTCTATTGTTAACTCTCCTTTGCTTCTGATTTATCCTAACTAATTCCAGTGCATGAAGGTCCAGCCCTGCAGCCTCTGGGCTGGCCCTGCCAGGGCCATCACACCCAAAACAATTTCCCAGGCAGTCCCAGTCTCACTGCCCAGGGCTGTATTTGCACACTGGGAGCAGCCGTGCACAGCCAGGGGGTTTCCATTTCCCCAGGGGCCATTGTTAAGGGCATGGAGCACATCTGGGAGATGGGTTCTCCATGGGGACTTGTTCCCAGCTCCTCATTCTTTAACTGCTCTTTTAACAACCCCTTCTCCGCCTCCTCCTCCTCATCCTCCTCCTCATACTCCTCATCTTCCTACTTCTCATCCCCATCCTCGTCCTCATCCTTGTCCTCGTCCTCGTCCTCGTCCTCGTCCTCGTCCTCGTCCTCCTCCCCCTCCTCCTCCTCTTCCTCCTCCTACTGGTCTTCCTCATCCTCCTTGTCCTCTTCCTCCTCCTTGTCCTCATCCTCCATTTACTCATCCTCCTCCTCCTCCTCCTCCTCCTCCTCCTCCTCCTCGTCCACCTTGTCCTCCTTGTCATCCTAGTCCTCCCCCTCCTCCTCCTCCTTGTCCTGATCATCCTTATCCTCCTTCTCCTCATCATCCTCCTCCACATCCTCATTCTCATCCTCTTCCTCCTCCTATTCCTCCTCCTCCTCCTCGTCTTCCTCATCCTCCTCCTCCTTGTCCTCCTTGTCCTCCTCATCCTTATCCTCCTCCTCCTCCTCATCTCATTCTCTTCCTTCTCCTCCTCCTCATCTTCCTCCTCCTCCTCCTCATCCCCCGCATCCTTCTCGTCCTCATCCTCCTTGTCCTTCTCCTCCTGGTCCTCCTCATCCTTGTCCTCCTCCTCCTCCTTTACTTTATTCTCCTCCTTGTCCTCCTCCCCCTCCTGTTCATCTTCCTTCTCCTCCTCATCCTCCTTCTCCTCATTGTCATGCTCCTCCTCTTCCTTCTTCTCCTCCTTCTCCTCCTTCTCCTCCTCATCATCATCCTCCTTGTCCTCATTCTCTCTCTTCCTCCTCCTATTCCTCCTCCTCATCTTCCACCTCTTCTTCGTCCTCCTCGTCTCGTCCTCCTCTTCCTCCTCCTCCTCCTCCTCTGAGTGTGGTTCTCAGGATTCAATGACTCCAGGCTTCCAGGAACCTGGAACTCTGCGATTCCAAGGCTCTGTGACCCCATGGATGGATTCAGGACTGTCTCCAAGGCCACAAGGGAACGTTGGTGCCAGTGGGAGGGGCTGCAGTGCAGGGGCACCAACAGCTGAGAGGCGACTGCAGCTGATGCTGCTGCAGCTGCTGCTGCTGCTGCTGCTGCTGCTGCTGCAGCTGCTGCTGCTGCTGCTGCTGCTGCTGCTGCTGCTGCTGCTGCTTGTGGGGGTGCTGCTGCTTGTGGGGGTGCTGCTGGCATGGGCAGGGCACTGGTGTAGCTGAGCATTGCCATCTCAGCCTGCGAGCTCCTGGGAGCTCAGGACAGGGCCAGGACTGACCCAGGTTGGCACTGCACTTGAGGACGGACACAGAGAATGGAAAGTGCCCACAGAGTGGTTCCGAGCAGGTCTGTGGGAAGGAGGAGGGAGGGAGGATGAATCCCCTGCCCAAGGCTGCCAAGGGAAGGCTTTGGGAGGGAAAGGAAGCCTTGACCTGACACTAAGTCCTTCAAGGGCTCAGTTGCCCATGCTGAGCAGGATTTCATCGGGCTTTGTCTCATGACAGCGGCAGGTTCAGAAGTGGTGTGAGCAGCTGGAAAGCAGGGCCGTGTATTCCCTCCCCCCAGCCCATTTGGGAACATCTGGGAAAGGTCTCCATTTTCTGCCTGCAGCCAGCTTGGGGGGCCTTCCTCTCCTCCTCCTGCTTGGGGGACTGGGCTTGGTTTCTTCTGCCATCTGCAATGCTGAGCTTCTCTCTCCTCAAACCTGGCTGCTCAGGTTTGTGTCCCTGTGTCTCACACCTCCCTCCTCTTCCTCCTCACCACATGCTCATGGAGCCTCTTTGGGCAGCTGGACTGGAACTGGCAGCAGCAGGCGAGCCCTGAGGAGCACCTCTGGCCTCCAGCCTTTCTGCAGGGCTGGCCAGAGCCTTCCTGCCGGGGTTGAGCCTCTTTCCTGTCTCTTCCCGAGGCAATATAGTCTGGATCTTGGCTCTGTCCTCCTTTCTTTCTCTTTCAGGGAAGGATCAGCCATGGCTGAAGGAATCTTCCATAGGTACCTGGTGCTGATGGCCATTGTCAGCATCAACCTGGAAAGAATGGGATTTCTCTTGAGGATGATAAAGGAATTGTCCAGAGGATGAAGGAGCAGGAGGTGATCCTTTGGCAGCACCAGCTGCACTTGGAGGAGGAAATTGCAGACCGGGAAGCTAGACAGGAGTATCTGGCATGGCCTCTGTGGGAACTGGAGGAAGGATCCATTGGCACACATGCACGGTGGTTTGCTTGGCTGTCCCTGCCACGTTCATGATCTGGAGGCAGCATAGGAATGGAGCCAGAGGGGAGCACAGAGAAGAAAAGACTGACCTGGGGCTCCTGGGGAAAGCCTGGAAAGGAGTGGCCTTCTCGACAAAGCCCTTGTGCTGCTCAGGGCCATTTGCATCTCCATGGGCAGAACTGGAGGATATCTTCCAGCATTTGTGGATAGACTTGTTGAATTACCTCTTCAAATGCTTCATTCCTGTAAGACAAACTTGGTGCTTGAAATTCTTTAAGTTCCTTAGGTTAAGAATGTCCTTATTTCTCTGTAATGATTGTTAAATATACTGTATTGATTGCTATAATCTCTGTATTGATTGTTAGAAATACTCTTTCTATTGATTTTTAGAAATACTCTTTCTATTGATTATTAGAAATACTCTCTGTATTGATTGTTAGATATACCCTATATTGTTAGAAATACTCTGTACTGATTGTTAAAAATACTCTGTTTTGATTGCTATAATCTCTGTATTGGCTGTTATACTCTGTATTGATTGTTAGAAATAATTTCTGTATTGATTATTTGAAATTCTGTATTCATTGTTATAAATACTAGGCTTCCATTAATAAGATAGATTTAAGCAAAGGAATAAACTTTTCAGAATTGTTTGTTTGCAACCAGATGACTTCCTGTTATCTTTAGCCTCTGGCATTCTCCTTGCACCCTGTGCTCCCCTTACAGGCTGAAATGCAAACACCACAGAAACAGAGACCCTGTGTGCAAAGCACAGCCAGGGGTGTGTGCTCCTCTGAAGGGACAGACATTTAGGGGAGGATGTTTCAGAAGGAGGCTGTGGACATTGTGGCTGGAAAGCAGGGAAGGAACAGTTTGGCACGAGCTTTCCTTCAGCAGGAGGGGAGCACACAGAGGAGTTTGTGTCAAGTGGAGTCTGACACTGCCATCCAGTGCTGGCAAGAAGGGTGGAGCAGAGAAGCTGAGAAAAGGGCCTCAGCATGTTTAGTGATGATGTCTGGACTTCAGTGATGGGGACAAAACCTTCCTAAACTGAACATTAAATCTCAAACCCATAGCATTTTGAGAAGGAATGTTACTTTCTTCACAATATCAATATATTTTCCTACCCTCTTCAGGTAAGAAAGGATTTCAATCCTTGTCTGCATTAATGGATGCTGGAATTCCTAGTGTTTCCTTCAGACTTCCAGGGATTGGAGGGTGCACTGTGGGCTGTGAGGAAACACTTCCCAGGCATGGTTGAGGTTGTACATCTTTTCAAACAAAGGGGAACTGGAGAGGGTTCTTTCAAAGTGTGACTCCTCCCTATTCCATCAGCAATAGTCTCACAGGATTTATGGGTCAGGAACATGTACAACACATGGCAGGGAAGCTGGGCAAGCAGTGAGTGCTGTACCAGCAGGGCCAGAACGGTGCAAGAGCCAGCGCCAAACAGGCTGAGGCAGCCAGGCCAATCCCATCTTTCCAGGGCTCGGGGCTGAACACACAGCTTCAATAATGTCAGGTGCTTCCCCACAGAGCCTTCTGCAGAGCTCTGGGTTAGGACTGACAGCTTTCCTCTTATTTCATATCAGAAAGAGAAATTTTTCTCTTGTTTTGCCAATCTTACCTATGCAGATGTGATGGGAGGCCATCTCTCTGTTTGTGTAGGTGTTGAACCTGGGAAAGACAGTCTGTAGTGTCAGCTGGATACCTGAGGGCTGTCACATAAGCAGTAAGTGTGAGCTGTCAATTTAAATCATGATAAGGAATGTAGTCCGTTCCAATCCTTCTTAACATTAAAATTCAGTGACACCTGTGGCTCCAGTGGGCTGTGGATCAGGCATGTGTCTTTACCAAAAATGTAATGGTTATTATAATACTTTTCAATTGGGATATTTCCAAAAGCAGGAGGGTCTTGGTGTGAAATTAGTATCCAGCCTAATGATTGCAAAAAATTATGAGTTTTATTGAATAAATGCACATGTACAAATGTGCCAGCAGTTAATCTCTGTGATTAGTAGGTTTGAGGCATTTTTTTCATTTAGTCTGTAGTGTGAACTTCAGTGCCTGCAGACTTACATATTAAATTTCTCTCTTGGTCACCACTTGATGATTATCGTCACTAGAATTAAATTCTTAGTGTAGTGAGGAGGTGGGAAATAGATAAGAAAGTCTGTTGGGATTGCATGAGAAGGTTTTGGTAGGTGAAGTAATGGTTTCTGTAAGAAGCTGTTGGAAGCTCCCCCATGCCCACAGAGCAAATGCCAGCCGGCTCCAGGAGAGGCCCACTGGCCTGGCCGGGCCCGTCAGGGATGTGCTGATGCCTCTGTTATTGCTGTGAATATGTAAACTCACTGAAGAAGGGAAAAGCAATTGCAGCAAAGGAATTGTGTCCAGAAAGGAGCGAGGATGTGTGAGAGGAGCAGCCCTGCAGACAGCCAGGTCACTGCAGGAGGGGCAGGAGGTGCTCCAGGCACGGGGATGCTGAGATTGCCCTGCAGCCCTGGGGCAGCCCTGGGGAGGCAGCTGAGCCCTGAGCACAGGGAGGGCACGGGGATGCTGAGATTGCCCTGCAGCCCTGCAGGAGCACATGCCCCAGCAGGAGGATGCCTGAGAGGAGGCTGTTAGCCCCTGGGAGGCCTGTGCTGGAACAGATTGCTGGCAGGGACCTGCAGACCTGTGGAGAGAGGAGCCCACCCCAGAGGAGGTTTCCTGGTTGGACGTGTGATCCTGGGAGGACCCGAGCTGGAGCAGGCTGTCCTTGAAGGACTGCGCTTGTGGAAGAGTGATCCCCGTTGGAACAGTTTGGGAAGAACTTGTCAGGAAAATTAATCCACAAACACCAGAGGTTTATGTCATTGTCACAGGCCCCCAGCTGGGTAATAATTAGCATTGACCCCATGATTCACAGAAGGCTGATCAACCTCTTCATTATATTATATATCATTATTAAGAAACCCATTGCTTTTATACAGTTATAATACACCTGGACCTAATTGGTCCACTAATCCAAACACCACCAACATTGGCTAATTAAAAATCACCCTTTGGTAAACAAATCTCCATAACACATTCCAAATGTTCACAACAGCAGGTGCAGCAAGTGAAGATAAGAATTGTTTCTCATTCTTTTCTCTGATCTTCTCACAGCCTGCCCCCAGGACAATGCCTGGGAAAGTTGTTTCTCTCTGTGGCCAGAGAGCTGCCTGCCACAGGTTTATGTCCTAAACAGGGACAGAGGAGTCCTTTTATTTTATTCAAATAAAGGGAGAGGCCATGGGGCATTCTCTTGAGGTCTTTCCAATTTTTAGAGGACACAGCCTCCTTTTTATCCTAATTTCCCTTCTGTCTTTCCACACTGGATGAGGTACTTAAGTGGTACAGACTTCCTGATATGCCTGATACCAAAGATTCCCCTCTAATCTATGACCCTCACTTTTAGATTTTCATTTTCATGGAATCTATGTTTTTTCCCCATCGTTTCTTTCATCTTTCAATATCCAATTTCATTTATCAGTAAACATACAGTTTGTTTGCTATCTGAGATTGAGAGGCCAGATGTTTTCTATTGCCATCTGTGTAGCAGTTGCCTCTGGACTGTTTTCCTTATCTCCTGTGAATGGGCCCATCAATGTCTCCCCACATGGCTCAGAGATAACTCCCTCCAGAGCCATTTCTGTTTAACAGGGGATCAAGTGTTGCAGCATTTCTGAGCATTTCTGAGGTCATGATTTATGTTTGGAATGAGATTTGAGCTACTCCAGTCTGGGCCTCAGATTTGGGCCCTGTGAGGCCTTCCAGCCTCTGAAACAGTTAGAAATTAAGAGTTTGTGGTGCAGTTAGAAATTGTATTAAGGTGTGATGGGGAGCACTGGGCTGTCTGGGTGTGAAGTAGTATAGGTTTATAGTGTAAGGTTTCGGCCACTTTAAGACAAAGATAAACAATGTTAGCTTGCCAATCAGAGTGCCTTTGTAAATTATAAACTATGTAGAAGTGTATAAAAACTGCCATCTTCTCTCAAATAAGTGGAGAACATTGCATTAATAATATTGTTTGGATGTGTGTTCTGTCCGGCCAGCTTTCTGGTTTTATGACGTCCCTGGCTTTTATCAAGGACCCACTGTGTTACTGAGAATGAAATCAGCCCATGGTGAGATGCTCCATCCAGGGGGAAGAGCTAAACATTCCCACCTAGATATATCCTGGGATTTCTAGACAGAGAGGCAGCCTTCCCACAGGTTTCCAAGAGGACACAGCTAGGGTTTTCCACTGGACCGACTACAACTTTTCTACAGGACCACTGCTCCAACAGAAACCAGCTTTGGCTGCCCTCGGGCAGAGAAGCCCTTTTGGGGCACAGGTTTCTGGGGCAGGAGACGGGCACCGGTGCTGCCAGGGCTCGGGGGAACTCTGCTTGGGCGGTGACTGTGCCTCACCTGCTGCTGTCAGCGCTGCCCGGGCCCCAGGGCTCAGAGCAGCATTCCTGCCCTGGCCCACACGTTCCTGGTCTGTGTCCCACGGCCGTGCTCAGGATGGCCACCATGTGGGACGTGTCCCGAGGAGGCCGTGCCAGCTTCTGTGGAGGCCCCGTGCCCTTCCCGCCGCGGCTGCGTCGGCAGCTGCGGGGGCTCCTGCTGCTCTGAGCCCGCAGAGCAGGGCAGCGTTTGCTGATGGGCTGAGCCCTTCCTAAAGATCCTGTTGGGCTGTCTGACACACCTGGGGCAAGGCATTCCTTCCGCCCTGGGCCACTCTGGGGGGCTGGGGGTGGCCCCAGGGCAGGTGGCAGTGCGTGCAAGGGCCCTTTGTGACACGGTGCAGCATGGTCACTGTGGAATGGAAAGGGACAGGGGATCCAAGGGCCCTTGGTGACACGGTGCAGCATGGTCACCATGGAATGGAATGGGACAGGGGATCCAAGGGCCCTTGGTGACACGGTGCAGCATGGTCACCGTGGAATGGAACGGGACAGGGATTCCAAGGGCCCTTTGTGACACGCAGTCGCATAGGTGTTGGTAGTGACAAGGCCACACCACAGTGCTCGGTGCACGCGACGGGACAGGACAGGACAGAGTGGTGCTGTGAGGAGCCCTCGCACAGCCACTCGTTCCTGGCTGACTCCGAGGCTTTCCCGAGGCGTTACTCCTGCAGGTGATGTCATGGCCAGACCAGAGCATTTGGTGACCCTTGGCCTTCCCAAGGCATCTCTTCTGCAGCTGCCCTCGAGGGCAGACTGTGGCATTTGCTTTGCACCATCCTTGACAGGAGTCTCCTGTCCTTGTGGCTGGAGCCCCCAAGAGCAGAGTGCAGGACTTGCTGACTCGGACCTTTTCCGAGCCACCTTCTCCTACAAGTAGCCATGAATCCAGGTAGTGACGTAGAGCACAGACCTACAACTGTGCCCAGGGTGGCCTGGGGCAAGGAAAAGAAAGAAGGCCCTGGAGCTGCCCCAGCACAGCAGCCTGAAGAAGTGAAGCAGTTCCAGCCACGGCAGAAGGGTGAGTGGCAGAGCCAGGCCACTTGGACACAGACAGCTTGGCCCCATCCCATCCCATCCCATCCCATCCCATCCCATCCCATCCCATCCCATCCCATCCCATCCCATCCCATCCCATCCCATCCCATCCCATCCCATCCCATCCCCTGGGGCCATGCCCATGGACAGGATGGAATAGGGCCTGGGCAGACACCCCGCAGTGGCCGTGCTCCATGCCCTGGGGCATCCCGGGTCTGTCCCTGCCTGGGCAGCGCAGGGCTGGGCTGTGTTCTCCGGCCTCTCCCGCAGCCCCTCAGCTCGGGCTGCGCTCGCTCTTTGCCAGGTGCAGCCGTGCAGCGCACACGAGAGCAGGAACGCACCCGTGGCCGCTTCCGCAGAACAGCGCAGGTACCTGCAGCCATCCCCACCTGGGCTGGGCCTGCTGGCACTGCTCAGCCCAGAAGCACACCTGCAGCACTCCGTGGCTTCTTGACCTTCTCCAAAGCTCGTTTGCAAATTCATCAAGAGAATTCGGCAGGAAGAGACCAGCGCCATGGGCCTTGGGCTCAGAGCATACTCAGAGCTCCTCGGACATGAGACCAGTGCCGCCCTGCTGGATTTGCTTGTGCAGAGGGGTGTTTCCAGAGCAGAGCAAGTAGGCAGCTGTGGCCAGGCTTCAATTCCCCCATGAGTCACACGGCTTCCCAAGCCACAGTGCTGGCCCCTGTGAGCCTTTGAGGCCATCACATTGTGGTGGGAAGGGAAGCACTTCTCTGGGGACCCTGGGAACACTGCTCCCTCTGGCAGCTTTCCAAGTCTCCCTGTGCCTTCTCCAGGTGCCTGCCATGGTGAGGTACATCCACCAGTGGCTCATGGCCAATGATTCTGCAGAGCACAGGCTGGACAACGCCCTGCTGTATCTCACAGAAGCGCAGCCAAATGACGCAGTAATGACACTCCTGCGTGTGGCCCCATCCTGTGACAGGTACGGGGCCCACCTGCCCAGAGGGCTCAGGGCTCACCCCAACTCATCGTCCTGCACAGCCTGTCCCAGGTGTCTGACCCACAGAGAGTCCCAGGGCCCTCTGGCTGCTCCCTTTGCCAGCCCTGGCACGTCAGCCCCCGAGCCTGCTGCCATTCTCCCTCGCTGCCCCACAGGGGCCTGTCCCCACAGGGCTGGGCTGCCTGGCTGCTGCTGGAGAGGGGCAGTGGGCAAAGGCAGAGCCGTTGGTCAACCCAGGCCCCTAGAGATGCCCAGGCCACGGTGCTGTGTCTGAGATCCCCTGAGACAGAGCTCTAACCCCACAGAGCTGCCATGGCCATGTGGAAGACCATCATGTGCACGCCCTGGACTGCAGAGCTGGCACAGCAGATACTCCTGGATGTGCTGGGGAGCTGGCCAGAGCACAGCACGTGCACCTCCGATGGGGACAAAATGGGTGTCTTTGTCCTGGCTGTGAGTTTCTGCCAGTGGACTTTGCTGGCCCCAAGGTCACCTCTCCAGCAGTTCTCCATCCTCCCTCCCCCACAGCGTCTCCCTGCCTCAGGCACTGGGCTGAAAGCTGGCCTAGGGACAGCTGCAGGGCCACCAGGCCCGGTGCTCCCCCTGTGGCTCTCCGGGCCTCTCCGTCCCATGCTCGGGCTCTGCCACACAAACAACTCGGCACTGAGCGCTGTCTCAGGGGGCTTTGTCCTTTGCAGGCAACTGTGGTGATATGGAAGATCCTCCAGGAGCGCTCTGTCCCAGATATAGTGGATGAGCATTTCCCGCAGTTATTTGTGCATCTGCTCTTCCAAGTGTTCTTCAGCACCAAAGAGATGCCAGAGGCGGTTGATACCTTCTGGAAGGGATGCCACGAAGGACACGGCCTTGCCACCAGCCCCAGATAGTGCTCCATCCCAGTCCTTCTGTCCCTGCCACACGGCCAGGGCAGGAGCCAGTGCTCCCAGTGTGACCCGGGCTTTGCTCTGCACTCAGGTTTGCAGTGAGGACCCTGAAGTCCCTGCTGTGCCAAATGGACTATGAGGATGTGGTGTTGTCAATGGAACGCAAGCGTGGCTGGGACACGCTGCTCTGTGCTGACACCCACATTTATGCCGTGGGTCTGCTGGCCAGGTGAGACCCCCTTCTCCCCATTGCTCCCGGCATTTCTGCTCTGTGTCTGGGGTATCCCACTCAGTCCCCGTGGCTGTGGGCCAGAGGCACGAGGGATGGCCAAGCAGACTGGGAAAGGCTGGGAGAGGAGGGTGCCCAGCAGCAGCCACATCTCAAAGGGCCCAAGTCCCCCTGCAGGGTGGGGGGTAAAGACAAGAACTGCATCAGTCTGTCCTGGGAGGGGCTTCCCCCCACCCTGGCTCAGGGTCTTAGTGTCATAGGAGCGGGCCCCCAGACGGGTAATCATTATCACTGACTCCAGGTATTGCAGAAGTCTGATCAATAATTAACTTTATTAGGAAACCCATTGTTCTTATAGATAGTTATGATATAGGTAGATTTAATTGGTTTTCTAGTCTAAACACTATCACCATTAGTTAATTAAGAAAGCACCCTTAGGTAGACAAATCTCCGTAACATATTCCATATCTTCACAATACCAGGTGCAGCATGTTAAGATAAGAATGATTTTCATTCTTTCCTCTGATCTTCTCAGGCTTTCTCAGGCGATGCCTGGGAAGGTTGTCTGTTTCTCTCTGAGGCCAGAGAGCTGCTGCCACATCTTAGTGCCATTTTCCGCCTTCCAGGGAGATGCACAATGAATCCACCTGCTTGTGTAAAAGCATCTCAGGCTGTCTCCTTGAGTTGCTCAGCAAAGAGATGCCATACTGGAACTTCCCTGCCCTGGCATTCCTTGTGGGGGTGAGTCTGAAGGCCGGCGCTGCCTCCCAGCTCTCTGCCCTCTCGTAGCGTCAGCTGCCTGGGACGGTGCCCACGCCCTGCGCTGCTGCCTGGTCCCCGCCCTGTGCGGTTCTGGGCTCCTGCCGGCCGGGTCCCCTGTCACTGCCCTGTGCCTTTCAGGTCCTGCATTGTCTGGACTTGAGAGCATGCAGTGACAGCATCATGGATCTCTTGTCGAGGCACTTGCTGAGTGAGTGCACAGAGATGCGCCGCCAGGTTCTGAGGGCCCTCCTCTTGCTCAGGGATAATCCCTCTCTGGTAAGGAGGGGCAGCAGCTGAAGCCGTGCAGGCAGCGTGGGGCTGGGGAACGCAGTCGCTGGAACTTGGCTGGGCTTCAGGCACTGGGGCAGCCGCTCCCAGCTCTCCTGCCTCCCACTTCAGCTGCCCGAGTGCTGCGGGACAGGCCTTTGGCCTCTGGGCCCTGTGGCAGCAGGGTGGCCTTTCACACACTTTTGTTCCACAGAGGCCAAAAGAATGTGGAGCCTGACTGAGGCCTCGCAGTGCTCACCAAGGATCCTTGGATGGTGAGAAGGGGGCAGTGGCTGAAGCTGCGCTGGGCAAAGCAGCCCCTTGGTTTGTCAGGGCTTCAGGAGCTGAGGCAGCTGCTCCCAGCTCTCCTGCCTCACCTGCCCCAGTGCTTTGGGAAAGGCCTTCGGCCTCTCTGTGATGTCACACGGACATCTCTGTGATGTCACACTGAAACTGTGAGGTCACATAGCTGTTTGTGATGTCACAGTGACAGCTATGTGATATCACAAAGCCCTCTGTGATGTCCCACAAACATTTCTGTGATATCATACAACTTCCTGTGATGTCACACTGACATCTCTGTTATGTCACACAGCTCTCTGTGATTTCACAGGGACATCTTTCTGATGTCACAATATCTCTTGTGATGTACACAGACAACTCTGTGACGCCACAAAGCTCTATGTGATCGCTGTGCTCTCACACATCCTCCTCTGATGTCACAGAGACATTTTTGTGATGTCACACTGACATCTCTCTAATGTCAGACAGCTCTCTGTGATGTCACACGGACATCTCTGTGATGTCACACAACTCTCTTTGATGTCACACTGATATGTCTGTGACGTCACACAGCTCTTTGTGACGTCACACTGAGATCTCAGTGATATCACACAACCTCCTGTGATGTCACACAATCAACTCTGTGATGTCACACATCTTTTTGTGAGGTCACACAGACACACAACTCTCTTTGATGTCACACTGACATTTCTGTGATGTCACACAACTGTCTTTAATGTCACATAGCTCTCTGTGATATCACACAGCTTTTTGTGATGTCACATGGACATCTCTGTGATGTCACACTGCTCTCTGTCTTGTCACAAGATCATCTTTGTGATGTCACACAATCTCCACTTGATGTCACAAAGACATCTGTGTAAGGTCACTCTGACATCTCTGTGATGTCACACAGCTCTCTGTGATGCCACACGGTCAGCTCAGTGATGTCATACAACCTCCTATGATGTCACAATGACATCTCTATGATGTCACACTGAAACCTTTGTGACGTGGCACAGCTCTCTGTGATTTCACACTAACCCTGTTATGTCACAAAGCTCTCTGTGAGGTCACACTGACATCTCTGTTATGTCACACAACTTCCTGTGATGTCACAGAGACATTTCTGTGAGGTCACACTGACATATCTGTGATGTCACATAGCTCTCTGTGACATCACATGGACATCTCTGTGATGTCACACAGCCTCCTGTGATGTCACATGAACATCTCTGTGATGTCAAGATGACATCTCTGTGACGTCACACTGACATCTCTGTGATGTCACACAGCTCTCTGTGATGTCACATTGACTTCCCTGTGATTTCACACACTCTGTGATGTCATAATGACATCTCTGTGATGTCACACCACTCTCTGTGATGTCACATGGACACCTTTGTGATGTCACACAACCTACTGTGATGTCACAGAGACATTTCTGTGATGTCACATGGAGATCTCTATGATGTCACACAGCTCTTTGTGATGTCACACAGATATCTGTGATGTCACATGGACATCTCGGTGATGTCACATTGACTCACTGTGATGTCACACAGCTCTCTGTGATGTCACACGGTCATCTCTGTTATGTCACACTGAGATCTCTGTGATGTCACACAACCTCCTGTGATGTCACACAGTCATCTCTGTGATGTCACACAGTATTTTGTGATGTCACACAGACATCTCTCTGATGTCACACAACTCTCTTTGATGTCACACTGACATTTCTGTGATGTCACACAACTCTCTTTAATGTCACACAGCTCTCTGTGGTGTCACACAACTTTTTGTGATGTCACACGGACATCTCTGTGATGTAACACTGGCATATCTGTGATGTCGCACAAAATACTGTGATATTACATTGGCGTCCCTTTGATGTCACACATCTCTCTGTCATGTCAGCGGTCACATCTGTGATGTCACACTGACATTTCTGTGATGTCACACAATTTTTTGTGATGTCACATGGACATCTCTTTGATGTCACACAACTCTCTGTCATGTCACACTGTTCTCTGTCATGCCACAAGGTCATCTTTGTGATGTCACACAAGCTCCACTTGATGTCACCTAGACATCTCTGTGATGTCACTCTGACATCCCTGTGATGTCACACAGCTCTCTGTGATGTCACATTGACATCTCTGTGATGTCACAATGATATGTCTGTGATGTCACACAGACAGCTGTCTGTGATGTCACACTTACATCTTTGTGATGTCATGCAAGCTCCTGTGATGTCACAGAGACATCTCTGTGATTTCACACAGCTCTCTGTGATGTGACACTGACATCTCAATGATACCATGAAGCTCTCTGTGATGTCACACGGTCATCTCTGTGGTGTCACACTGACATGTCTCTGATGTAACACTGACATCACAGCCTGGAGCAGAGCCCGCGCGGCCTCGGGCTGCAGCAGCGGGCAGGGGCACAGCTGCCAGCCCGCACACCGAGCACCGCGCTCAGGGGCTGCTCCAGGCTGGGGCTGCAGATTCCCGGCTCCTCCTTACCAGGATCTCAATGAACCTCCACAGTTTCTCCTTCTTTACAGATTTTTCAAGGTCTCTCCTGTTCAGGAATTTGGCCACACAGAGCAGGGTTTCCTGAGAAGACTGGAGAGCAGTAGAGACATGGAAATGGCCCCACAGCCCAGGGCCCAGAATCAGCATCCCTGTGCCAGGGCCAGGAGGAGGCTGCAGCCCGCAAGGCGCCAGGGCAGGAGGCAGCCAAGCCCTCTCCCAGGGGAACAGCAGCAGCCCGCGAGTCCTCACCTCTGCCACACACTGATTCTCCTCATGGCAGTGGAAGAAGAGTGGGAGCAGGCTGTGACACACTTGTGTCATCAGGGGCTTTTTTCCTTCTGCTACAGCAGACAGCAAGGTTCGAAAGACAAACATGGAGAGCTGCTGCACGTGGCTATCATCCTGTGGAACAGGAAGGAAACAAGACCTTGGCATCAGCTGATTCTGGCCCACGTTGGTGCAGGCCTGCATCTCCACAGGGCACCAAGTGTCTGGGCAGCAGCCAGTGGCCATGGCTGAGGGCACAGAGCCTTACGTGTTCAAAGAGTGGCAGGAGCACCTTAGCCAGCTGCAGGGTGATGAGGCTGGGTATTGGGGCGTCATTATCCAGGAACAAATCACTAACTAGAACAATGGCCATCCTGACCACATCACTATCATTTTCCTGCAGGAGCTCCCCGAGGCTTTCGGTCAGGCTCCACATTCTTTTGGCCTGTGCGGAGCAAAGGTGTGTGAAAGGCCACCCTGCTGCCACAGGGCCCAGAGGCCAAAGCCCTGTCCCGCAGCACTCAGGCAGCTGAAGTGGGAGGCAGGAGAGCTGGGAGCGGCTGCCCCAGTGCCTGAAGCCCAGCCAAGTTCCAGCGACTGCGTTCCCCAGCCCCACGCTGCCTGCACGGCTTCAGCTGCTGCCCCTCCTTACCAGCGAGGGATTATCCCTGAGCAAGAGGAGGGCCCTCAGAACCTGGCGGCGCATCTCTGTGTGCTCACTCAGCAAGTGCCTCGACAAGAGATCCATGATGCTGTCACTGCATGCACTCAAGTCCAGGCAATGCAGGACCTGAAAGGCACAGGGCAGTGACAGGGGACCTGGCCGGCAGGAGCCCAGAACCGCACAGGGCGGGGACCAGGCAGCAGCACAGGGCGTGGGCACCGTCCCAGGCAGCTGCGGATACGAGAGGGCAGAGAGCTGGGAGGCAGTGCCGGCCTTCAGACTCACCTCCACAAGGAATGCCAGGGCAGGGAAGTTCCAGTATGGCATCTCTTTGCTGAGCAACTGAAGGAGACAGCCTGAGATGCTTTTGCACAAATCGATGGATTCATTGTGCATCTCCCTGCAAGGAGGTAAATGGCATTAAGATGTGGCAGCAGCTCTCTGGCCCCAGAGAGAGACAACTTTCCCAGGCATTGCCTGAGAAAGTCAGAGAAGATAAGAGGAAAGAATGAAAAAACATTCTTATCTTAACATGCTGCACCTGGTATTGTGAACGTGTGGAATATGTTACAGAGATTTGTCTACCAAAGGGTGCTTTCTTAATTAACTAATGGTGATCGTGTCTAGACTAGAAAACCAATTCAATCAACCTAGATCATAACTATCTATAAGAACAATGGGTTTCCTAATAAAGATTATTATTGATCAGACTTCTGCAACACATGGAGTCAGTGATAATGATTACCCAGCTGGGGGCCTGCTCCTACGACACTAAGACCCTGAGCTGGGAGGGAAGCGCCTCCCAGGACAGACTGATGCAGTTCTTGTCTTTACCCCCCACCCTGCAGGAGGACCTGGGCCCTTTGAGATGTGGCTGCTACTGGGCACCCTCCTCTCCCAGCCTTTCCCAGTCTGCTTGGCCATCCCTCGTCCCCTGGCCCAGAGCCATGGGGACTGAGTGGGATATCCCAGACACAGAGCACAAATGCTGGGAGCAATGGGGAGAAGGAGGTCTCACCTGGCCAGCAGACCCACGGCATAAATGTGGGTGTCAGCACAGAGCAGCGTGTCCCAGCCACACTTGCATTCCATTGACACCACCACATCCTCATAGTCCATTCGGCACAGCAGGGATTTCAGGGTCCTCACTGCAAACCTGAGTGCAGAGCAAAGCCCGGGTCACACTGGGAGCACTGGCTCCTGCCCTGGCCATGTGGCAGGTACAGAAGGACTGGGATAGAGCACCTGCTGGGGCTGGTGGCAAGGCCGTGTTCTTCCTGGCATCCCTTCCAGAAGGTACCAACCGCCTCTGGCATCTCTTTGGTGCTGGAGAACACTTGGAAGAGCAGATGCACAAATAACTGCGGGAAATGCTCATCCACTATATCTGGGACACAGCGCTCCTGGAGGATCTTCCATATTACCACAGTTGCCTGCAAAGGACAAAGCCCCCCGAGACAGCGCTCAGTGCCGAGGTGTTTGTGTGACAGGGCCCGAGCATGGCAGGGAGAGGCCCAGAGAGCCACAGGGGGAGCAGCGGGCCTGGTGGCCCTGCAGCTGTCCCTAGGCCAGCTTTCAGGCCCTGAGGCAGGGAGATGCAGTGGGGGAAGGAGGATGGAGAGCTGCTGGACAGGTGACCTTGGGGCCAGCAAAGGCCACTGGCAGAAACTCACAGCCAGGACAAAGACACCCGTTTTGTCCCCATCGGAGGTGCACGTGCTGTGCTCTGGCCAGCTCCCCAGCACATCCAGGAGTATCTGCTGTGCCAGCTCTGCAGTCCAGGGCGTGCACATGATGGTCTTCCACATAGCCATGGCAGCTCTGTGGGGTTAGAGCTCTGTCTCAGGGGATCTCAGACACAGCACCGTGGCCTGGGCATCTCTAGGGGCCCGGGTTGACCGACGGCTCTGCCTTTGCCCACTGCCCCTCTCCAGCAGCAGCCAGGCAGCCCAGCCCTGTGGGGACAGGCCCCTGTGGGGCAGCGAGGGAGCATGGCAGCAGGATCAGGGGCTGACATGCCAGGGCTGGGAAAGGGAGCAGCCAGAGGGCCCTGGGACTCTCTGTGGGTCAGACACCTGGCACAGGCTGTGCAGGGCGATGGGTTGGGGTGAGCCCTGAGCCCTCTGGGCAGGTGGGCCCCATACCTGTCACAGGATGGGGCCACACGCAGGAGTGTCATTACTGCGTCATTTGGCTGCGCTTCTGTGAGATACAGCAGGGCGTTGTCCAGCCTGTGCTCTGCAGAATCATTGGCCATGAGCCACTGGTGGATGTACCTCACCATGGCAGGCACCTGGAGAAGGCACAGGGAGACTTGGAAAGCTGCCAGAGGGAGCAGTGTTCCCAGTGTCCCCAGAGAAGTGCTTCCCTTCCCACCACAATGTGATGGCCTCAAAGGCTCACAGGGCCCAGCACTGTGGCTTGGGAAGCCGTGTGACTCATGGGGGAATTGAAGCCTGGCCACAGCTGCCTACTTGCTCTGCTCTGGAAACACCCCTCTGCACAAGCAAATCCAGCAGGGCAGCACTGGTCTCATGTCCGAGGAGCTCTGAGTAGGCTCTGAGCCCAGGGCCCATGGCGCCGGTCTCTTCCTGCCGAATTCTCTTGATGAATTTGCAAACGAGCTGTAGGAGAAGGGCAAGAAGCCATGGAGTGCTGCAGGCGTGCTGCTGGGCTGAGCAGTGCCAGCAGGCCCAGCCCAGGTGGGGATGGCTGCAGGTACCTGTGCTGTTCTGCGGAAGCGGCCACGGGTGCGTTCCTGCTCTCGTGTGCGCTGCACGGCTGCACCTGGCAAAGAGCGAGCGCAGCCCGAGCTGAGGGGCTGCGGGAGAGGCCGGAGAACACAGCCCAGCCCTGCGCTGCCCAGGCAGGGACAGTCCCGTGACGGCCCAGGGCACGGAGCACGGCTGTGGGGTGTCTGCCCAGCCCCTATTCCATCCTGTCCATGGGCATGGCCCCAGAAGATGGGATGGCATGGCATGGCATGGCATTGCATGGCATGGCATGGCATGGCATGGCATGGCATGGGGCCAAGCTGGCTGCAGGCACCATCCCTGTGGCCCAGCTCTGCCACTCACCCTTCTGCCGTGGCTGGAACTGCTCCAGCTCTTCAGACTGCTCTGCTGGTTCAGCTCCAGGGCCTTCTTTCTCCTCCTTCCCCCGGGCCAGCTTGGGCACGCTCGCAGGTCTGAGCTCTACGTCGCTGCCTGGATTCATGGCTGCTTGCAGAAGGTGAAAAGGAAAAGGTCCGAGTCAGCAAGTGCTGCAGTCGTGCCTTGAGGGCACCTGCAAGAGTGAAGACTTGGCAAGGCTACAGGACAGCAAGTCCTGCACTCTGGTCCTGGGGGCTCCAGCCACAAGGACAGGAGACTACTGTCAAGGATGGTGCAAATGCCACGGTCTGCCCTCGAGGGCAGCTGCAGAAGAGATGCCTCGGGAAGGCCAGGGGTCACCAAGTGCTCTGGTCTGCCCACGAGGTCACCTGCAGGAGTAATACCTCTGGAAAGCTCTGGGTCAGCAAGGAACGAGTGTCTGTGCGAGGGCTCCTCACAGCACTGCTCTCTCGCGTCCTCTCTCGTCGTGTGCACCGAGCACTGTGGAGTGTAACTGTAACTTGTAACTGCCAACACCTCTGCCAGAGCGTGTCACCAAGGGCCCTTGGAATCCCTGTCCCGTTCCATTCCATGGTGACCATGCTGCACCGTGTCACCAAGGGCCCTTGGATCCCCTGTCCCGTTCCATTCCACGGTGACCATGCTGCACCGTGTCACCAAGGGCCCTTGCACGCACTGCCACCTGCCCTGGGGCCACCCCCAGCCCCCCAGAGTGGCCCAGGGTGGAAGGAATGCCTTGCCCCAGGTGTGTCAGACAGCCCAACAGGATCTTTAGGAAGGGCTCAGCCCATCAGCAAACGCTGCCCTGCTCTGCGGGCTCAGAGCAGCAGGAGCCCCCGCAGCTGCCGACGCAGCCGCGGCGGGAAGGGCACGGGGCCTCCACAGAAGCTGGCACGGCCTCCTCGGGACACGTCCCACATGGTGGCCATCCTGAGCACGGCCGTGGGACACAGACCGGGAACGTGTGGGCCAGGGCAGGAATGCTGCTCTGAGCCCTGGGGCCCGGGCAGCGCTGACAGCAGCAGGTGAGGCACAGTCCCCGCCCAAGCAGAGTTCCCCCGAGCCCTGGCAGCACCGGTGCCCGTCTCCTGCCCAGAAACCTGTGCCCCAAAAGGGCTTCTCTGCCCGAGGGCAGCCAAAGCTGGTGTGCACTGGGGGCTGTGCTCCGTCCTACAGGGGCTGTGGGTAGCAGCACCTGGAGCAACTGGGGGCAACACTTGGTGCGTGTCAGATGTTGTTGCTCCTTCCTGGGATGATTTTTTCATGGAAGGGATTAGCAGCAGCACAGAAACACCAACAACTACTGAACTTCACAGGACAAAGAGACTCCACCGAAACACTGCCATGTTTCCTTGTGCTTTTGCGTCTTTCTTGCACTCTGAAAGAAGAAGAATTGGCCCAAGCCCTGCTATTCAAATCTCCAGCTGCTGTGTGTCTTCCTGTGGCAGCTCACTGCAAACACAACTGGCTGCCTGCTCAGCTGGGCAATGGACGGCCACAAATAGGGAGGGCCCTGGTGAACATCTCTTTGGTCTCATGGGGCAGCGAGGGCACAGGAGACAAAGACTGCTCCTCCCGAGTTCATGGGGCAACAGAGAGATTTTATTTCCCAAGCCCCCCCTTAGACAGGGCATTTGAAAGACCAGGCCTGGAAGCTCTCATTGGTTTGAGCTCCACGCCCCTTCAGGTTCTGGCCTGTGAGGTGCTTGCAGTTTTGGGAGATATTTGATTGGTCAAGACCCCTGTCAATCATGGGAACACCTCACCCTTCTTTTCTTTATCAAATTCTGTGTATTGTTCTCTGTCACCCATCTGCAAGGGCCCTTTGCAAACATGGGGACAGAGGACAGCATGCATCTAATTTACACTGCAGCTGCAGCATTCCCCTCCAGGAACTGTTAGGGGAGAACTCAGGCCACAGGCATAATGCTTCTTGGTTACAAATTGAACTTATCTCTAAAAGCAGAAAGTATTTAACCCTGAGCCCATTTAACCCTTAGAGAAAAACCCAATTTTATAAAACAACCTTTCAGCACTTGATCCCTTGGAAAAAAACCGAACTCCCAGAAAAGAGTCTGTAAACAGAAAAACTGTTTGCAAACATGAGAAATAATTTGTAAAGAAATCAAGTCCTTCTATGAACTGTCCATGAGGCAGGTGATCATTTTTAATGCTGTCTGTGGTTTCCAGTGTCCATATTTTAGGCAGCTGCATTGTACTGTTGTAGGATGTATTGTAAAACATGAGAACAGACTCAGAGGGGAGGAGGGTGTGCCCTCAATCCAACCCCTTTCCCCTTTTTTCTTTGTCTAAGAAATAATAATAGGAACAGCACATGTATTTTGAATACTATTAACTTATGCAAACTTTCATCCAGGTTTACTGATAATATTTTTCTTTACCAGCCAGGTTCAGGGCAAAGAACTTGATTGGGAGATGTTTTGATAAGGGCAAGGAACTCGGTTGGGAGATATTTTCTGTATTTATATTTTATCTAGTGCAAACCATATACTTTTTTCCCTTTGTTAGAAGTTAGAAATTTTTTATTGACTTTAATAGCTGACTTTTAACTTTTAAAATGATGACAAGTGGCAGAATTCAGTGAAAAAACTTTACAACTGCACTTTGCTTATGAAAAATCCAATCTCTGTGTGTACCTCAGTGGATTTTCCTTGAATCATACCAGTTTATCTTGAAGCAATGCAACAATAATTATTAGAATATTAAGAAAAGGCATGTTAATACACATACTAGGACTTCTTTAAGACAATGATTTACTAAAATATGAATATCAATCTAATATCGATATCCAACTGAGACAGACAAAAACTCTCTAAGAGTTTAAAGTTAGAAAGTGTATGTTTATTGAGACAGCTGGGCAGTACGTGGGATAATTCCCTAATGCACACTGCAAAAATCACAGGTATTACAAAGCTTTTTTATTTACAGAGGTCTTGAATACACAAAATATGAATGCATATTCATATCCCTGTCACTTCCTCTGCTCCGCTTCATATGCTAATTGGCAAAAAGGCTATTAAGCATGTGTGGTACTGTTCCCGGGGCCATTTTGGGGAGGAGTCTCCAAAATGAGGAAGTAAAATAAGTCTTCCTCGTTCTGACATTTCTGACTTTCCCATGCATACGTGACAAATGAATCTTTGCCGTTTTCCTGTGCTTAATGGATCCCTAAAGTATGGGAAGTCTGCAACTGTTTTTGTGCCCCTGAAATCTGTTTATCAGCAGGATTGGGGCTGGGATGTGCCCTGGTGCCTGGGACATCACCAGGAGCGGGGCTGGGATGTGCCCTGGTGCCTGGGACATCACCAGGAGAGGGGCTGGCTCTGATGTTCTCCAGTGCCTGGGACATGACAAGGGGCGGTGCTGGCTGGGGTTTGTTTGGTGCCTGTGCAATCCCAAGGGCAGTGTCACAGCGGGGCAGCTCTCAGTGTCCCCAGCAGGTCACAGTGTCCAGGGCAGCCCGTGCCAGCGGTCACTGCGCACACGGGGCAGGCTGGGCTGGACAGGGGACAGGGCAGAAACGCTGCCCCGGGACTGGGGTCTCCCCCTGCCTCTGGGGTCCAGCCCCTGCTGGGAGCGCCTTGGGCAGGGCACAGGGCTGCTGCTGGGCCAGGGGGACAGGCCGTGCCCCCTGCCAGCTGCCCAGGCCCCTCTGATGCCTGTCCCTCGTCCTGTGGCTCCTGTCCCCACCACTCCCCACCACCTTCACTCCCTCCTTCAAAGCCCCACTCAACCCCTTCACAGTTAACTCTGGAAAGAAAGAATGAATGAAGGAAAGGAAGTGTTGGCTGTTCACCCTGGCTGGATGTCAGGCACCCACCAAAGCTGCTCTCTCACTCCCCTCCAGAGATGGACAGGAGGGAGAAAACAGAATGAAGGCTTCATGGGTTGAGCTAAGGACTGCGACAGATCACTCAGCAAATGCCATCATGGGCAAACCATTTTCAAAATTGGAGATATTAATGGAATTTTTGCTATCTGGATCAGGGCAGGATAGTGAGGAGTAAAACCAAGCTTTAAAAACACCTTCTGCCCTTCCCTCCCTCCTTCCCAGCTCTACCTCCCCCCGCAGTGGGTGCAGGGAGACAGGGAATGGGGGCTCTGGTCAGTTCATCCCCTGTTGTTTCTCCTGCTGCTTGGGGAGAGGAGTCATTCCCCTGCTGTGCCAGGGGTCCCTTCTGGAGACACTTCTCCATGAACTTCTCCACGGTGAGTTCATCCCACGGACAGCAGTTCTCCACAAGCTGCTGCAGCGTGGCTCGCTCCTCCATGGGCTCACAAGTCCTGGCAGGGCCCTGCTCCAGCGTGGGCTCCTCTCCAGGGGTTTGCAGGTCCCTGCCAGGTCCCTGCTCCAGCAGAGGTTTCTCATGGGGTCGCAGCCTCCGCTCAGGCATCCCCCTGCTCCAGCACGGGTTCCTCCAGGCGCTGCAGGTGCATCTCTGCCCTCCGTGCCCTCCATAGGCTGCAGGGCCCAGCTGCCTCCCCAGGGACTGACCAGGGAATCTCAGGGCAATCAGCTCCAGCAGCTGGAGCAGCTCCTGCCCCTCCTGCCCTGCCCTGCCCTGCCCTGGGGGTGTGCAGAGCTGTTCCCCTCACAGGTCCTCACCCTGTTCCTCCCTGCTCACAGCCACAATTCCAGGATTACCCATTTCCTTAAATCTCTTATTCCAAAGGCGTTACCACCATTTCTAACTGGGCCAGCCTTGGCCAGCAGCCAGTCTGTCCTGGAGCCAGATGGAATTGACTCTGTGGGACATGGAGGAACAGCTGCTCTCACAGAAGCTGCTCCTAGATCCCCTCCCTTACCAAAACCTGGCCATGCAAACCTGGTATAAGTATGGTAGGGTTTTTATTACCACTATTAATTCTTATTATTTCTATTCTCTCAATTTTTTGCTATTAATGGTACAGTTGTTATTATTATTACTAGTATTTTTAGTCTTTTGGACTCTATATTAATAGTGGCTAGATTAGAACTGGAAACAAAGGTACTTCATTGCAAGTAGTGGTTAGAGTTTTGTCAGCCTCTTGCCCTGCCCTGTTCTCTGTCATTGCTGTGTGTGAAGCTGCTGCTGCCAGGCCTCCCTATTTCCCTGGTTTGAGAAATTCCATGGCATTGCTCACATGTCAGAGAGGGCTTATTCCATTCAAACACATGCCCTTAGCTCTTCGAGTCCCATTGTTGGAAGCTTGTTTTCTAACATTGTTGACTTTCTCAGCTTCTGTTAATATTTGTGATTTTATAACAAAATGTTCTTGGATGTGATTGTGCAAGATTCTCTAATGAGCTTTCAGTTTGCTCTTGGGTTTCTTACCGGTGTGTCCAAGCTGAAGGCAGCATTTTGGGTGGGAGGCTTCAGTGGGAGCTGGGATTGCCTCGGCAGCAGCTGGTTTTGCAATGTGAGCAGCGCTGACAGAGATTCCGTGCGCTGAATATTCCGCCTGGTTGGAGCCGCAGTGCCCGGCTGGAGGGAGCCGCGCCGGGCGCTGCGGGTTGTGCCGGGCCGGGCAGCGGCCGCAGCCCCGGCAGGGCCCGGCCGTGGACACGGAGCCTTTGCTGGGCAGGGCTCGGCCCTGCGGCGCCGGGCGGGCGGTGCCGCTCCCGCCGGGAGCCTGCGGGAGCCGGGACAGCGAGAGAGCCCGGGCCGAGCATCAGCCCCGGGGCACGGCCCGGGAGGGGGCACAGCCCGGGGGTCCCGCAGAGCCTCCCTGCTCCAGAGCCGCGCCTGCCGCAGCGGGGCAGCTGCGGCACCTGCGGGGCACGGAGGAGCCGCAGGCGGCGTTCCGAGCGCTCCTTCGGGGCAGGATTTTGTCCCGCTGCGGGGAATTCCCGCGGGCCGGGCGGGCCGGGGCCGCTGCCGAGCGCCGCCGCCTTTCCCGGGAGCCGCCGGGCAGAGCTCTCTGCTCGGGGCTGGGAAAAACACCTTCACTGCCCTGGGAACATTTAAAAAGTTTAATACAGGACAAGAGGAGACAAGGCCATAGAGCAAAGGTTCTTACGGCCGGGTGCATCTCGGCACTGAGCCAAGAGCACACGGTTATCTCCGGAGATACCCCTTGAATACCTTTTCCCTTACACCAGCCTGTTGCATATTCATAGTCCCTTATGCATAGTAAACTTTTTCCCAAGCTAGTTTACATATTCCAAGAACTGTTCAGCATGGCTCCTCCTCGGTTCCACCTTTTTAGGGCATGTGTATTCCTTGGTTGTGGTTTTGGTCCTTTTTTATCATCATCTTCAGTTTTGGCCCCGGCCCACACTGCCTTCAGACGGTGAGTGCTGATGGTCGGCAGATCTGTACAGGTGTCCTCATCCTGTGCTCACTGGATGTTATCCCATCCAAGCAGGAATTTTAACACAAGCATGCTTCTATCAGCTATGGCACTACTATGTCTGAGCGTAATCAATGAACAACAGAAATAAAAACTATATAACAAAGTTATTGTAACACCACACATATAAAATCCAATGGAATATTTGCAAAAAGCCAATATTATAATATGTATCTATAACAGGGCCAAGGGCCGGGTGCCCGCTCGGTGGCCCCGGGACAGCAGAATTTTGGGGTCCCGGTGCTGGCTGCCGGCAGAGCCCCGGCGCTGGGCCGGGGATGCGTGGGACCCTCCCGCGGTGGGGTTGGGCTGCCCGGGGCAGGCGCTGCATCGTCAGCCCGGAGCCACCGGGGATCGCCCGGTACCGGCGGGGCGGGGCTGGGGAGCGGAGAAGGACGGCACTGGAGCTGGGGGACCCTCTGCAGCCTGCGGGGTCGGACAGACCGATAAGGGGGTCCCCGGGAGCCTGGAACGTTGTGAAAAACGCTAATCACTTGGTTTTTAAAATTTTAAACGTTTAATAATAATAAAATGGTTATAAAAATAGTAACACAATTAGAGTAATCAAATTTAGAGTTAGGACAATTACAAGACAATAAAAAGCAAAAAATTATAGATGTCCAGATGCTCTCTGACACTTAAGCCAGGACAAGCATGCCTTGTGAACAAAGGAATAACCTTAAAAGCAATAGCCTATTGCATATTCATGTATCTCATACATGATGCAGAAATTCCTTGCAAATTAGGAACTTTTCTGGATTTTGTCAACTTCTTTCCCTTAATCCTGGTGCTTCCATAAAGATGGAGACAAGATGGAAGAATGTTTGTCTTTTCTGATAAGGAGGTTGTAACTCTTTATGTGCCCCAAGTCACCGCCATCCCTGTGTGAAGAGTTTATTGATTATCTCATCTCTTGCTTGGGCAAGTAAAAAAATCCTACATCGCAGAGTTTCTATTTTAATATTATGTTGTTACCTAAAACTCTATTTAACACACTACTTAAGAGAATGAATACAGCATAACTTTCTAACATTACACATATAATATTCATGGTAACATTTGTGAAAAGCCAATCATAAAATAAGCATTCTACACAGAAAGTGTTGAAATGGTAAAACCAGTCAAAACCCCTTAGGAATTGGAAGGAAAACCAGAGGCAGTGGCAGCTAACACCTCAGAAACCCGTGGCTTTTGCTCCTCTCTTTGACCTGAGAGATTCCTGGGCAGGGGCGACTCTTCCAATTGCACCAGCGTGGCCATGGCTGGGAAGGGCAGCGAGCAGATGGGTTGAGCTTCTCCTGCCAGCCCCTGAAGTGCCAGCTGTCATTTGTGTGCGCTGAGGATTCCCTTCAGGCTCGGAGCTGGCGCAGCTGCTCCTGGGCGCTGCTCGCCCGCGGGCGCAGCGGTGCTGCAGCCGCTGTCCCGCACACAGGGAGGGCTCTGGAGCCTCCCAGGGCACCAAGGAGCGGAGCAGGGAACGTGCCGGGATCTGCTGCAGGACCGTGGGGCTGTGGGGGATCCTTCGGTCTCTTGGATGGGGCAGGGAGGGGGCAAATGGAATCAAGGTGAGACAGGGATCGGGCAGCCCCACGCCAGGCAGCGTTTTCTCCTCTGAGAGCTCCTCTGAGCTGAGCGAGCTGGTGAATCCTGCGGAGCAAATGAGACCCGGGAGCGAGGGAAGGGCTGGCTGGGAAGGAGTCAGATAAACCCAGTGGGTATTTCCCTTTCCAAGGGGCTCCTGGGGAGACAGAGGAGACAAGAAGGATTCCCCATCTCATGACATTCCCTTTTTTCCTTCAGTAGCCCTATTGCAGTCACTGCATACAAGAGTTTAGTTGATCCCTTTGATGCCAGGGAGCACCCAGAACTTGAACCTCGCTGGATCCAGCCCTGTCTGCCTATCACCGAGCAGAGGGAAAAGATAAAGAACCTGGGTGGGGGTTGAGCCAAAATGGCATTTTGCCACTTCTGATCTGCTCCCAGCTTTTGCAGCAGGGCAACAACCCCATCGCTGCAAACCACTCCCTTTTGCAAGGCACACGTGGACCTCGCTGGTAGCTCAGGGCTCCTGAAGGGGCTGCTGCAGTTGGCAACTGGAGCTGTTGTTGAACTTTTCACATTGCTAAACCCCCCCTGCCAAATGCCATCAACTGTCTGAGGAAGGACACAAAAATATTACCCTGGAGGGGCCAAAAACTTGGAAAAGGATGAAAGAAATGTTCTGATGATGACAATGACAATGACAAAAAAACACAATTTATTTTTGACAGCAAATGAGTACCCACAGCCCTCCAGCCCTCCCAGACTGGCAGGCCGAGTGGGGCCGTTTCCATGGCATGAGGAGCTGGCAGTCTGCAGAGAGAAACCAGAGAGCCACGGTCAGTCACAGAAGGCTCCTGTGCCCCTGTCCCACCACGGCCTGTGCCTGGGCCAGGCTGCTGTGTGCTCAGAGCCCAAACCTCCTGACCCATTTTCCGTTTTTAGAGAAGGGCAGAGTGGTAAGCCACATTCCATCTCCTCTGCTGAAGCACAGCCCAGCAGCCTCCTCAGCAGCTGCAAGGGCGGGATGCCCGTGTGCTCGGTTTCCTGGCTCCCCGGCAGACCAGGGGTTAAACGTTGGGTGTCTCCTGGATTGTCCCCGGAAAGAGCCCATCTCTGCATCGAGCTACCTTTTTTCATTTGGAAATTAGGTCTTTCTTTCTCTGCCATCTGTGGTTTCTCCAGCCCCGGCTGCAGCCACTGGTCATATAAAACTTTAAGAATCTTTTTCTACAAGCACAACCGACTTGATGTATATTTTTCATAAGTACAAATTGTTCCATAACGTATATTACAATGGGGCTGCGGAGATCCCCCTGCAGATCCATGGGGATGCAGAGATCCCCCTGCAGGTCCATGGGGATGCAGAGATCCCCTGCAGGTCCATGGGGTTGCGGAGATCCCCTGCAGGTCCATGGGGATGCAGAGATCCCCTGCAGATCCATGGGGATGCAGAGATCCCCCTGCAGGTCCATGGGGATGCAGAGATCCCCTGCAGGTCCATGGGGATGCAGAGATCCCCCTGCAGGTCCATGGGGATGCAGGGATCCCCTGCAGGTCCATGGGGATGCAGAGATCCCCTGCAGGTCCATGGGGCTGCAGAGATCCCCTGCGGGTCCATGGGGATGCAGAGATCCCCTGCAGCCCCTGCAGGAGCCGGGCTGGAGCTCGGCGATGCCTGAGAGGAGGCTGTGAGCCCGCGGGCAGAGGGGCCCCGCTGGAGCAGCCTGTCCTGGCAGGACTGAGCCCGTGGCACAGTGACCCACGCTGCAGCACTCGGAGGGGGCTGTGCCCAGGGGATGGACTCCGCTCCGAGAAGTTCCTGGAGAAGTCTCGGCCGGGAGAGAGCGCAGGGTGCAGCAGGGAACGACTCCTGTCCCTGAGCAGAGGGAGAAGCCCCGGGGGATGAGCTGAGCATGGCCCCATTCCCTGTCTCCTGCCCTGCCGGGGGAGGAGGTGCAGCTGGGAGCAGGGAGGCGTGGGGAAAGCTGCATTTAAGGCTCTGCACTGACTTCTCCTGCTCCTGCTCCGAGTCTTTGGAGTTTTCTGCCAGAAATCTCTCCCCTGCCCCACCCACCCACAGAGCTTCGGGCAGGTTTCCCTTTTCGGGGGAAATCAAAGCGAAGCACTGATGCGCTAACGAGGGGCAGGAGAAGCGAGGCTCCTGGGCTTCCCGCAGAGGCGGAGGCACGGGAGGCGCAGGGCCGGGAAAGCCGTGGCGGGAGGCGCGGAGAAGTTTGTTTGTGTGGGCAGCTCAATCCCGGCTCGGCCCGGGCCCGTGCCGGGGCTGTTCCTCATCTCCGGCTTTCCCCTCACGCAGCCCGGGGGCGCCGAGAGCGCGGGGCGAGGCGGGGCCGTGCGCAGAGCCCGCCCCGAGCTCGCTGCCATTGGCCGCCGGTGCCGTCAGTCGCGGGTGCGGCGCGCTGATTGGTGGGAGCGGGGCGCGGCGCGGCCCCGGCGGCGGGCTGAGGGCGGCCGTGGCCGCGCAGCGCCGCCATTGGCCGAGCGGCTGTGCGGGCCCGGCAGCGGCGGCAGCGGCCGGAGCGCGGTGAGGCGGCGGCGGCGGAGCTCGGAGGCGGCCCCGGCGCAGGTGGGAGCCGCGCTGGGCTCTGCGGGGGCTCGGGGCCGGCTGCGGGCGGAGGGGGCGGCAGGGGGCTCCGGCGGCTCGCCGGTGCCGTGTCCGGCCCGTGCCGGCCCCGGGCTGAGGGCGCTGCGGGAGCGGCTGCCCGCGGTCTCCTTCCCGCCGGGGCCGGGCAGGAGCCGCTGCCGGAGCAGCGCTGGCTCGGCCCGGCTGCTGTGGGTAGGACAGAGGGGCTGCCCCGCGGCCGGGAGCGGGCGGGGAAATTCCCGTCGCCGGAGGTTCGTGTGCCCGGGGGAGAGCGAGGAGTCCTGTCAAAGTGACTTTATTGCCGAGCAGGGGCAGAGGCCGTGGGGCATTTGCCGTGCGCTCTCTGCCGTGGCTGTAGCCCGCAGCCTCCTTTTTATCCTCATTTTCCCGGCCGCATCTCCCTCTGCCTTTGCCCACCGGCTGAGTTCCTTGGAAGGTTCCGACTTCCCGATGCGCCTGGAGCCTGTCCTCGTTAATGTGCACCCTCCTTTTGTAGAACAGCCGATATTCATGGCTCTGTTAAGTCTTTGTTCTTCTCCTCCAAGTTCAGGAATGTAGCGGGACTTTGAGCAGCTCTCTGGGTCAATTTGTAACATTTATTGGATCTGATGGATTCTCCTTCTTTATCTACAAGTGCCCGGCCCTATTTCCAGGCAGATTCACTCCTTGACTCTGTTTTGTCCTTCCTGGGTCCTCTTTGGTTTTGGGATTATTCTCGGTGCCCTCATTCCCTGTCCTTTTTTTAGCCGTTTGTGGATCAGGAGGCCTGGCTGCCACCTGCATGCCCTGGCTCAGCTGCTGGATGAGCTGCACTGCCAAGGTGTGGAGCATGGTAAAAAGATGAGAGTTGCTGCAGCACAGAAGAGGAGAAGCAGCATTCCTTTAACCCCTGGTGTGCTGGGGAGCCAGGAAAGCGTGTCCCATTCCCATCCTTTCCATGTTTGACCAATACATAAACTGCTCTCCTATTTCCTTTGTGTCCTGGGTTGTAAGATAAGCTTGTATTCCATTTGCCATCTGTCGAAGGCGAACCGGTTGGACAGGTTTTGTTATCTCTCTCAGAGACAATGGTTTGTCCTGTAGAGGCAATGGTCTGTTTATACACCATTGACTGATTTAATGAAGGGCTGAAAAAAATGTAACACCGTGAGGGGTCCCACCCAGAGGGGGGAAGCAGCTCTCTCTTCTTCTTCGCGGGACTCCGAGAGAAGCAGCTCTCTCTCTCTCTGCGCGGGATTCCCGGGGAAAGCAGCTCTCTCTCGCTCTCTCTTCGGCGGCACTCGCAGCGAAGCAGCCGGCGCGCAGAGGCGACGGCAGCGGAGCTCAGAGGCAACCCCGGCGCAGAGGAAGACCGGCCCCCACTGCCACCAGATCTTCAGAGGAAAGTTATACCCTTCTAAAGATCATCACTTCAGCTGCAACTCATCAACTATTGCAAGAGAAAGCAATTATCCCAGCAAAACTGTACTGGCATTCCTCAGGTTCTAGACTTTTTCTTTCACTGGTTTTGTTTGTACCGATTGCATTTGCCTTTTTTTTTTTTAAATTGTTGTCCAGTTTTCTCCTAGTAAAGAATTGTTACTCCCACTCCCATATCTTTGCCTGAGAGCCTTTTAATTTAAAGATCCTAGTAATTCAGGGGGAGGGGGGTTTGCCGTTCTCCATTGTACAGGAGGCTTTGCCCTCTTTCACAGACTCCTGTCTTGTCTAACCAAGACAGAATTTGGCGCATCAACGTGAGGCCCGAGGGCATTGAGAGGGAAAAGGGATTAACAGTTCTTAAGTAATTTGGTTTTGTTGTGTGTAAAAACATCTTCAGCATCACCATGTGGTCTAGTTTACCTTGGTTTGGGTGGCATGTGATCGTAGCTATACTTTTCCCATTTGCAGACCCTTATCTAAAAATGGGTCCTATAACTAAGGCTACGGTGTCTGTTATCAAGTTTGGCTTCTGGGTTAATTGGGTGAGGAATTCATGGATCTTTAATTTCCTCTGGAAGGCAGGTACATGGATTCATAGCTATCACACGTTAACTGTATGTTTTTGGGGTTACTTTAATAACGGTACCTACTGCGAGGAAATAGCACCTGGGCAAACTTTCTCTCAACCTTTTAACCATCTTTTTGGGTCTGCTCCACCAGTTCTCAAAGGGTTAAGATCCTTTATAAGTGCTAATGATACCATACAATGGGTGGTGTTGCTGATAGTCCTGTTATATTTAGCATTCAGAGATAAGGGAAGATTAACCTGGATAACTACCCTCACACCTACACCACAGACTCGAGATGCTGCTGCTCCAGAGCCTGACCCTGCCCCACAGCCCACCTCAGAAATGAACCGCCCAGATTGGGTGAGGGTTCTGGTTAAGGAGATACGAGAGATGCTGAAGGAGTGCATTTCCCCAGCTGGTGAGAAACCGGCCCTTTGCCTTGAGGAGGGACAGTCTAATAGTACAGCTGTGGAACCCACTAATGTTACAACTGTCCAGGTTCCAGCTGAATCACAAGGGCAGTCACGGTCAGCAGCAGTGGCCCCGGTAGAAACAAGGAAGTCTAAGGTGAAAGCAGAGCACCCTGCAGATAGGGACAGGAATGGAGGAACCTCACAACCCACAGGGGAGCCAGAGATTGCTATCATCACCGAGTCCCTGACGTACGAAAGTCTTCGCAATCTGCATAAAGACATTGTGCGACGAGGGCGTGAGGCTTATGCTACCTGGCTACTCCGGGTTTGGGATCTTATGGGTACAGGCGTGCAGCTGGACGGTGGTGAGGCAAGGAACTTGGGACCCTTGACCCAGGACTCGGGTATAAATCAGGTTTTTGTAAGGGAACCAGGGTCCCTTTCTCTCTGGGAGCGGCTCTTAATGAGTGTCAGGGAGAGGTTTATCCACAGAGAGAGAATGCAAGAGCACCATCATAGAATGCGCTGGAAGACCCTCGAGGAAGGGATCCAACAGCTGAGAGAAGTGGCAGTATTGGAGGTACTCTTTGGGAGGGATGGACGACACAATAATGATCCTGACAAGGTCAGGTGTACGGGACAAATGCTGTGGAGTCTGGCAAATCTTGGGCCATCTCAATACGCCACCTTCATTGCAACGATCAATGCTGACACCCACCGGGAGACAATAGGTTCTGTTGCCAACAAACTTAGGAATTATGAGAGTATGATTAATGGCCCAATGCAGGCTCATATCTCAGCTGTGATTAAGGAGTTTAAAGAGGAGATGAGGGAGGAGATAAGGAAGGTTAATACAGCACCCGTGAGAGTCACAGGCCCCAGAATCAGCACCCAACAATCCCCAGCTAGAGAGAGAGGGTACACCCCAAGGGCTAATCTGTGGTTCTTCCTGCGTGACCATGGGGAAGACATGGGGAGGTGGGATGGGAAACCCACTTCTGTCCTGGCAGCACGGGTCCGTCAACTCAAGGAGGGAAACTCTAACCGGGGGAGTTCCACCAAAGTGAAGGTAGCCTCAACCTCCCGTGACCAAGCTTGTGGGTACGATCTGTCAGACCCCCTTGAAGGGACCTCTAGTATGTATGCCCAGGGAAGGAATGATAACCAGTGTTAGAGGGGCCCTGTCTCTAGCCAGGGAGAGGCACGGGAAAACCGGATCTTCTGGACAGTGTGGATCCGATGGCCTGGCACATCAGAGCCACAAAAATATGATGCTTTAGTTGATACTGGTGCACAGTGTACTCTGATACCATCGGGACATGTGGGGGCAGAGCCTGTTTCCATTGCTGGTGTGACAGGGGGATCACAACAATTGACTCTGGTGGAAGCTGAGGTGAGCCTGACTGGGAAGGAGTGGAAGAAACACCCTATAGTGACTGGCCCAGATGCTCCGTGTATCCTAGGCATAGACTTCCTCCGGAATGGCTATTACAAAGACCCAAAGGGACTCAGGTGGGCTTTTGGAATAGCCGCTGTAGAGGCAGAAGACATTAAGCAATTGAACACCTTGCCTGGACTGTCAGAAAACCCCTCTGCAGTAGGACTCCTAAGGGTGGAAGAACAACGCGTGCCAATTGCGACCTCGACAGTGCACCGCCGGCAGTATCGGACGGATCGAGATGCCGTGATCCCCATCCACAAAATGATTCGGGAGCTGGAGAGCCAAGGGGTGGTCAGCAAAACCCACTCACCCTTCAACAGCCCCATCTGGCCTGTGCGCAAATCTGACAAAGAATGGAGATTGACTGTGGACTATCGTGGCTTAAATGAAGTGACTCCACCGCTGAGCGCTGCTGTGCCGGACATGCTGGAACTCCAGTACGAGCTGGAGTCCAAGGCAGCAAAGTGGTATGCCACCATTGATATTGCTAATGCGTTTTTCTCCATTCCTCTGGCAGCAGAATGCAGGCCTCAGTTCGCTTTCACCTGGAGGGGCGTGCAGTACACCTGGAACCGACTGCCCCAGGGGTGGAAACACAGCCCCACCATCTGCCATGGACTGGTCCAGACTGCACTAGAAAAGGGTGAGGCTCCAGAACACCTGCAATACATTGATGACATCATTGTGTGGGGGAGCACAGCGGCAGAAGTGTTTGAGAAAGGTGAGAGGATCATCCAGATACTACTAGAAGCTGGCTTTGCCATCAAGAAGAGCAAAGTCAAGGGACCTGCCCGAGAGATCCAGTTCCTGGGAGTGAAATGGCAAGATGGACGGCGCCAGATTCCCACTGAGGTCATCAACAAGATCACAGCTATGTCCCCACCAACCAGCAAAAAGGAAACACAAGCTTTCCTGGGTGCCATAGGTTTCTGGAGAATGCACATTCCTGAGTATAGCCAGATTGTGAGCCCTCTTTATCTGGTTACCCGAAAGAAGAATGATTTCCACTGGGGCCCTGAGCAGCAACAAGCCTTCACCCAGATCAAGCAGGAGATCGCTCATGCTGTAGCCCTTGGCCCAGTCAGAACGGGACCAGAGGTCAAGAATGTGCTCTACTCTGCAGCCGGGAACCATGGGTTGTCTTGGAGCCTTTGGCAGAAAGTGCCTGGGGAGACTCGAGGCCGACCACTGGGATTCTGGAGCCGAAGTTACAGAGGGTCTGAAGCCAACTACACTCCCACAGAGAAGGAAATCTTGGCTGCCTTTGAAGGAGTTCAAGCCGCCTCGGAGGTAATTGGCACAGAAACACAACTCCTCCTGGCACCCCGACTACCGGTGCTGGGGTGGATGTTTAAAGGAAAGGTTCCCTCTACCCACCATGCCACTGACGCCACATGGAGCAAATGGATTGCCCTCATCACTCAACGCGCCCGTATTGGAAACCTGAATCGCCCTGGGATTTTGGAGATAATTACGAACTGGCCAGAAGGTGAAAACTTTGGTCTCACTGATGATGAGGAGCAAGTACAAGTGGCAAGGGCTGAAGAAGCTCCACCATACAACCAACTACCAGCAGAGGAGACCTGCTACGCTCTTTTCACTGACGGTTCCTGTCGCATCGTAGGGATGAACCGGAAGTGGAAAGCAGCCGTATGGAGCCCCACACGCCAAGTTGCACAAGCTACCGAAGGAGAAGGTGGATCGAGCCAACTCGCTGAACTCAAGGCCGTTCAGCTGGCTCTGGACATTGCTGAAAGGGAGAAGTGGCCAAAGCTCTACCTTTATACTGATTCATGGATGGTAGCCAATGCTCTGTGGGGCTGGCTGGGAAGGTGGAGGAAGGCCAACTGGCAACGTAGAGGAAAGCCAATCTGGGCTGCTGATATATGGAAAGACATTGCCTCTCGGGTGGAAAAGCTGACGGTGAAAGTCCGTCATGTAGATGCCCATGTCCCCAAAAGTTGGGCTAATGAGGAGCACCGGAACAACGAGCAGGTAGATCAGGCAGCAAAAATAGAAGTGTCAAAGATAGACTTAGATTGGCACCATAAGGGGGAGTTGTTCCTGGCTCGATGGGCTCAAGATGCCTCAGGTCATCAGGGCAGAGATGCCACCTACAAGTGGGCACGAGACCGAGGGGTGGATCTAACCATGGACAGTGTTTCCCAGGTTATCCATGACTGTGAGACGTGTGCTGCCATCAAACAGGCCAAGAGAGTGAAGCCCCTATGGTATGGTGGGCGGTGGTCCAAGTACAAGTATGGGGAGGCCTGGCAGATTGACTACATCACACTGCCCCAGACACGCCAAGGCAAGCGCTACGTGCTGACCATGGTAGAAGCCACCACTGGATGGCTGGAGACTTTCCCTGTACCTCATGCCACTGCCCGGAACACCATCTTAGGCTTGGAAAAACAAGTCCTGTGGAGACACGGCACCCCTGAGAGAATTGAGTCTGACAACGGCACCCATTTCAAGAACAGCCTTATCAACACCTGGGCCAGAGAACATGGTATCGAATGGATATATCATATTCCCTATCATGCTCCAGCTGCCGGCAAAGTTGAACGGTGCAACGGACTCCTTAAGACTACCCTGAAGGCACTCGGTGGGGGAACATTTAGAAACTGGGAAATTAACCTGGCAAAAGCAACCTGGATGGTCAACACCCGGGGGTCTGTCAATCGAGCTGGCCCTGCTCAGTCAGAACTCTTACATGCAGTAGATGGAGATAAGGTCCCTGTAGTACATACGAAAGGTATTTTAGGGAAAACTGTTTGGATTAATCCCACCTCAGGCAAAGACCAACCCATTCGTGGGATTGTCTTTGCTCAAGGACCTGGTTACACTTGGTGGGTAATGCAGGAAGATGGGGAGACCCGCTGTGTACCACAGGGAAACTTGGTCTTAAGAGAGAACTGGGTGTAAAATTTCATGGTGTGCAGATGGAAATAGAATAAGGGGTGGATAATGTCCTGGGTTGTAAGATAAGCTTGTATTCCATTTGCCATCTGTCGAAGGCGAACCGGTTGGACAGGTTTTGTTATCTCTCTCAGAGACAATGGTTTGTCCTGTAGAGGCAATGGTCTGTTTATACACCATTGACTGATTTAATGAAGGGCTGAAAAAAATGTAACACCGTGAGGGGTCCCACCCAGAGGGGGGAAGCAGCTCTCTCTTCTTCTTCGCGGGACTCCGAGAGAAGCAGCTCTCTCTCTCTCTGCGCGGGATTCCCGGGGAAAGCAGCTCTCTCTCGCTCTCTCTTCGGCGGCACTCGCAGCGAAGCAGCCGGCGCGCAGAGGCGACGGCAGCGGAGCTCAGAGGCAACCCCGGCGCAGAGGAAGACCGGCCCCCACTGCCACCAGATCTTCAGAGGAAAGTTATACCCTTCTAAAGATCATCACTTCAGCTGCAACTCATCAACTATTGCAAGAGAAAGCAATTATCCCAGCAAAACTGTACTGGCATTCCTCAGGTTCTAGACTTTTTCTTTCACTGGTTTTGTTTGTACCGATTGCATTTGCCTTTTTTTTTTTTAAATTGTTGTCCAGTTTTCTCCTAGTAAAGAATTGTTACTCCCACTCCCATATCTTTGCCTGAGAGCCTTTTAATTTAAAGATCCTAGTAATTCAGGGGGAGGGGGGTTTGCCGTTCTCCATTGTACAGGAGGCTTTGCCCTCTTTCACAGACTCCTGTCTTGTCTAACCAAGACACTTTGTTAGCTTTTTCAGCACTTTTTCCTTGTCATCTCTTTACCAGCAGCATTTTGAGCCATTTAGTTTTCCACAAACTCCTGTTTTTTCTGCTCACAGATAATCTGATCCCATCCCCCGGTGAAATGTTGTGTTCCTCATTTCAGTGGCTTGGTTGGCAGGAAGGTCAGGAGCTGGATCTGTCTGGTTGGTTTGTATTCCGAGGACAGCTTTTAATCAAATTATGCCATTGAAATGATAAATGGGTTCTCTGTCTCCTGAAATGAATTGGTTTGCAATCCCAGGGGCTGGTCCATGGTGTTGTAGGATTTGTTCTGGTGGCCATGCAATTTTTCCCCATTTTTGGGTGCTCCCTCCAGCAGGGGCTGCATCAATTGACTGCTTTTTTTGAATTACATCATCAATATTTGAATTCCAGCTGATTTTCCTGAACTTGTTATAGCAAAAAACCCAGTGCTGTGATACACCCTGTACAGCATAGACAGTGGCAGCAGATGTGGGAGTGGGCAGAGGGATGATCACCCCCTTATTTTAGGAAGTTTTCACAACATTCTCCATTTGCTGTTTCCCTTTGCAGCTTCAGCCATTTCTGTTGCAGAGTCAGAGATCCTCAGCATGGGCTCTGCCTTCAGCTGTGCAGATTCCATCTGTGCAAGCAGGCAGGGCTTGGGGTGAGGGGCAGAGGGAATCAGCCAATTCCTGCCCCAGGCAAGAAGAGCCAGGTAGTTGCCCCACTCTGCCCCCAGCAGTGTTAATTTGAATTTCTAAAGCTCCTCTCTTGGCTGCCTGTTTATGAGTTAAGGGGTCACTTTTAAATCTCTTCTAGTTTTCCAAAATACAGCCAAGAGGTGAACATCGAAGAACCCAGACCAAAATTTTGGTACCTCTAAGAGCCACGCAGAAACATACATGAAAATATTCCAAGGCGATTCACATTTTTCTCCTTCTCCTCAGAATAAAAACTCATTCTCACATCTCTGACCCAAACATAACCGGCAATATAGAAGTGGGAGTAATACAAAATATACTCTAATGCTCTAAACTTTGCATTGAAACTGCACGAAAAAGAAAAGCTCCACCAATATGTTTAGTGTTAGAGTCAAGGCATTCCTTGATTGTAGCCAGGATGTGCAACAGAAATCATTCTATCCCCACATAGCCTGGGTGTGCAGAGAAAATCGTTGCATGACACGTGGCTTTTACTCGATTTTTCGCTAACCTGATCCAGTCTGATCCAGTCTAAATCGATTGGTTTAATGTTCTGTAGTTTCAAGTTGTGCAGTTTTTAGTATTTGGTTTCCTATTGGGCCCGGATTTCTTTGCTTGTGCTGTTAATGAGGTGGGAAGTGCTGGATTTCCTCTCAGCCTTTTGCAGACCAGGTGTCTGCAGCCCTGCCGGGGGCAGTGTCTGGGGTAGGTGTTGGTTGCTGTTTGCTGCTGGGGTTGATGTTTTGCTGCTGGTCGTTGTCTTTGTGGGTCTCTTTTGGGCCATTCCCAGTGTGTTGAGATGTTAAACTCATCTCCACTGAGTGGTGTAACATCCCTTAACAAAACCTTTAACATTTGTTTCCCCAAGGCCAAGGCAAAGCAAGCCTGAGTAGAGAAATCAAAGGTTAACAATGTTCAAGTCTATGAGCTGGTCTATTTTCCATGGATGCACTGGCAGGCAGGGCAGTGTGTGAGTGAGAGCCAGAGTGGAATTGTCCCGGTGTGTCCCCAGCAGCTGTGGCAGTGCAGGCCCAGCGAGCACTGAATCTGCAGCAGTGGCAGCAAGGGCTGGCCCCGGTGGCTGGAGCTGCCCAGGGAGGGTGGCCAGGCCGAGGATTTCAGCAGAGGAGGTGTGGGCAGGCCCAGGGCCTTGCCCCGCTGTGGAGCCCTGGCTGCTGCTGCGCTGCCTTCAGTGCAGGCTCAGGGGGGCCTCCCATCCTCCTGCTGCAGGCGGGAAGTGCAAATCTCCGGGGCTGCAGAGACCTGGAGCCCAGGCTGAGGGGTCCCCCCGTGTTCAGCTGTGCTGGCGGCTGTTTCTGGCCTCGGGGCCCCTTGGCATGGGCCACGCCACTTGGCCACCAGTGGTGCTGCTTTGCACTCCTTAGGCAGAGCCCATGTCCTGCTTGGATGTTGGCAGCAGCAAAGTGCCAAGGCAGGCTCTGTGCCAGCCCAGCTTCCTGGGGGAGAGATTGCACCAGAGACAGGATTCTGGCCACAGACTGCTTTAAATGTGCATCCCTTATCTCCACCCTGCACTAGGTGGAGAATTCGCAGGGTAAGGAATTCCCGAGATCAATTGCAAAGGGAAATAATTGAATATCTGCCCTTGGTCTGGCTCTTCTTCTTGCCCAAGCCAATGGCAAAAGCCGTACCCATGGCATCTTGGTTTCTATCCCCAGCTTCCAAAGGTGTTTCTTTCTTTCCCCATTCATTCTTTGTACCCAGCCTGAGCTCTGGGGGTGCCAGGGGTTATGGAGGTCCCATTGTATTCCTAAAGCTGCCATAACCCCCTGGAGGATCTTTCCTGTCAAATGAGTGCTGCTCTCTGAGTCTGTTGCTTCCACAATCCCTTTTATTGGAATTACTTCTTTTAGAAATACCCTAATAAGTGATCCAGTGGTTGCTGAGCAATCAGAATTGCTTTTGCCCCCCTGTTAGGTGAGATGGGGTCACCAGAAGATATTGAAGCCTTCCTGCTCAGGGCATTTCAGTGCCAGGCTCTTACAAACACACACAGCTGTGCCAGTTGAGCTGACCATGGGGGTAACCTGCGCTTTGTCTGATTCCCTTTCCTCAATAACAGCGTGTCTTGGAACTCTTTTCCCTTCTGCTGCCCTTGAAGAGCCATCCACAAAGACATTTTCTGCCTCAGGCCAGGTAATGTCTCCTGAATCTCCCCCAGGCTGGGTCTGGAGTTGTGTCACTTGAATGCAGTGCTGGGTTTCTTGCCAGCCCCTCTGTGGGCTGTTCAAACAGGAGGCTGGGTTAAACCCTTCCCCTGTCCTCAGTTCTGAATCCTCCTGTGCCACTGCACAAGTTCCACACTGTAATAACCGAGCACTGCTCATCCACTGCGAGGCTCTTTTGTTGATCAAAGCTTGAACTTGATGGCAGACTGGAACAGTTGGAGATCCTGTTGTCATCAGGTTTTGGGCCTTGGTTCCCGTTGAAGCTGTGGCTGCACAATTCTGCAGACAATGAGGCCACTCTGGCCACTGGGTGAAATATTTTGGCCCAAGGATTCCTTTGGCATGGCCCTGTTTAACATTCACCTACAATTCCAATTTCTTTTCTGAGTCTGGAAGAGCCCCAGCTGAGGAATCAATATTTATAGTTGTTCATTTTCTCAAGTTTTTCTCACTTTCTCCTTTCCATATAACAGCATGAAAGCTGTCTGGGGTTAAAAAGTCCTACAATGCTCTGGCTGGAACATAGAATCCTCAATCCAGGTTGTGTATTTGTGTTTTAATTCTCAGAATTGTTGCAGCTCGTTTTGGTCTTTTCCTTATTTTAGTTTACTTCTTTACATCTGAAATTGCCTAGACTCTCTCTGGGTCAATCCTTCAGTCAAATTATGTCCCATATATTTAACCTTTTTCTTCACCATTTGTAATTTTTTTTCAAATACTCAAAATATGACTTTTAGCCAGAAAATTCAGCCATTTCAGAGGGGCTTTGTCTACCACTTGTTCTTGTCCTCCTCATTGGAGCCATCTGATTCCCTGACTGGCAGGATAGGAGTGCTGTAGGGAGACATCCCTGGCTCCAAAAGCCCTGCCTTTAGCAGGGACTCCATACCAGGCTGTGAGCCCTTCCTTCCCTCCCCTGGAACAGGGTGTTGCTTTTAGACACCACTTGTCCTGGTTGCTTCCAAGTAGTTTGGAGAGGCTCCACATGAAATTTTCCGTCTTTCCATGGGGCTGCCCACACCTCTGGGTTCCCTTCAGCACAGGCCTTCCCAGACATTTGACACAAAGGTACAGCAGCAATAGCCTCTGTATCACCTTTTACAATATTACAATACCACCATCAAATTCCTTCCTAGTTAATAACAATCAGAGTAGGAAGAAAAAGAAATTAGTTTATTTCAAACCTATTCTCTTCAGCTCCTAATAGTGATTGAACAAATGACACCAGCTCAACTTTCCCATTTATTCCCTTAATAATTAAACATTCCTTTACAATTTTCCCCCCCTTAGGTGTAAGATTCCGAGTGGATGGAGAGGCCCCTGTGTCCATCAGGAGAGGCCTCTTCTGGATGCAGACACAGCCTGAATGTTCTGCAGGGCTCCAGTGTGGTGGGTCCCCGGTGGGATGGGAGCTCAGAGAGCCCTGACAATCCATGTCCATGCAGGGGTGGACTTGCTCCTGCTGAGGGTGCTGCTGTCTGTGCTTGCAGTGTCCTTGTGGGCTGCAGCTGGAGCCCTGACTCCTTCCCAGGGGCTGTTTGGGTGGGCTCTGCCCTGGCCAGGAGGGCAATGCCTCTGCCAGGTGCTTGTGGCCGACCCCGTCATCCCCTGGGTGCTGGGGCCCCCTTGGGCCCTGGGGTTGATCCCTCAGGGCTGTGGGAACTCTGCCGTGGCCTTTGCCTTCAGCTTGGCCTTTTGCTCATCCCTTCTTGCCTTCAGCTGCTGTGCCTTTGTGCCCAAGTGCTGCAGGGCTTCTTGTGCCACTCCTGCAGCCCCGGTCACTGCCTGTGGGTGCTCATCCTCTGAGAGCTGCTGAGCTTTCTGCAAAACCTTTCCTTTCTGCAGGGACCCAAAGCAAATCCTGAACAGCAAATCCTGATCCTTCATGTGCACTCTGCATTTCCCAGCTGTTCCTTTGTGTTCCCCGTTGTGCTCAGGGTCCCTGCCCAGCCCGTGTGGCAGAGCCGGTGCCTGTCCTGCCGCAGTGTCCAAAGGCGGCCCCCCCGGCGGGCAGGGCCGGCAGCTCCCCGGGGCCGGGCAGCGGCCGGGGCGTCCCGCAGCCTCCTGGGGGCCGGGGGCCACTGCCGGCCCTGCCCGGGGCTGGTGGGGTCAGGCAGCGCCCGGCGCTGAGCCCCGGCTGCCCCACAGCCCCGGCCCGGCCCCGCAGCTCCCCACAGGCCCCAGCCCGTGCTCCCGGTGCCGCACCTCTGTGCCCGGTGCTGCCGCTGCCACCGCAGAGAAACCCCTGCCATCCTGACCTCCTGCTTTTACTCTCCTGGAAACCGGGGATGGAAAGGATCTGGATCAGCTGGCAAATTGTGAGGATAAAACAGTGCTGGAAAACAAAACAATCCTGAATATTTTTCTCTTCCTCCTCTTTTTCATCATCCTTTTTCTTACCACACAGATTCCTCCTGCTGCTTCTTGCCTGAACCATATTGCTGCACTCTCCTTCACCCAATTCCTTCCCAGCACACCAACACCATGCATCCCCTGTTGTACAAATGCCTTCTCTACTTCCCTTGTTGCCTCCCTGGGTGTCCATGTCCTTAATTACCTCTAGGGGAATGTGCAAACTACCTCAGCATTCTCCCAAGGGACCCTTCAGAGACATTTTGGGATCATCATCCCTTTGGCCAGGACCCCTCCCTGGCTTTCCCTTTTCTCCCCTCCATGGGTGCCCTGCCATGTTCACTCCCCGAGGATCCCAGGGCACTCACTGATGAGATTTTCAGTGCTCTCTCCCTGCTGACTCTTCACAGACCCCCTGATGTGTCACTCGTCTGTCTCCTGGTCACTCCCGGGTCCCCAATCAATCCCCGGTGCTGCCGCCAGCCAAGGGAGCCAATCACCCAAAGTGGGTGAGGCACCTTCAGCTGCACTCCCTGCCCGCCGCCCCGGAGGGTGGAAGGAAGTGGGGATAAGCCCCAGGGTGTGCGGAAAAATTGACATCAGCAGAGGATTCTGTCCACAAAGCAGACAGAGGAGTCCTGTAAATGGAATTTCATTCCTAAAAATGGGAGAGGCCATGGGACATTCCCCATGGGATCTCTCCAATTGTTGGAGGACACAGTCTCTTTTTCATCTGAACTTTCCTGGCCACATCTCCCTCTGCTTTCCCCACTTGCTGAAGTTCTTGAGAGCTACAGACTTCCCAGTCCACCTACTACATACCCACCTTGATATGCTCCCTGCTGTTATATAGCAAACGATATTCATGGCTCTGTTAAGTCTTTGTTGTTCTTCTGGAAGTTCATGAATTGAGCAGGACCTTGGCTGAGCAGCAGTTTGTGCCATCAATTGATAACATTTTCTGAAACTGATGGTGTCTCCTGTCATTTCCTTTTTTACAGCTCCCTGGCCCTATGTCCGAGCAGATTCAGAGCATCTGTTTGTAAAGACACTTTCCTGTGGTTCCTTCCATGGGGTCCCCCGTTTGTGGGACATCCCCCCTGGAGCAGGGTGTCCCCTCTGTGCTGCAGCCCCAGGGCTCGGGCAGAGCTCAGCCAATCAGAGCCCGCGGCGCTGATGACTCACCAGTTGCCAGGCAGACTCGCAGCTCCCCGCGTTCCCCACCTGGACCCACCTGCGCCCCCCCTCGGCCCCATGGCCCCGCGAGGGGAATTTGGGGAGGTGGGAGTGGGGCAGCGCCAAGGCCGGGCCCCCCCGCGCTGTCCTGGCGGGAGCGGCTGCAGTGGGGACCGAGTGCGGGCGGGAGCGGCCGAGAGCCCAGCGCTGCCCCAGCCCGACCTGCCCCAGCTCCATCCCTGCCCCTGCGCTGGGATGCTGTGGGGCTGGGGGGAAGAGGGAGCCGGCAGTGGGTGCTGGGCCTGGGGGCAGGAGGAGAAGGGAAGGAGAAGCAGGCTTGAGGAACAAAATGCTCAAAGGATGCAGGTGGCAGGAGAGGGTGGGATTGTGCAGGAGAAGGAGGAATAGCAGGAGGAAGAGGCGTGGGAGAATGAGGAGTGACGAGGAGGAGGAGGAGGAGGAGGAGCAGAAAGAGGAAGCAGCAGAAGGTTCCACCCCTCCCTGTGTCTGCAGCCTCCCCCCAGCCCCAGGAGCGCTGCTCCCCCCACATGCAGCAGGTGACTGTGGAGGGGGATCCACGATTTTCAGGGGGTGAATCTTGGTGTTTCTGAGCTTTCTTGGGTTAAATGTTGGTGCTTTGGTTTTATGTGGCAGCTGAATCTTTATGTTTTGGAGGAGGTTTTGCTGACTTGTGATGTTTGGGGAGTTTTTCATCTGTGTCTTGAAGTTTGTGGTGTGTTTGGGCTGAATCTTGGTGTTTTGGTGGTTCTTAGAGACACAAGATTCCAAATGACTTCCTGAGATGAACTTGGGCAAGGTGGAACCTGCATTCCAAGGTGCTGTCCTCTTGTTCTTTCCCCAAACCAGGATTTATCATTTCCAGGGCGTGGCTGGATGGAGGAGGAGGAAAAGCCCCGGAGATGCTGCAGGAGGAGGAGCTGCAAACCCAGCCCAGGGAGCTGCGGGGAGGAAAGAGCCCCCCTTAGCCAGGAAGGCGGGCAGAGATCCAGGCGGAGCTCAGAGCTGGTGGAGAAGCCTCATGGCAGGGAGAAGCCCCACAAGTGCTTGGAATGTGGGAAGGGTTTCAGCTGGAGCTCCGACCTGATCGAGCACCAGAGGATCCACACTGGGGAGAGGCCCTACGAGTGTGGGGAGTGTGGGAAGAGGTTTCAGAGAAGCTCCAGTCTCTTCAGACATGAGCGGATTCACACAGAGGAGAGGCCCTTCCTCTGCCCCGACTGCGGGAAGGGCTTCAAGCACAACTCCGACCTCACCGTGCACCGGCGCATCCACACCGGGGAGAGGCCCTACGAGTGTGGGAAGTGTGGGAAGGGCTTCAGTCACAGGTCTAACCTGGTCGACCACCAGGTGATCCACACTGGGGAACGGCCCTATGAGTGCTTGGAATGTGGGAAGAGCTTTGGGCGGAGCTCACACCTGAGAACACACCAGCGCATCCACACTGGGGAGAGGCCCTGCGAGTGTCCCCAGTGTGGGAAGAGGTTTCATACCAGCTCCAGTGTCCTCCTACATGAGCGGATTCACACCGAGGAGAGGCCCTTCCGCTGCCCCGACTGTGGGAAGGGCTTCAAGCACAACTCCCACCTCACCAAGCACCGGCGCATCCACACCGGGGAGAGGCCCTACGAGTGTGGGAAGTGTGGGAAGGGCTTCTCACAGAGTTGAGCCTTGATCCAGCACCAACGGAGGCACCACTGAGGGAAGCCCTGTGAGTGCCCCTAGTGAGGAAAGAGCTTTGAGTGAGGGAAGAGAGTGAGGGAAGAGCTTGGTGCGCTGCTGCAGCTCCATCCCCCATGGGAGGATCTGGGCTGGATGATCCCCAGTGACCCCCATGGGGCAGAGCCCTGGTGTCCCCGTATGGGGAATAAAACAGAGAGTAAAGCAATGGAGCTGATAAAGGGGCCCGATATCTGAGGCCTGACTGAGCAGAAACTGTGGGAGACACAGACACACTTGAAGTCTCCCTGGGGAAGAAGTGGCCAAGCAACATGGTGTGAGACTTTGTGATAAAATAAATGTTCCCAGGTTACTGGATGTCACCAAGAATGTGTAACCAATGGGAAATTGTTACCAAAAACAGAGCCCTATATAAGCACCATACAAGTAAATCCCAGTATAAACACCGGGTACACTCAATAAAATTGGCTTTGGTCTAAACTCGGATGTCCCCGTCTCTCCATGGTGGATAACCCTGTTGTGGGTGATCCCCGTTGGGTGGGGGAAGGTGCTGGAGGGATTTCTTTCCCTTCTCCTGGTGCTGCCGTGGTTTGGTTGGTAATAAATTCCCTCCCTGTGCCCAGGCCGGGTCTGTTGTCCCCGTGCCGGTGCTCGGGGCGGGATCTCTCCCGTTCCTTCTCTGCACTGCCGGGCCTCTCCTCAGCCAATGAGAGAACGCGGTGGAGAAGAGTCAGCCAATCAGCGAGAGCGGGGCTGATGACTCACCAGTTGCCGGGCAGACCCGCAGCAGGCAGTGTTCCCCACCTGGACCCGCCCTCCCTGCCCAGGGCCGGCCCCGCCGTGGGGTCCCCCCAAGTCCCTCCCCAGTGCCCCCAGGAACTGGGCTGGGTTTAACTGGGAAGCTTTACTGGGAACACTGGGAGCAGGGGGCAGGGGCAGAGTGACAGCAGGGCTGGGGGGACACGACCCCCCCAAAATCAGCATCATGATTGAGCGGGGGGTCCTGGCTCGGCCCGAGGCCACGGGGCGGGGCTGCGGCCGCCAGTGGCTCAGGAGCTCTGTGGGCAGAGAAAAGGGGGTGACACCGGGCTGGGGGCCCCGGGGAGCACACACACTCCAGAGGAGGGGGGACACGACTCACGGGACCCCCCAGACATTCTTGCGCAGGTAGAACCCGATCCCCAGTGCCAGGAAGACAGAACCCAACTCGGGAGTCTCCAGTTCCTGTCAGCATCTTGCTGTGGCAGCATCCAGCAACATCTCTGGGTGGTCCACAGGGGTCAGGATCTCCCAAAAAATCTCACAGACACCCTGGCCCCTCCAAGCACCCTCCAGGTCACTCCCAGCCCACTTAGGATCCCCTGAAACCTCCCTCTTGATCCCTTCCTGACCTCCCCAGGACCCACCAAAGCCCCTCCTGTCCCTCTCAAGATCCCACAGCCTCCTTCCAGTCACCCCAACTACCCCAGGACCCCCAAATCCTCTCCCAGTCTCTTCCCAGTGCCCACCAGGACCCTCAGAACCCAATGCCACCCTCCCCAGTATCCTTCAAACCCCTTCTTAGCCCTTCCAAACCTACAACCTCCTCTCCCAGTTGAAATCAGGCTCTCTCCAACTCCCTCCCAGTTGCTCCCAGCACATCCCAGTGGCTCTCCCAGCATCCCCAGTTCCTCCCCCGTACCCCAGTGTCATCTCACAGGGTGCTCCAGGCTGACATGCTCCACCTGGCAGGTGGAGGTGATCCTGGCCCGGGTTGGGGTTTCCAGCAGCACCAGGAGCTGGTGGGTCCAGTCCCCGTTGGGGACCACGTCGGTGGCCACCACAGAGAGCTCCTGCTGGCCCTGGAACCACCTCAGCTGGATGGGAGCAGGCGGCCGGGGCCGGGCCGGGAGCTCGAGGGCAGCAGAGAGATGGACACGTTGGGGGGCACTGGGAGAGAGTGGGTGTAATAAATAAAAAGGTCGTTGTTCATCAAAATGAGTGTTAAAGTAGATAATTTGAACTGAGTAGGGAATGCAACTAGCATAGAAGACTGTGTAACTAATTATATACAAGTTAACTTTTAGTCCAAGGACAATCTGCAAGGAAGATGAGGAGTCTTTATTCCTGACCACCAAGGGCAGAAAAAAAGACCCCCAGGAACCAATTGCACCAGCGCAGAGTGCATCGAGAGAAAATGCGTCAACCGGGACGTATAAAACCAAAAGGTCAAAGGGGGAAGGTGCTCCGTGGCAGAGCAGAGGCTCCCTGGCTGCCCAGCGCTGTTCTTTTGCTTAATACCGCTTGCTTAATAAATTCTTGTTAATTGATTTATCGATAATTAGCCTCCCCAATTGAATTTGTCCATAACAAATTTGGTGCCGTGACTCGGATAAGGGCGACCGGGTGGGAATTCCTAATCAGGGAGGCGCCCCGCTGCCTCTGCAGCGGCCCTGGTGCAGGCTTTTCCTTCCCAGACCCTTACCGACGAACCCAAATTTGATATTGAGCACAAGGGATACCGGTAACCCCGTAATCTTTGTGCACGAAGCCGGGCGAAGACGCAGGACAGCGTGAGTATAAAAGTGGGGATCCGCTGGGTTGGGCTGGGATCCCAGGACATAACGCGTGAGACGTCCTTGTAGGACGAGGCACAGGCAGAGCTCTGAGTAGTGCGGTTTGCAGAGCCCGCGAGGGGCTGGGCACCAACAGGGGCCGCGAGTGTGTGTGTGCCTGAAGGTGTCCTGGGAGATGGGACAGAGGAAAAGCAAGCCCTCTGCTTCCATGGGGACGGGGACCCCGGTAACGCTTCCCCAGATCCCCCCTGACAGTCCGTTAGGTCTAATGATAAAATCTTGGGATGAATATCCTTCAAGGAAAGGGAAGGCTAGGGCAAAAATGATACATTATTGTATAAAAGTATGAGGAGGAAAACAAATCTGTAGTGATAATTTATTTTGGCCAGTGTTTGGAAACTTCGAGGACTGGATTTGCCAGGCATTAAACATTTATGTAAACTCTAAAGAACCTTTTGATATGGAAGAGAGCAAGTATGCTGCTCTCTGGATAGTGGGGGAAACAAGAGCAAAATGTTTTGCCTTAAGCACCCAGGGAGGGAAAAAGAAAAATAAAAAGCCTGAGGAAGTTCCAACTGCACCCCTTCTACCATACATACCTCCTCCTCCTCCACCCCGACCAGCACCACCCGCAGTCTACCCGGATTTAGATCAAGGGGGAGATTTTGATAACCAAGAGGTAGAAATCCCAGAGCCGGTCCCTGAGGAAAATTGCTCATAGTCTAACAAGGGGGGAAAGAGAAAGGGAAGGGCAAGCTCTATATCCATGAAGAGAAGTAGTTTTGGGATCATTGCAGCAAGCTGGGCCCTGGCATGTGCTTATCACACCCTGCTAGATACTGTAGGGCAGCAGATAGAGGAAGGGGGGCAGGGAGATAAATCAGCAGCGATCCCAGTCACTCAGGCTGCAGCCAACAGCCCCGGCTTGAAGCCAGCAGCTAAACCAGACAGGGATCCTAAGCCAGCAGCTAAACCAGACTGTGAGCCTAAGCCAGCAGCTAAACCAGACACTGAGCCTAAGCCAGCAGCTAAACCAGACTGTGAGCCTAAGCCAGCAGCTAAACCAGACTGTGAGCCTCAACCAGTGGCTGTTGCTATGAGCACAATGGGCCAGTGATACCTCAGGCCGTCAGGGCAGAGATGCCACCTACAAGTGGGCACAAGACCGAGGGGTGGCTCTAACCATGGACAGTATTTCTCAGGTGATCCATGACTGTGAGACCTGTGCTGCCATCAAACAGGCCAAGGGGGTGAAGTCCCTGTGGTATGGTGGGCGGTGGTCCAAGTACAAGTATGGGGAGGCCTGGCAGATTGACCACATCACACTGCCCCAGACACGCCAAGGCAAGCGCTACGTGCTGACCATGGTAAAAGCCACCACAGGATGGTTGGAAAGCTACCCTGTGTCTCATGCTACAGCCCGTAACACCATCCTGGGCTTTGAGAAGCAGGTCCTTTGGAGGCATGGTACCCCTGAGAGGATTGAGTCAGAAAATGGGACTCATTTCAAGAACAGCCTTATCAACACCTGGGCTAGGGAACATGGCACTGGGTGGGTGTACCACATCCCAAACCATGCACCAGCTGCAGGCAGAGTGGAGAGGTACAATGGACTGTTAAAAACCACCTTAAAAGCATTGGGTGGAGGATCTTTCAAAAATTGGGAGCAACATTTAGCAAAGGCCACCTGGTTAGTTAACAGCCGAGGTTCCACCAGTCGAGCAGGTCCTGCCCAGTCTGAGCCCCTGAATATAGTAGATGGAGATAAAGTCCCAGTGGCACATGCCAGAGGTTTGTTAGGGAAATCAGTGTGGATCAATTCTGCCTCGAGTACAGACAAACCCATTTGTGGGATTGTCTTTGCTCAGGGACCAGGTTGTACATGGTGGATAATGCAGAGAGATGGAGCAACACGATGTGTACCTCAGGGGGATCTGACTGTGGGGTGAGACTCAAATGCAAATATCACTGTTTGCTGGATGTTACTGCCAGTGTCTGTAAACGAAAACACACAGACATGAGACAGAAGGAAATGTGTAAGTGTCAAAGGTTTGAGTAAATGAGATGGAAGGAAATGTGTATGAGTAAGTGAAAGATGGAAGTTTTAACTTGATAGAGTTTTTAACATGATGTTAAAGATATGGAGATAAGGGGTGGAATGTCCAAGGGTGACGTTATGGTGTTTGTATCCTCAGTCGTGTGTTCTGTTTATGTTTGATATTATGTTCTGTGCTTTCAGAACTGACTCAGAAAGTGAAGGTTTGTTTTGCCTTGTTATCAGCTGGCTCACCTACCCCCATGCTCTGCTGTCTAGAAGAGGCCAGTGCTGGCTGGCTTGCTTTGCTTTGCTTGCTGGCTTTTGCTTGCTTTGCTTTGCTTTTTTGCTTGCTTTTGCTTTTGCCTTTGCTTTTTAAATTAGTTTAGCTAAGCAGTCCAATTCTTTCCCTGGACTGTTTCTTTTCCCTTTCCCTTTCCTGAATACCATCCAACCTGCTCTGGACTGGGACCCTCTATACACCGAGGTGCACCGATAGCCTGCGCTCTGTGATCTGCAGCAGCCATCCCCAGTGCCCAGAGCAATCCCCAGCGCCCAGACCCGGGCAAACACTCCCAGGAAAGACTTTTGGATTTGTCATCTCTGCAGAGTGGAGAAAGAGTTATGTTGTCATCTGGTGTTGTTTATTTTTTTAGTGCTGGGAAGGGTTTTGTTTGTTAAATAAACAGGTTCTTTTCCACTTCTCTCAGAGAAAATTCTTCCTGAATCAGGTGGGTGGGGAGGGGCCATGGGGGTTTGTTTTCTGGGGGCTCCTTCCAGAGGTTTTTCTCCCAAATTTGCCCCAAACTAGAACAAATATTTTGCTGCCCATCTCGTGGCTGGAGAGAATGAAAAAAAAAACCAAAGCCAGTTCTAATCATATTTTGGTTCCAATTACTTTGTGTTAATATGGAGCAGTTACTGGCTTTGTTGTTTGAATTCATAGTGTCTTTTAGAGCGGAGGCCTGTATGTGTTCCTGGTCCCTAGGGTTTTTTTTGAGATCTTAATCCCTCTATGGTCTCTATGTTTATTTTTTTATCCAGGAATAGCTCCAGTATTGTCCCTAATACGTAGTTTTCGCAGTAGAAGGGCACTGACCAGAATATCCATCAGGCTGTGCTAGGGTGTGATGGCATCCAGGGGGTTTATGAAGGTGCTGAAGTCTGTTCCAGGAATGCATGGCTCATGGTCCTGCTTGTGCAGCCAGTTTGTTAGAGGGGAAGCAGGGGATGAGGCTTTTCAGCCGTTGCTTTCCTTCTTCTCCTCTGAATCTCTTAGCTCCCTATTAAAGAATATTCAGTTTCCCCTGACTGTTAAAGAGACCATCTTCCTGGTGTTTAATCTGGTAACTTTCTCTACACAGTCTGCAGTCTCTCTAGAATGAGGGCTGAGATTTCTAGAGGGGCTGAAGAGACCCCTGACCCAGGAGTAGACCCAGGTGTGAGAAATCCTGAGTGGTGTGGGAAATGGGGGAGACGGGAATTGGTACATAGACCGTTTTCCCACATTCAAATTGATTTTACTGATTTGCCTAAAGTAGGAAGGTATAAACACTTATTGGTGATAATAGATCACTTGACTCACTTTGTAGAGGCATTCCCTACCTCCAGGGCAAGTACACAAACAGTAGTAAAAATACTATTACAAGAGATAATCCCCTGCTACAGATTAGCAGAAGTACTAGACTCAGACAGAGGGCCACACTTTGCCTCCAAAATAATTAAAGAAGTAGTTACAGCTCTAGGAACAAAGTGGCAATATCATACTCCCTGACATCCACAAAGCTCAGGTAAAGTGAAAAGTGTAAATGAGAAAATTAAGAAACAACTAACTAAATTGATGTATAAAACACAGTTATCTTGGGTAAAATGTTTACCTTTAGCCTTGTTAAATATAAGAACTTTGCCCAGAACCGATATTGGAATTTCTCCATTTGAAATGCTTTACGGGATGCCTTATGACATGGATTCTCCTATAGATCACCCTGAAATAAGTAATCAACAAATTAACCAATATGTCATGCAACTTGTGAAGGCTCGGGAAGGGCTTAGAAGAGCTGGGTTACTAGTGCAATAACCTCCTTTAGACCTAGCAATCCATAATATAAATCCAGGTGATAAGGTGTTAATAAAAAACCTGGAAAGAAACCTCACTAACCCCAAACTGGGAAGCCCCCTATGTTGCTTTACTCACTACAGAAACTGCAGTCAGAACCACCGAGAAGGGGTGGACCCATGCGAGCCAAATAAAGGGAGCGATTCCTGCTGCTGCCGAAGAGCCCTGGAGAATAACCAGCCAGCCCGGGGACCTTAAGGTCACATTTAAATGGACTGAATGGACTCAGTAAGAATTGTACGAACCAGCTGGTATAGTGAGATATTGGACTATGGATATCCTATAACTAATGATTTTAGAGTATATTGTACTAATAAGGATTGTAATTGTTACCCTTTTGTATGCTCTATTTGTAAAATTTGCCGGAACAGTGGTGGGTCCATAGTTACAGAGGCACTCCTCCTAGGGGTATTTGTAAAGGTGTTATCAGTTAGAAAGAGTACTGACAGAGTCAGTTCTAAAGATTGGAGTAGTGAACGGGACCCTACCAAGGGAATCCCAAGAGTGGTGGGAGGTGTTTACTAAGGGGGCTAGGCCTGAAAATTGTTGTTTCCACTCCAATTCCCCTAATTGTTCAAATTATAAAAGGGAATTACCAGAAAACTTTACCTGGGATTCAGTGTGACTCATCACAAGTGAAGGATAAAAGCTGGGAATCATTCAAAAAGAGGCAACAAAAACAGAGTAAGGGTCCTCCTGAAGAATATCCTTGTTCCGAGAAGATGGTGCGCCTCGCGGCTCAGAGCAACCGAGTCGGCGAGCGAGGCAGAGGGATAAGAAGCGGTGGAGGAAAGAGCCCTCAGACTGGGACAATTCAAAGTATTTCAAGAACTGCCTCAAGGATACTGATCTCCCAAGGGTAAAGGTGAGCCCGGCAATAACATGTCAAAACAAAACACTGGGAATGGGGAGATAATGATAATCAAATCCTGGGGCAGTTTGGACTCCACCCTTGCTGGCAAATTCTGTGCATATTAGTTATATGTTGTACCTGGCCTGGTCAAGGGGACTATGCACACCAGCCATTTAATTGGACTCTGATCAAAATAGACCAAGGGAAAGTTGTTAAGCATAATGCCACCACTGTAGCTCCCATTTTTTTTGTTACTAACAAAGACTTGGCAGACTCTATGTGGAGATGGAGTAAACCTGAACTCCGGGCTACCTATTGGTGTCCTAGTTCCAATCCTGGGAGGGGATATGGTCATTATCCTGGGGAATATCTGTGTGGGTATTGGGGCTGTGAAACCATAGCAACCGCCTTGGCTGTCACCCATCCAGGTAAATGTTTAAATGTCTCATGGTACCCTGAGGGGTGCAAAACTCCGGGGTATGGCACTCAAGGAGAAATTCTGTATAAGGGAGATTGCAGGTCCCGTAATATTGTTGTTACTAAGTTTAACTTTCAGACCTTACATTGTTAATAAAATCATAGACATTGTAAAAGGAAGATTAGAGGCAGCTCATCTAACACTTATTAGAGATAGGTAGGAAACATTGCCCAGGGACTTAGAAGTAGATGAAACCCTGGTCTTAAGCTACCAAGAGTTAAAGCGTTTTAATGAACAAATTGGTAAAGAGAAAAAGGGGGAATTGTAATAAATAAAAATTGTTTTGCTCATCAAAACGAGCGATATAGGAGATAAGAATCTGAACTGAGTAGGGAATGCAATTAGCATAGAAGACTGTGTAACTAATTATATACAAGTTAACTTTTAGGCCAAGGACAATCTGCAAGGAAGATGAGGAGCCTTCATTCCTATGACCACCAAGGGCAGAAAAAGAGACCCCCCAGGAACCAATTGCACCGACGCAGAGTGCATCGAGAGAAAATGCGTCAACAGGAAATAAAAAGGGACTATAAAAAAAAAAAGGTGAAGGGGGAAGGTGCGCCGTGGCAGAGCAGAGGCTCCCTGGCCACCCAGACCTGTTCTTTTGCTTAATACCACTTGCTTAATAAATTCTTGTTAATTGATTTATCTATAATTAGCCTCCCCAATTGAATTTGTCCATAACACCCCTGGCCCAGCAGCAGGGGACAGGGGGCACGGCCTGTCCCCCTGGCCCAGCAGCAGGGGACAGGGGGCACGGCCTGTCCCCCTGGCCCAGCAGCAGCCCCGTGCCCTGCCCAAGGCGCTCCCAGCAGGGGCTGGACCCCAGAGGCAGGGGGAGACCCCAGTCCCGGGGCAGCGTTTCTGCCCCGTCCCCTGTCCAGCCCAGCCTGCCCCGTGTGCGCAGTGACCGCTGGCACGGGCTGCCCTGGACACTGTGACCTGCTGGGGACACTGAGAGCTGCCCCGCTGTGACACTGCCCTTGGGATTGCACAGGCACCAAACAAACCGCAGCCAGCACCGCCCCTTGTCATGTCCCAGGCACCAGAGAGCATCAGAGCCAGCCCCGCTCCTGGTGATGTCCCAGGCACCAGGGCACATCCCAGCCCCGCATCCTGGGGATGTCCCAGGCACCAGGGCACATCCCAGCCCCACTCCTGGGGATGTCCCAGGCACCAGAGCACATCCCAGCCCCGCTCCTGATGATGTCCCAGGCACCAGGACACATCCCAGCCCCACTCCTGGTGATGTCCCAGGCCCCACAAGTGTCCCAGGTGTGGGAAGAGCTCATGACACGGCTCAGCCTTGACCCCAAACCAGCAGAGGCACCACGAAGGGCAGCCCTGCGAGTGCCCCAGTGTGGGAAGAGCTCCGTGTGCTTCTCCAGCTCCATCCCCCATGGGAGGATCCGTGCTGGTTGATCCCCAGTGAGCCCCAGTGGGCAGAGCCCTGGTGACCTGTGGTGCTGCTGATCCATGTTGGGAAGACACCCAGCTGGAGGGGCTCCACATCCTCCTGGCTCCCCGTGGCCTGGATTTTCTTTTCATTTCTCTTTGCCCTTTCAAAACTCTTAAAAGCAGGCAAAAATAAAGATGTTGAGCTAAGAAAAGGATAGGGACATGGAGGGGGGGGTCTTGCAGGGGATATGGGGGATGCTGGGTTTGAAGGACTTGGGGGTTCCTGGGAGGGACCTGGGAGTTGCTCAGGGCTTTGGGCACCCCAGGCTGAGTGGCTCCAGTTGCCCTGGGAGACCCTGGTGGAGGTTCTGGGCAGCTGGTCAAGGACCCCCTGCCCTGGAACTGTCCCCATGTGCCCCATCCCAACGCCTCATCCCCCTGCAGTGGCTGCCCCATTCCTTACTCCCCTTCCATACTCCCCTTGCCCCTGCCTGTTCCCGTGTCCTCCCTGTCCCGTTCCCATCCTGTTCCCATCCCAATCCGGACCCCATTCTTGATCCTTGTACCGTATTCCCTGTCCCTGTCCCTGTCCCAGTCCTATTCCCTGTCCCCATTCCTGGTCCCTGTCCCCATTCCCTGTCTCTGTCACCACTCCCAGTCCCTGTCTCCATTCCCATTCCCCATTCCCTGTCCCCATTCCCATTCCCTGTCCCCATTCCCATTCCCTGTCCCCAATCCAGGTGAGACATTAATTTTGAAGAATTAAGAATTTTAGGAAAGTTAAGATGATAGTTAAATTAGATGTTGCTGACTTATCGGAAGTAGATAAATGGGCTTTGTTCATAGTTAACAGTAGCTGGATCTTAGATAAGATATCCAGGATCTATTAACTCATTGCTTGCCAGCTTTATGCTTGGGTAGCTGTGCTTATCATGAGAAACAGAACGTGATCAACAGATTTCAGGGACACAAAAACAGTTGCAGACTTCCCATACTTTAGCAATCCATTAAGCACAGGAAAATGGCAAGGATTCATTTGTCACGTGTGCATGGGAAAGGCAGAAAGGTCAGAACGAGGAAGACTTATTTTACTTCCTCATTTTGGAGACCCCTCCCCAAAAAGGACCCCTGACTCATTTCAGGGAACAGAACTACACATGCTTAATTGTCTTTTTGCCAATTAGCATGTGAAGCGGATCAGAGGAAGTGACAGGGATATGAATATGCATTCATATTTTGTGTATTCAAGACTTCTGTAAATATAAAAGCTTTGTAATACCTGTGATTTTTGCAGTGTGCATTAGGGAATTATCCCACGTACTGCCCAGCTGTCTCAATAAACATACACTTTCTAACTTTAAACTCTTAGAGTGTTTTTGTCCATCTCAGTTGGATATCGATATTAGATTGATATTCATATTTTAGTAAATCATTGTCCTAAAGAAGTCCTAGTATGTGCATTAACATGTCTTTTCTTAATATTCGAGTAATTATTCTTGCATTGCTTTAAGATAAACTGGTATGATTCAAAGAATATCCACTGAGGTACACATAGAACATCGATTTATCATAAGCAAATTGCAGTTGCAGAGATTTTCACTGACATTCTGCCACTTGTCATCATTTTAAAAGTGAAAAGTCAGCTATTAAAGTCAATAACAAAATTTCTAGCTTCTAACAAAGGGAAAAAAGTATATGGTTTGCACTAGATAAAATATAAATACAGAAAATGTCTCCCAACCAAGTTCCTTGCCCTGATCAAAACATCTCCCAATCAAGTTCTTCACCCTGAACCTGGCTGATAAAGACAAATATTTTCAGTAAATGTGGATGAAACGTTGCATAAGTTAATAGTATTCAAAGTCCATGTTCTGTTCCTATTATTATTTTTATACAAAGAAAAAAGGGGAAAGGGGTTGGATTGAGGGTACACCCTCCTCCCCTCTGAGTCTGTTCTCATGTTTTACAATAAATCCTACAACAGTACAATACAGCTGCCTAAAATATGGACACTGGAAACCACAGACAGCATTACAAATGATCACCTGCCTCATGGACAGTTCATAGATGGATTTGATTTGTTTACAAATTATTTCTCAAGTTTGCAAACAGTTTTACTGTTTACAGATTGTTTTCTGGAAGTTTGGTTTTTCCCCAAGGGATCAAGTGCTTAAAGGTTGTTTTTTAAAATTGGGTTTTTCTCCAAGTGTTAAATGGGCTCAGGGTTAAATAGCTTTCTGCTTTTAGAGATAAGTTCAATTTGTAACCAAGAAGCATTATGCCTGTGGCCTGAGTTCTCCCCTAACAGTTCCTGGAGGGGAATGCTGCAGCTCCAGTGTAAATTAGATGCACACTGTCCTCTGTCCCCATGTTGGCAAAGGGCCCTTGCAGATGGGTGACAGAGAACAATAAACAGAATTTTATAAAGAAAAGGAGGGTGAGGTGTTACCATGATTGACAGGGGTCTTGACCAATCAAATATCTCCCAAAACTGCAGGCACCTCACGGCCAGAACCTGAAGGGGCGTGGAGCTCAAACCAATGAGAGCTTCCAGGCCTGGTCTTTCAAATGCCCTGTGTAAGGGGGGGCTTGGGAAATAAAATCTCTCTGTTGCCCCATGAACTCGGGAGGAGCAGTCTTTGTCTCCTGTGCCCTCGCTGCCCCACGAGACCAAAGAGATGTTCACCAGGGCCCTCCCTGTTTGTGGCCGTCCATTGCCCAGCTGAGCAGGCAGCCAGTTGTGTTTGCAGTGAGCTGCCACAGGAAGACACACAGCAGCTGGAGATTTGAACAGCAGGGCTTGGGCCAATTCTTTTTCTTTCAGAGTGCAAGAAAGACGCAAAAGCACAAGGAAACATGGCAGTGTTTTGGTGGAGTCTCTTTGTCCTGTGAAGTTCAGTAGCTGTTGGTGTTTCTGTGCTGCTGCTAATCCCCTCCATGAAAAAATCATTCTGGGAAGGAGCAACAACATCTGACACGCACCAAATGTTGCCACCAGTTGCTCCAGGTGCTGCTACCCAGAGCCCCTGTAGGACAGAGCACAGCCCCCAGTGCACACCAGCTTTGGCTTCCCTCTGGCAGAGAAGCCCTTTTGGGGCACAGGTTTCTGGGCAGGAGACGGGCACCGGTGCTGCCAGGGCTCGGGGGAACTCTGCTTGGGCGGGGACTGTGCCTCACCTGCTGCTGTCAGCGCTGCCCGGGCCCCAGGGCTCAGAGCAGCATTCCTGCCCTGGCCCACACATTCCCGGTCTGTGGCCCACGGCCGTGCTCAGGATGGCCACCATGTGGGACGTGTCCCGAGGAGGCCGTGCCAGCTTCTGTGGAGGCCCCGTGCCCTTCCTGCCGCGGCTGCGTCGGCAGCTGCGGGGGCTCCTGCTGCTCTGAGCCCGCAGAGCAGGGCAGCGTTTGCTGATGGTCTGAGCCCTTCCTAAAGATCCTGTTGGGCTGTCTGACACACCTGGGGCAAGGCATTCCTTCCACCCTGGGCCACTCTGGGGTGCTGGGGGTGGCCCCAGGGCAGGTGGCAGTGCGTGCAAGGGCCCTTGGTGACACGGTGCAGCATGGTCACCGTGGAATGGAACGGGACAGGGGATCCAAGGGCCCTTGGTGACACGGTGCAGCATGGTCACCGTGGAATGGAACGGGACAGGGATTCCAAGGGCCCTTGGTGACACGGTGCAGCATGGTCACCGTGGAATGGAACGGGACAGGGATTCCAAGGGCCCTTGGTGACACGGTGCAGCATGGTCACCATGGAATGGAACGGGGCAGGGATTCTAAGGGCCCTTGGTGACATGCTCTGGCAGAGGTGTTGGCAGTTACAAGTTACAGTTACACTCCACAGTGCTCGGTGCACACGACGAGAGAGGACGCAAGAGAGCGGTGCTGTGAGGAGCCCTCACACAGCCACTCGTTCCTTGCTGACCCAGAGCTTTCCCGAGGTATTACTCCTGCAGGTGAGCTCGTGGCCAGACCAGAGCACTTGGTGACCCCTGGCCTTCCCGAGGCATCTCTTCTTCAGCTGCCCTCGAGGGCAGACTGTGGCATTTGCTTTTCACTGCCCTTGACAGGAGCCTCCTGTCCTTGTGGCTGGAGCCCCCAGGACCAGAGTGCAGGACTTGCTGTCCTGTAGCCTTGCCAAGACTTCACTCTTGCAGGTGCCCTCAAGGCACGACTGCAGCACTTGCTGACTCGGACCTTTTCCTTTTCACCTTCTGCAAGCAGCCATGAATCCAGGCAGCGACGTAGAGCTCAGACCTGCGAGCGTGCCCAAGCTGGCCCGGGAGAAGGAGGAGAAAGAAGGCCCTGGAGCTGCCCCAGCACAGCAGCCTGAAGAGTTGGAGCAGTTCCAGCCACGGCAGAAGGGTGAGTGGCAGAGCTGGGCCACAGGGCTGGTGCCTGCAGCCAGCTTGGCCCCATGCCATGCCATGCCATGCCATGCCATGCCATGCCATGCCATGCCATGCCATGCCATGCCATGCCATGCCATGCCATCCCCTGGGGCCATGCCCATGGACAGGTTGGAATAGGGGCCGGCCAGACACCCCACAGCCGTGCTCCGTGCCCTGGGCCGTCGCGGGGCTGTCCCTGCCTGGGCAGTGCAGGGCTGGGCTGTGTTCTCCGGCCTCTCCCGCAGCCCCTCAGCTTGGGCTGCGCTCGCTCTTTGCCAGGTGCAGCCGTGCAGCGCACACGAGAGCAGGAACGCAGCCGTGGCCGCTTCCGCAGAACAGCGCAGGTACCTGCAGCCATCCCCACCTGGGCTGGGCCTGCTGGCACTGCTCAGCCCAGCACTGTGCTCGGAGCACTCCATGCAGCATCCCGGGCTTCTTGCCCTTCTGCTGCAGATGGTTTGCAAATTCATGAAGAGGATTCGGGAGGAAGAGAGCAGCGCCATGGGCACCGTGTTCAGAGCGTACTCTCCCATCTTCAAAACCAAGACCAGCGCTGCCCTGCTGGATATGCTTGTGGAGGAGGGTCCTTCCAGCCCAAAGCAAGTAAGCAGCCTGTGGCCTGGCTATTCTTCTCCCAGCAATTGCTTGGCCTCACAAGCCACACCTGCTGCTCCCTGGGAGCCTTTGAGGCCATGGCAGTGTGGTGGCAAGGGAAGCACTTCTCTGGGGCAGCTGGGCACATTCCTTCCTCCAGCAGCTTTCCAAGTCTCCCCTTCCTTCTCCAGGTGCCCGCCATGGTGAGGTACATCCACCAGTGGCTCGTGGCCAATGAGTTTCCTGAATACAATCTGTACAGGCCCCTTCTGGATCTGACAGAGGCACAGCCCTCTGACGTGGTGATGGCTCTCCTGCGTGTGGCCCCATTGTGTGACAGGTACGGGGCCCACCTGCCCAGAGGGCTCGGGGCTCAGCAGCCCTTCCCCCTGTGCAGCCTGTCCCAGGTGTCTGACACAGAGAATTCCAGGGCCCTCTGGCTGCTCCCTTTGCCAGCCCTGGCCCCTGCCAGCCCCCCAGCGTGCTGCCATGCTTCCCCCCTGCCCCTCAGGGGCCAGTGCCCACAGGACTGGGCTGCCTGCGTGCTGCCAGTGAGGGGCAGTGAGCAGAGGCAGGGCTGGCAGAGCAGCTCAGCTCCCCGCTGCCACCCAGGCCACGCTGCTGTGTCCCAGACTCCTCTGAGACAGAGTTCTGACCCCACAGAGCTGCTCTGGCCATGTGGAAGAACATCATGTGCTCGCTGAGGACTGCAGAGCCGGCCATGCTCGTGCTCCTCGATGTGCTGGGGAGCTGGCCAGAGCACAGCACGTGCACCTCCGATGGGGACCACATGGCTGTCCTTGCCCTGGCTGTGAGTTTCTGCCTTTGCTGGCCCCAAGGCCACCTCTCCAGCAGCTCTCCATCCTCCCTCCCCCACGGCGTCTCCCTGCCTCAGGTGCTGGGCTGAAACCTGGCCTCGGGGCAGCTCCAGGGCCACCAGGCCCGGTGCTCCCCCTGTGTCTCTCCGGGCATCTCCCTCCCATGCTCGGGCCCTGCCACACGGACACCTCGGCACTGAGCGCTGTCTCAGGGGGCTTTATCCTTTGCAGGCAACCGTGGTGATGTGGAAGATCCTCCAGCTGCCCTGTGTGCCACATGTAGTCACTGTGCATTTCCCCGGCCTCTTTGTGCATCTGCTCTTCCAAGTGCTCTTCAGCACTCTGGATGTGCCAGAGGAGGTCAATACCTTCTGGAAGGGATGCCAGCAGCAACACGGCCTTGCCACCAGCCCCAGCAGGTGCTCCATGCCAGTCCTCCTGTCCCTGCCATGTGCCCAGGGCAGGGGCCAGTGCTCCCAGTGTAACCTCAGCTTTGCTCTGTGGACAGCTTTGCAGAGCAGACCCTCAAGGCCCTGCTCTGCCAACTTCACTATGAGGATGTGGTGGTGGCCATGGAAGACAAGCGTGGCTGGGACACACTGCTCTGTGCTGACACCCACCACTGTGCTGTGGGCGTGCTGGCCAGGTGAGACACCCTGCTCCCCAGCTGTCCCCAGCATGTGTGCCCTGTGCCCGAGGTGCCCCACACAGTCCCCGTGGCCATGGGCCAGAAGGCCTTGTCACCAAGGGACGGCCAAGGAGGCTGCAAAAGGCTGGGAGAGGAGCGTGCCCAAGAGCAGCAACCTCCCAGAGGGCTCAGCTGCCCTTGCAGGGTGGTGGAGAAAGGCCAGACCTCTGTGAGGCAGTCCTGGGAGAGGTTTGCCTCCACTGGCTGAGGGCTTTGACTCGTGTTTCCTCCTGTCAGAGAAATGCACCGCGCATCCGAAGCCGCGTGTTCTGGGATTGCATTCCACCTGCTCGGGCTGCTCAGCAAGGACACGCCATGCCGGGATTTGGCCACCCTGGCGTTCCTTGTGGAGGTGAGCCTGAAGGCCGGCGCTGCCTCGCTGAGCTGCCTCCCGGCTCTCTGCCCTCTCTTGGCCGCAGTGCCTGGGACGGAGCCCGCGCCCTGTGCTGCTGCCTGGGCCCGGCCCTGGGCGGTTCTGGGCTCCCGCCGGCCGCTCCCCCGTCACCAGCCTGTGCCTTTCAGATCCTGGAGCACCTGAACGTGAGTGAGTGCCGGGACAGCGTCCTGCAGTTCTTGTCCAAGCACCTGCAGGGCGAGTGCAGGGGGAGGCGTCGCTTGGCACTCCGAGGCCTCGTGGCGCTCGGCACCACCAGTGTCTCGGTGAGAAGAGCGCAGGGGCTGAAGCCCTGCTGCCAGCGTGGGGCTGGGGAAGGCAGTCCCTGGGGCTTGGCTGGCCTTGGGGCACTGGGGCAGCTGCTGCCAGCTCTCCTGCCTCCTGCTGCAGCTGCCCCAGGGCTTTGGCACAGGCCTTTGGCCCCTGGGCCCTGTGGCAGCAGGATGTATTTCACACACTTGTGTTCCACAAATAGATGGCCATAAGGATGTGGAGCCTGCATGAAAGGCTCGTGGAGCTCCTGAAGGAGGATGACAGCGTCATGCTCAGGATGACCACGGTTCTCCTCAGGGGTTTGTTCCTCTGCAATGGTGCCCCAGTAACCAGCACCCTCGCCCTGCAGCTGGCTGAGGCGCTCCTGCCACTCTTTGACAACGTAAGGCTCTGAGCCTCCAGCCACGGCCAGCGGGTGCTGCCCGCACACTTTGTGCCCTGTGCACTCACGGGCTGTGCCCAGGTGGGCCTGAAGCAGCTGACGCTGAGGCCTTTCTTCCTCCCATCCATACAGGAGGACAGCGAGGTGCAGTTGTGCTCCATGTTTATCTTCAAGGAGATGCTGGATGTTTTTCCGGAAGAGGAAAAAAAGGTCCTGAAGGCACATGTGCGCCAGAGCCTGGTGCCACTCTTCTTCCACTGCCACGATGAGAACCAGCGAGTGGCAGAGGTGAGGACTCGGCAGCTGCCGCTGGCCTCTGGCAGGGGCTGGGCTGGCCCTGCCCTGGCGCCTCGCAGGCTGCAGCTCCTGCTGGCCTTGGCACAGGGACGGGGTCCTGCGCCCTGGGCTCTGGGGCCATCTCCCTGTCTCTGCTGCTCTCCAGGCTTCTCAGGAAACACTGCTTTGTGCGGCCGAGTTCCTCAAGAGGAGGGATCTTGTACAGCTGGTGCAGAACCAGAAGCTGTGGCAGTTCCCCGAGTGCCTGGTAAGGAGGGCCGGGAAGCCGCAGCCCCAGCCTGGAGCAGCCCCTGAGCGCGGTGCTCGGTGTGTGGGCTGGCAGCTGTGCCCCTGCCCGCTGCTGCAGCCCGAGGCCGCGCGGGCTCTGCTCCAGGCTCCTGTGGCCCCAGCCGGGTGCCCATGGAGCCCCGGCCCGGGGGGCTGCGGGGCCAACCCTTCCCTCCTGTCGCTCTCTCCAGCTGGCAGAGGACAGCAGCAGCGTGGCCGAGCACCTGCGCCGGGCCCTGCCCTACCTGCAGAGCCCACAGGAGCCCCTGCGAGAGGCGGCCGTCAGGTTCATTGGTGAGCCACGAGCCGGGCCAGGAGGGCGTGTGGGCACAGGGCTGGCGGCGCCGCTGGCAGGGAGCTGTGCCCTGGGCCTGACAGGCTCTGTGTTCCCAGGGACGGCCGGGCGGCACCTGAGGGGGAGGAAGGAAGAGCTCCAGCTCCTCTCTGAGGGTGACCAAGGGCAGTGGGCTGCCAGCGGGGCCTGCCGGGGGAGCTGCGAGCCCTGCCCCGGCTGCGGAGGGCTCTGCTCCCTGTGCGGACCAGGGCCGGTGTGGGCAGAGCACACAGAGCTTTCAGGGCACCTGGGGGATTCGTGGCCAGCAGCTTTGGGCTGATCCAGCTGGTCCCTGCTCCCTGCTGGCCATGGCCAGAGCCGGCTAGGATGGCCCTGGCACAGAGTCCCCTCGGGTCCCCTCAGATGTGGGAACTGACCATGGCTCTGTTCCTCTCTCTTTCAGCCCTTGAAGGCATGGAAAATGACATCAGTGTCGACGTCGCAAGCCTGGCAGTTCAAACACCATACATCGTCCAGGAAGCAGAGAGAGCTCCATATTCCATCTTTGACAGCCTGCGTGATCGGCTCTGCAGGGCATGGAGGAGACGGCCTCGTCTGTCGAGGCTCGGCTGGCTGCGCTGCTGGAGCTCTGCACAGAGCTGATTCCAGAGGCTCTGTCTGCTGGGGCCACCTGAGCCAGCAGGAATGTTTTGTTTCGTTAAGATTGTTCTTTTCTTTCTTTTTGTTTTTCTTTAGCATGTTAATATAGGATGTGTTGCTATAGACAGTCTCCCAGGATCTTTCTTTGGCTGTCCAGGCTCTGCAGGGCTGAGGGGAAGAGGGAGAAAAGGGTTCCTGGGCTCAGCAAGCTGCCCAGGCTTGCAGGGTTGCAGGGAAAATGGCCAGAAGCCCCTTGGCCTTTGGTGGTTCTGCTGAAGCCTCTGTGCTGCCCACAGAGCAGATGGGCAGGGGCTGGAGCTGTGGGGATCACTGTGAGAGCGGTGCCTGGAGATGGCCACAAGCCCTGTCCCAGGCAGGAAGCGCCATCTGTGTCCTCCTGCCCGTGTGTTGCTGGCTGGATTGCTGAGGGCTCCCAGGTGCCTCTTGGTGGGGCTCCTCTGGAGCTCCTGTGGGGCTGCGGCGCTGCTGCCGGGCAGGTTGGCCGGGCTGGGGAGACCCTGAGGGGACGGGGCCACAAAGGGATGAGGGGCTGCGGGAGCCCTGACAGGACAAGGCAGTGGGAAGGCACGAGGGGGACGTGTGAGGGAGAGGGTAACGTTGGCTCGGGGAGGAAAGTGGGTTGGAGCCAAAGAGACCACTCACCCTTATGTTTGTGTGGCAAACAGAGCACATTTATTCTCAAGCCCTTCCTTCTAAAGGGCCTTTGAAAACCCGGTCTGGATTATTTCACTGCTCTGATCTCTGTGCCCCTTCAGATTCTGGCCTGGGCAATGCCTGCAGCCTTGGGAGAGATGTGATGGGCCCGGCCCCTGTCAGTCAAACCAGGGCTGGTACATTCACCCCGTACAAGCCAGCCTGCACGGTGACACACGGCAACAGAGTGCGAGGCACAGCTCCGGGAGCTCCCCGTGAACCTCAGCTCTGGGACCACTGTCTGCCCCAAGCTTCAGGGGCTGCAGTGGGAGCCCGGCTGGGCTCTGCCCTGGGGCCATCCTGCAGGGACAGCTGCAAACAGGGAGCATTCCCTGCCACAAAGAGCCAAGGCAGGGCTCCAGGGCAGCTGCTCCAGCCCCGACTGCACTGCTGAGTGCTGTGCTCTGGGGCTGGGGCTCCCCGCACAGGGGACTGCACTGGTGTGCCAGAGGAGACAGAGAAGCTGCAGCTTCAGCCTAACTGAGGTGGGTGCGTGGGCTGGAAAGAGTGGGGAGGCTCCAGGGGATTCACAGAGCTCATTCTGCTGCAAGGACGAGGAAAAAGGAGCGGGAACTCAGCAGTGAGGAGAGCTGGGGGCTGGAGAGCAGCTCTGAATGACACTAAAATCCCACCAGACCTCTGAGACATTGCTGCTCCTCAGCCAGTGACAGGATGAGTCCCTTAGCCTGGGGCTTGGCCTTCCTCATGGTGAGGGGCACCAAGGAAGGGAACAGTGTGATGGAGACTGGAATAGGCTGGGAACTCAATGGGGGAAAAGAGGAAGCAGTTGGGATGTAAAAGGCAAGGAGAAGAGAGAACAGTTCAGAGAAGGGCTGAGCTACTGCTTGAGCAAGCTGCAAAAAGTCATTTGGGGTCATCCCAGATTGATTTAATTTCAGAAGTTATTGAACAAGTTTATTTTTTGGGTGGCTGCATGTTTTCTTGAGCTGTATTGCTAAAATGCTCAAGCCAGTCTGTGCTGCAGGTCACCCCATTTCTCCTTTGGCTGATTGCGGCCCGGTGCTGAGCTCCAGCAGGGCCCTGGCAGAGCCCAGAGCAGCCTCAGCACCCGCAGAGCCCAGCTGCAAGGAGAGAAACCAGAAAGCCCCGTCAGCTGAAGGCTCCTGTCCCCTTGTCCCAGCCACCCGCGGTGCCCAGGCCATGCTGGCCGTGCCAGAGCTGTGCCCAGAGCTGCCCATCACTGCTGCCTTTGGGAGCAGAGCAGGAGGGCAGGACATGTGCCCAGCCTGCAGCCAGCCACAGCACCTCCAGCCCTCAGCAGCTGCCCAGAGCAGGACGCTCCTGTGCTCGCTGCCATCTCCCCAGAGCTCTGACCCCACCATCCCCAGCAGACAGGACCCACCTCACGCCATCCCCCGCTGGAAGAAAAGCTGCTCCCAAACGATGCCCTCAGCCTTCTCCAAGGGCACAGCCTATCCACGCTGCAGCTGCTCCCAAGCACGTCCTGATCCAGACTGGACTCCACCTGAAACGCTTCCTCTAGAAAGACAAACATCAAATTATGGAAAATAGGTTACAGAGAAAAAGGGGAACAAGAAAAAAGGTCAAAGATCTTATCTCTGTCAGGGGCCTAAGGAAGGCCCAACCCCTGCGTGCCAGGGAAAAACCCACCATGGGGGAGGGAATCCCAGGCTTTCTCCCTTCCCCTGCACTTCCCCCATGGTGATCCCAAAGCAAACAAGGGCAGTGGAGCAGCCCAAGCCCTTCCTTGCCTGCAAAGCAAAGCAGACCCTGCACAGGGTCTGGAGTCCCACCTCTGCTCCCACCATGGGGGTTTGTTTGTGTCAGGCTGGCTGCCCCAGCCCAGCCCCAGTCCGGGGCACAGTGGGTGCTGGGGGCTGTTGGCAGGGTCAGGAGCCCACTCCCATTTCGTACCCATCCCAGCCCATGCCCCCAGCCCTGCCAAAAGCAGCCTGGCAGCCGACTGAAGGATCAGCTGCATCCGCCCCAGCAAAGGGGGAACCTTTGGTTCCCGGCCAGGCTGTGCAATGCCTAAATCTGGGAGCATTCCCCTGTGTCCTCACTGTCCCCAGCAGCAGCCCCACCTGGGACAGCTTCTCCAGGGGCTCCTTCTTCCCTGGGCCAGACCAGGCTGTCAGGGCTCTGCCCAGGGCCCCAGCCATCCATGAGCCATGGCAGGCAAAACCAGGGGGATGTTGGCCACCAGTGCTTGCCACACCAGGTCTCCAGCTCAGCTCCAGCCCATGAGCTGTGTTCCCTCCTGCTGACCCCTGCTCAGAGCTACAGGCAGGACAAAACCTGTCTGGTTGGCTTTGCTACTTAGTGCCAAGAGATGTGTGGAGCTGTTACCTGCCAGGCCCCTGGATCCAACTGTGCATGTGGATCTCTCCCATCTTCTAGGGCAGAGGAACATGGATCACGGAAAATCTCTTCTAAGGATGGCCTGTCCAAGGGCTGCATGGACAAACACCTCTTAATGACATCCTGGCACTCTGGGGAGAGAAACCAGAAATCACCAGTCATTTGGAGAAGTTGCCCCCTTTTCCCGTGCCCAGGCCATGCTGGGTGTGCTTAGAGGTGGGCCTAAACTTCCCCATGGATTTTCTGTTTGGAGGAGAGCAGGAGAGCAGGACATGTGCCACCTCCTCAGCAGCTGCCAGACCAGAATGCCCATGAGCTGCTGCTGTCTCCCAGCACTGGTATTGCTCCCGAGGCCAGAGATGAGGATCCACCTTGAGAGAGCCATCCTGGGAACAAGATCTGACCCCAGATATCTCCTGGCCCCTCCTGAACGGGTGCTTCCCCGTGACCAGGTGGTGCAGCAGGAGGCCCAGGGATCAGATCGTCGCTGCCTCGCCGTGGTAGCCTTGCTGGTGGATCCCCTCTGGTGGGCTGTAGGACAGGGTTCCTGTGGAACACAGACACAGTTCATCAGGGGGATGCTGCAGCCTCCAGCACCTGGAGGAGCAGCCCCCGCGCCTCCTCCTCCGGCAGGAACCCCCGCTCCGCCAGGAAACCCGACAGGTCCTGGCACCGCTCCGGATGCTCCAGCACCAGCACAAAGCTGTCGGGGAGCTGAGGCCACTCCTGGAGCTGAATGACACCAGCATAGCCAGAGGAGACCTTGTCCAGCAGCGCGATCTCCAGGGCTGCGCTGGTGCCGTGGGGCTGCGGGAGGAGCACGATGCCGTCAGTGGGGCTGATGCCGTGCCGGGGGTCGGGAACCCCTCGGCCAGCCCGGGATGCTCTGCGCCCTGCGCTGGCCCCACGCCCGCTCTCCCTCCAGGCGTCCTGGCAGCTCCCACCCTGCCGGGCCCCGGCTCAGCCCCGCCCGGCACGGCCCGGCTTCTGCCGCTGGCCCCGCTCATCACCAGCTCGCCCCGGTGCCGGACGCGGTTCCCTGGCACCCTTTTGATGGCCACCTGCGAGCCGAGGGCAGCAGCGGACTGAGCTCGCCGCCTGCCCCGCACAGCCCCATCCTTCCCCTCCTTCTCCTTCTCTCCCTCCTCCTCCTCCTCCTTCCCCTCCTCCGTGCCCGCCGCCGGCCCCGCCGCTCCCCGGGCGCCGTCCGAGAGCCGCGTGGCCGCGCAGCCGCCGCCGCAGCCGCCGCTGCCCAGCAGCGAACCCGCCGGGGCCGCTCCTGCCGGGCCTCCTGCGCCTTCCCTGCGGGCGGGACGCGGCTGGCAGCGCTCGGCCCGGGCCAGGAGCGGCCCCGAGCGCCGCCCGAGCGCCCCGGGCCGGCCATGCCCCGGCGTTCTCCCCCGGCATCCCAGATTCGCCATGAAATGGGAACCCTGAGCTTGTGGAAGTGCCTGAAGGATGCCCTGTTCCTCTGCAGGGACACTCGGGCTGAGACAGGAGCCGGAGCCCTCTCTGGGGAAGCCTCCTCCGAGCTGGAATTTGTGCCGTGCTGGGAGAGGAGGAGGAGGGGAGAAGGCTGGCGCTGTGTGGCAGGAGCAGGAGGTTTGGGCCGCAGGACATTCCGTCTGCGCCGCTGCCCCGCAATGGGCGGGAACGCTGTGGGGAAGGCTGGGGGACACTGGAGCGGGATATGGATGGAACTGGGGGGACTGGGAGGGCCTGGGAATGAACTCAGGTGTATTGGGAGGGACTGGGCTGTACTGGGAGGGACTGGAGGGGCACAGGGGATGTACTGGGCTGTACTGGGGATGAACTGGGCTGTGCTGGGAGGGACTGGAGGGGTTGAATGGCTGTTCCCACCCGCACTGCCTCCCATTGGCCGAGGCTCACGTCCATCACGGCCCCAACCAATCAGCGCCATGGATAATGGCTTTGAGGGCGGGGCCTGGGGCCTGCGCCATCTTTTCTTCTGCCTACAACTCCCGTCATGCTCTGCGGCCCCATAGAGCCCCATTAAAGCCGGGACTACAATGCCCGACATTCCCCGCGCTCCACAGACCCCCCCCCCCCCCCCGGTACCGCCCCCATCTGTCCCATCAGTGTCCCCCAGACCCTCCGGGACCCCCAAGTGCCCCTCAGTGTCCATTCGGGACCCCCAAAATTTTACTGGAAAAGTACAAAAGAACAAGGAACTTTGGAAAAGCGTTTAATACAAATCCAATCCAACTTAAACTACTTGTCATAGCAGTAACTTCATTCACTCAGCCCATTTAGCCTGGAAACCCCTAAACACTGAAGTTGTTCAGGTACCCAAAAATGTTCCATATAAAGAGCATTAGAAGGAGAGGAAAGAGAGAGAGACAGGAAGAGAGAAGCTCCACAGAAAGACACACATGTGGCTCCCAGCTCCTGGGGCTCCAGTGTGGGCGAGACACAAACCCCAGGAGAAGGCAGAGTCCATACCAGGGGCTGACCTTGTGCTCCTTGGTTTTAAGCCCCTGGGCCTTCGTGGGCCTCCCCCCAGCTGGGACTTCTGATATCTCAGGTGTTCAGAGCTGGGTGAGCGCTGTCCCAGCAGAGTGACTGATTGACAGCTCAGCCCAAGGTGTCTGGGGACATTGATCTCATCCAGCCTCTGACAGCGACCACGGTGACACTGGGGAACCTCATGGAGCCTCATGGAGCCATGGATCACTTGTGACAAGGCAGGTCCAAGGACACCCTGGTGATACCGGGGAACCTCATGGGACGATGGGTGAGTTGGGACAAGGCAGGTCCAAGGACACCGTGGTGACACTGGGGAACCTCATGGAGCCATGGTCAGTTGAGACACTGTGGGGACCTCGTGGAATCAGAGGAGACCATTGGGAAGCTCCCATGGATCCAAGGGCCCAGGGTGACACTGTGGAGCCCAGAGTGTCACGGAGGAGCCATTTTAACACTGTGTGTCCCCATGGAAGCAAGGGAACATGGGACAGGCTGATGCCTTAAGTTTTAGCTTCCATATTTTCCCAATTCTGTCCTGTATCTGTAACTCTGAATTTCATGTAGAGTGTCAGCAAGTTCTCTTACAGTGTAGTCAGACAAAACTATCCTTTTCCTGCCCAAGAACCATAGACACCGCTGCAGCTTCAGGCCCAAAAAGTGAAAACACCAGCAAATTGAGGAGAGCAGACTGGGAGGGTGGGGCTGCATAACCTGAAGGTATAATTGGACAATTAACCCCAATATGGAAATGAACCAAATCTTACAAAAGTGTGTAAACACGTGACCTGGCGTCCATCCTGGGTGTACCCTCAGCCATGCCCTTGTACTGCCCAGGTGAATCCTTTGAAGGCCTTTTTAATAAATCCCCACTTTACTCCTGTAACACTGTCCAGCCTCTGCTCTAGGTGGCCTCTCAAGGCATCAAGGCCTGGCTGGCTGGGCCACCTGGGGGCCACCTGACAGGTCCAGCTGACCTTGGCATGTCCAGGGCTGCTGCTCATCTGCCCCTGGAGCACTGTGGCTCGGTGCTCTCCTTCCTGTGAAAACAACTGTCCTTCTCTTCCAGGTGCCCATGGCCAAAATTTGGATTCCTCTTCTTAGTTTGCTTCTATGCAAAGATTGTTCCCAGATGAAACCTGCCAGGACAGACAGACCTGGCTGGCTTGGCCACCCAGGGGCCACCTCTCATCTACCTGTGAAACACTGGGACCCTGTGCTTTTCTTTCTTATGGGAAAAAAGCACCTTTCACATCCAGGCACCCATGGCCAAAGTTGGGAATCCGCCTCCAGGATTCGCTATATCCAGGGATTTCTCCCAGGTGAAAGCTTCCAGGAGAGACAAGTCTGGCTGGCCTTGGTCTCCAAAGAGCTGATCCTTATCTGCCTTTGAAACACTGGGGCTTTGTGCTTTCCTTTATGATGAAAAGAACTCTTCTTCCTGCCCAGGTGCCCATGGCCAAAACTGAGATTCCACCTTCAAAATTCTGAATATCCAAGGATTTCCCCCAGATGAGAGGTGCCAGGAGAGACAGGTCTGGCTCTCTTGGCCTATGGTGACCACCTCTCATCTCCTTCCAAAACACCTGGGCTCCACGCTTCTCTTTCCTATGGGAAAAACCATCCATCTTGACCAGATGCCCATGGCCAAAGTTTGGAATCCTCCTCCAGAATTCCCTAGGTCCAAGGATTTCTCAGTGACAAAAGCTGCCAGGACAAACAGGTCTGGCTGGCCCGGCCTCCCAGGAGCCTTCTCTCTCTGCTTCTGCCCCTGCAACACGGGGGCTCTGGGCTTTCCTTCCTATGGAAAAGAACCATCCTTCTTAACAATGCAGAAATGGCCGAAGTTGGGGTTCCACCTCCCAAATTCCCTATATCCAAGGGTTGCTTTCAGACAAAAAAATACCACAACGGAGGGGTCTGGCTGCCCTTGGCCTCTGATGGTCACCTTTCATCTGCCCCTGAAACACCGGTGTTCCGTCCTTGTCTTCCTATGGAAAAGAACCGTCCTTCTCCTCCAGGCAGCCAGGTCTGAAACTGGCATTCCACCTCTAAAATTCCCTATATCCAAGGACAAAATCTGCCAGCACCATCTGATCTGGCTGCCCTTGGCCTCTGGTGGCTGTGGCTCATCTGCCCCTGCAGCACTGGGGCTGGGTTGTTCCCTTCCTGTGCAGAGCATGGTGGCACGGTGAGGACCTGGTGGAACCATGGAGTCCATTGTGACACTCTGGGGCCATGGTGACACCGCGGGGCTCCATGGAACCCAGAGACCACCATGACTCTGTGGGGCCTTGTGGAACCATGGAGACCATTCCGACCCTTCAGGGCCTGGTGTCACCAAGGGGGCATTGTGACACCTCAGGGCCTTCTGGAAACAAGGGACCAGGCTCCATGGAATGAGGGGAACAGGGAACAGGTCTGGCAGGCTTGGCCTCCCAGGGGCCACCTGACAGGTCTGGCTGATCTTGGAATGTCAAGGGCTGCTTCTCATTTGCCCATGAACCACTGGGGCTTCGTGCTTTCCTTGCTGTGGAAAAGAACTGTCCCTCTTTTTCGACACCCATGGACAAAATTGGTACTTCCCCTAAAAAATTTCCTGTATGCAAGGGTATCTGCCAGAAAAAAACCTGCCAGCTCTGGCTGGCCTTGGCCTCTGATGGTCGCATCTCAGTTGCCTCAGAAGCACTGGGGCTCTGTGCCTTCCTTCTTGCAGAAGAGAACTGACCCTCTTGTCCAGGAGCCAGGGCAGGAGCTGGAATGTGGCCGCCAAAATTCCATCTATCCTAGGATTGCTCCCAGACAAAAGCTGCCAGGAAGGACAGTTCTGCCTGGCCTTGGCCTCTGGTGATATGAGCAGAATGTTTTCCTTCGCAAACACCTTGGAGAGGGCCCAGAGATCTCCCGAGCTGGGTTTTGCAGGCATCAGGAACATAACCCATCTATGGAGGCTGATGTGCCTGGGCCCAGCTGTGAAGAGACTGAGGACAGATCAGGAGTGGCCTGTCAGGGCTTGAAGGGTGGATTTAGAAATGGTGGAGCTTTTCTCCATAGTGGGAAACAGCCAGAGAGAAAAATTATGCCCCAAATGCAGCTGGGGAAGGACAGACTGGACACATGAGGAGAGGAATTTCCCTCCCAGGGCAGGGCTGTGGTGCAACACGTCCCCAGCAGGAGCCTGGAGCAGCCCAAGGCTTTGTATGGCCAGGCAGGGGCAGCAGGAGGCAGAGCTGCCAGCAAAGGAAGGGCCAGCGAGGTGGGGCAGCCGGGGGTGACGACAGCCTGCAGGGACAGAGGCGCAGGGCAGGGACACCGTGGGACAGCCTGGGCTGCAGAGGGCTCAGGGATGTGCAGCAGCTGCAAGGCCCTGACAGAGCCAACCTGTGCAGCCCTTTGGCCATGGCTGCTGGCCCTGGGCCTGAGGCCACCAGGGGACAAGTGACCCTTGCAGCCCTGGGGCCTCAGTGCCTCCTTGTCCCTGCTCAGCAGCCTGGCAGGGGCCGCCCCATGGTCCTGCCCTTGGCACTGCACATCCCCACATGCCAGTGCCCATCCCGGGAAGAGCCCTGAGCAATGAGGGAGGGACAGGATCTGCCTTGCCAGGGGCTGGGGCTCAGGCCTGGGTCCTTTGCATTCCTGAAACACATCCAGGTTTGCTCAGCACCAGAGACACCTTTCCCTTGCTTGTCCCCAGCTGTCATCAGTGTCTCCAGTGTTCTTCTCTGACTGGAGCCTGGGGAGACTTTCTAAGTCGTGTCCTCAGTGGGACCCATTAAAACTTCAAGAAACTTTGGTGTTTTAATTTAACTTTGAGTTCTTGAGAAGTTTTTTGAATACTCTCAGGGACTGAGTCTGATGTAAACAACACCAAAGCCCTGAGAGGGTCATTAAAGTTTTCTTATTCCAGTTGTGGAGAAAGATTTCAAAGTGCTTGTAAGAAATACACATTCCTGTTTTAAAGGGTGTATTTTATGACATTTCTCTTTAGATCAGAGGTGATTGCAGCATTCTGTGATTGATATTGACCCAGGGTCTCCCCTCAGGAGCTCTGGCCTGCTCAGAGAAGCTGTGCCCTGAGCTCTGGCCCAGCGTGGACAACCTTGCTCCACATTGCCCCAGCCCATCCTGTCTGTCCTCACTCACCTGGGACCTGCTGTGCCTGCAGAGCTGGCTGCACCCAGCCTAAGAGGGGCTTTCCCTTTTTCTATGTTTGGAGCAATCTAAAACCCCTGAGTTTCCCCATGAAAACAGACACCCTCCTCAGGTGTGTGCCAGCCCAAGGTGCCACCAAAACCACTCCAGACCAGCCTTGGCCAGCTGTGAGGGTGGATCATCAGCCCCAGCTGCACTGGGCACTGCAAGGGGCTGTGGCCATGGGCACTGCACTGACCCCACTGCTGGGTTTGGCTGCCACGGTAGCCCTGAGAAATTAAACTGTCCTTGGAAACATTGAGGAGGACTGGGACATACTGGGGAACACTGGGAATGCTGTTGGTGATACAGGGACCTGACCTGTTCAAAACTACTTAAGGGTTAAATGACTGGAAAAGAATTAAGTGAAGAAAACATTATGTGCTATGTATATGCACCAGTATCCTGTTATTCTAAACATTAGCAAACAGATGTAGAAACTTTGTCCTTGGCTATGTACTTTACTCTGATAAGCTTCCTTTACTCTGATAAGCTTCCTGATTATATGTAAAGAATGCATACTCAGCAGATGGACTGTGGTCAGTTGAATAGGCCATATATCATGAAAGGAGGAAAAGATGGGGCCCAGAGCACAGAAAAACTACCACGCATGCTCGAAATAAAAGTTCAACTAGCGGACAGAGTGATGAAGACTATGGACGACCACCAGAGGACCCCTGACGACCACCGAAGACCACCCAAAGATGCAACTACGCTTGCGCATCCTTATCTCGGAATAATCATGAATATGTAAATAATTTTCAAGACTTGTAATGAATATGCATGTTTTAGTAAGATAAAGCACAACTTTCTCAGCTGCACAGTGCACATGTTAGGAGGAGAGATCCCCCATGTGCCCAGCGCTGCAATAAAGAATATCTGCTGCCCGGATTGCTTCCGTCTTTGATTCAATTTGGCGAGCCAGGCAGGAGGACTCTCTGCTCGGCCGCGGGACCCGCTGAGAACAGGACTCCCTAGGGTACCCCCGGGATCTTCCCGGAGGGGCTCCTCGCCTCATTCGGATCACCGCGGGAGCAGACAAGAACTCCGTTCGCCCCGGCGGCACAGGTATTCTTTATTATTATTTGTTTGGGACCGGTCATTTGGTTAAGCTCCCCGCAGGGGGTAGCGTTTGTTATACGATCGTATTTGGTTTTGAATAAGCTCCCCGCAGGGGGTAGCGTTTGTTATACGATCGTATTTGGTTTTGAATAAGCTCCCCGCAGAGTTTGTGTTTGTTATACGATCGTATTTGGTTTTGGTCTACTACTTTGGTATATTAAGACATACACTTCTGAGTTAATGGTTTGAGAACTGTTTAACACGTACTGGGTTTGGTTGCTTATTTTTGGAATTATTCTGATTGTTGTTGGAATTTTGTGTTGCTGTAAAAAGTGTCCTGTTTGGTGTATAGTATAATGGGTGGACGACAGAGCGGGGGAATCGTAAAGAAGAGCCCTTTGGGTTGTATTTTAATGCATTGGAAGGAAATAGGTGGGACTCCTGGAGGGACGGTGAATAAGAAAACATTAATTAAATATTGTAACCAGTGGTGGCCTTTGTATAAGTTGGAAGATGGTGAGAAGTGGCCGTTCAATGGAACTTTTCAGTATAATACTTTGTTGCAGTTAATGTTGTTTTTAAGGCGGGAAGGAAAGTGGGATGAAGTGGGATATGCGGATATGTTTTTCACTTTGCGGAATCACCCTGAATGGCAGAAGGAATGTGGGATAAACGTAGCACCCCAAGATCCTTTGGTGTTAGCTATGGAAAAGGAACAGAGAAAGAATGGGACTAGGTTAAAACGGTGTTGTTCGGCTTGCAGTATAGGGCAAAGGTGTGTAAAACTTAAAGAAACAGAGGAAAGAATGGAAGATTATAGTTCTCCACCCCAACCCCCTTCTCCCCCGGAAACCCCTCCCCCCCCCTAGATCCCGACCTTCTACCTCATCAGATGAATCAGATAAAAGTAATCGCATAGAAAAATCTGGTGAGGCTGTCCCTGGAAAAATGAGCTTTTCTCCCATCACAGCTCGAACTCGGAGTAAAATGGGGCCGATAATTCAAGCCCCGTTGAGGCAAGCGATGGGAGCAACAGGACCCACCAGAATTAAGATTCCCTTTTCTATGAATGACTTGGATGTTTGGCGAGAAGTAGTAAAGGGATACCGGGATGATCCGGAAGGGGTGGCAAAACGATTTGAGTTAATAGTTAAAAATCAGGATCCAGATTGGAAAGATATAGATTTGATGTTGGATGCCTTAACTGAAACAGAAAAACAATTAATAATTAAAAGTGCTCGTACACAAGTACAAATTCAAATCACGGCAGGAACCCTTCAGGGTACGGTCGAAACCCACGTCCCTAGAGATGACCCTAATTGGGACCCAAACGATGACCAAGATTACAGGCTACTTAAAAGATACCAAGAATGGATTAAGATTGGTATCGGGACGGCCGTACCGAAGGCAGTAAATTGGTCAAATTTATATGAAATCAAGCAAAATTCGGCAGAAACTCCTACAGAGTTTCTTGACAAATTACGGACTGCTATGAGAAAATATACCACCCTAGATCCCGCTTCTGATACAGGCAGACAACAGCTAGTTTCCTTATTTTTGGGGCAGTCATCAGAAGACATAAGGAGAAAACTCCAAAAGCTGAAAGAACCTGATATTAGGGATTTAGAAAAGCTGCTAGAAGAAGCCTGGAGGATATATAGAAACCGAGAGGAGCAGGGCAAGTATAAGATGGGACAGGTAATTGCGGAAGCCACGGTGGCTGCATTGGAAAAGCAGAAAAGTGGAACTCAAAATAATAAAGAAAGGAGACAGCGCCCAACCTTACAGTCAAATCAGTGTGCATACTGTAAGGAGATAGGGCACTGGAAGGGGGAATGTCCTAAGTTGGCAAGAAAGCCCCCTTTATTAGCCCAGATGGGCTCAGACCAGTGAAGGGGACCGGGGGAAACCACCCTAGCGGATCCCCTGGTTAAAATTGAGCTAGGGAAAGAGAAAAAAAAAATAAATTTCCTTGTTGATACCGGGGCTTCTTATTCGGTATTGAACCAACAATTAATGCCGAAAGACAAAGATTTTATCACTGTAATTAGAGCTACAGGACAAAAGGAAAAAGCTTATTTCCTTAAACCACTTAATTATCGGCTTGGAAAACAAATTGGAATTCACAGGTTTCTATATTTACCAAATTCCCCAAAGCCCTTGCTAGGGCGAGATTTACTAGAACAACTTGAGGTGAAAATTGTTTTTCAGAAAGGGAAAATTGAATTTCAAATTCAAGAAGAACAATTAGTGGAAGTTTTGAGCCTAGCCTTAATACAAACTCAAAGCCATTCTGAAATACCTAGAGAGGTTCTGGACCCGGTATATCCAGGGGTTTGGGCTAGTGAAGTTCCGGGGAAAGCCAAAAATGCAAGCCCTGTCGTAATCAAGTTGAAACCAGGAGTAAAGCCGGTAAGAATTAAACAATATCCCTTAAGGCTAGAAGACAGGGAAGGAATCAAAAATATTATTAATCGATTTCTGCAATACAATTTACTAACGGAATGCGAATCAGAATACAACACTCCGATTTTACCCGTTAAAAAGGCAGATGGAAAAAGTTATAGATTAGTACAAGACCTAAGGGCAATTAATAAAATAGTTGAAGACATCCACCCGGTTGTAGCCAACCCATATACACTATTAACTAAATTGAGAGATACCTTACATTGGTTTACTGTACTGGATCTCAAAGATGCCTTCTTCTGTTTGCCGCTGGCCTCAGAAAGTCAGAAGCTATTTGCTTTTGAATGGGAAAATCCGGATTCAGGAAGAAAAACACAATTAACTTGGGCAGTATTACCACAAGGATTTAAAAACAGCCCCACGATTTTTGGAAACCAGTTAGCTAAAGATTTGGAAAATTGGACTCCCCCAGATGGTAAAGGAGTCCTCGTGCAATATGTTGATGATCTTTTAGTAGCCACTGAAAACAGAGAAGAGTGTCTCTCATGGACTATAGAACTTCTCAATTTCCTAGGAATGAATGGATACAGAGTATCCCAACAAAAGGCTCAAATAGTGCAACAGCGAGTAACTTATTTAGGATTAGAAATTTCCAGAGGACAAAGAGAATTGGGAACTGAGCGAAAAGAGGCAATTTGTCGCACCCCGGAGCCCCAAACGGCCAAGGAGTTGCGGACGTTCTTGGGAATGGCAGGTTGGTGCCGCTTATGGATATACAACTATGGTGTAATAGTTAAACCTCTATATGAACTGCTAAAGAAAACCCGACTTAAAATAGAATGGACGGCGGAGGCTCGAGCCGCCTTCAAGAAACTTAAAAAGGAACTGATGAAGGCTCCGGCCCTTGGCTTACCAGATGTCTCTAAACCCTTTTTATTATTCTCACATGAAAGACAGGGGATGGCACTTGGAGTATTAGCCCAAGAACTTGGCCCTTACAAGCGGGCAGTGGCGTACTTCTCCAAGCAGCTGGACGAGGTAAGCAAAGGATGGCCAGGATGCCTACGTGCAGTGGCGGCGGTTGTAATAAACATTCAAGAAGCACGCAAATTCACATTAGGGCAGAAGATAACGGTAATGGTTTCCCATACTGTCTCAGCTGTGTTAGAACAAAAAGGGAACCATTGGCTCTCCCCACAGAGATTTCTGAAATACCAAGCCATCATGGTAGAACAAGATGATATGGAAATAATTGTTACTAACATTGTGAATCCAGCTTCTTTTCTCAGCGGTGCCCAAAGAGAACCACTGTCCCACGACTGCATAGAGACCATCGAAGCCACCTATTCGAGCCGTCCAGATCTCCAAGACACCCCTCTGGAAGACGCTGAAGACTCCTGGTACACAGATGGAAGCAGCTTCGTGAAACTGGGACAGCGGAGAGCGGGATATGCGATAACCACTACTCAAAAGGTAATCGAAGCCAACCCTCTTCCTGCAGGAACCTCGGCCCAGAAAGCAGAAATAGTGGCCCTTATAAGGGCACTAGAACTTGCAAAAGAAAAGAAGATAAATATTTGGACTGATTCAAAATATGCTTTCGGGGTGGTGCATGCGCATGGAGCAATTTGGAAAGAACGAGGACTGTTGAACACCCAGAAGAAACAGATCAAACATGCAGAAGAAATATTGAAATTATTGGAAGTGATTCAACTACCGGAAAAAGTAGCTATAATGCATTGCCGAGGACACCAAAAAGGTAACTCTGACCAAGAAATAGGAAATCGATTGGCTGATAGTGAGGCCAAGCGAGTGACAGAGGAAGTTAAGGTATGTGCTTTGATACCAGACAGTAAACCAATTGATCTAGAACAGTCACCTAGATACTCAAAGGAAGATTTGAAATTGGCTAATGATCTAGGAGGTGAGCCCGGAACAAAGGGCTGGATACAGTTGAAAGAAGGTCACATATTAATTCCTTCTAATATTTTGTGGCCCCTAATACAAGCAGAACATAGAAAAACCCATTGGGGAGCAGATGCATTATACAAAGAAGTGACCAAAAGAATAGTAGGGCGAAATTTGTATACCACAGTAAAACAGGTAACGCAGCAATGTGAAATATGTCAACAAAATAATCCAGACACAACTAGCAAAATAAAATTGGAGATGATAGGTAAAGGAAACTGCCCTGGGCAACAATGGCAAATTGATTTTTCTGAGCTCCCCAGAAAAGGGGGGTATAGATATCTTTTAGTCCTGACAGACACTTTCACAGAATGGCCAGAAGCATATCCCTGCAGGACTAACAAAGCGCGAGAAGTGACTAAAGCGCTATTGAATGAAATAATTCCTCGTTTCAGAGTTCCATCGACAATATCCTCCGATCGAGGACCACATTTTAATGCTAAAATTGTTCAACAAGTAGGAAAAGCATTAGAAATAGACTGGCAGTTACATACCCCGTACAGACCTCAAGCAAGTGGCCAAGTTGAAAAGATGAATCATATGCTCAAACAACAGATAGCAAAGATTAGTCAGGAGGCAAATCTTACTTGGCCCCAAGCTTTACCATTGGCATTATTGAAAATAAGAGTTAAACCTCGGACAAAGGAAAATTTAAGCCCTTTTGAGATATTATATGGGCGACCCTATCAACTTCAATTTAAGGGTGAAGAATTGGCACAAATTGGGGAAGGATATTTATTGGAATACATGAAAGCATTGCAGAAACAATTATCAGAAATACATAAAAATGTTTTGGGTACTAGAGTAAGGGGATTAGATCACCCCCTCCATGCCTTTGAACCTGGTGATTATGTATATGTTAAGAATTTTTCAGGACAACCCTTGGAGGAAAAGTGGAAAGGTCCATATCAAGTGCTGTTGACAACATTCACTGCGGTGAAGATTAAAAAACACCCAGCTTGGATTCACTACTCGAAAATAAAGAAGGCCCCTATGAAACCATGGACTACTACTCCCGTAGGACCTACCAGATTGCGATTTTCCAGATTATCTTGACCTATGGGAGAGCCTGGGCACGGTAGGATTTGAATCTTCATCTTTCGCTGACGGAAGGTATATCTCGAACTCTGAATAGAACTAATTGTTGGATATATACACATATGCCTGAATACAGTGGAAAACAGATCTTGTTAATAGGCATCCCCATACCTGGTAATAATCCGTGGACGAGATATTAAGAGAATACCACCTGGATAAATTATACACATAGAGCTCAGCCATTAAAAATTCATAACCCTCCAATTAAAAAATCTTACTATAAATGTGTGCAGAGGTGTAACCCACCTAAAAGATTAGATAAAGTTGAGAGTTGTAATAACGCCCTATATGTAAGAAATCAAACGGGTTGTAATAAAATAAAATATATCGGGTCCCCCACCTCTATTAATAGTACCCTCTGGCCAGTTCCAGAAGGAAAAGGATAGTATTGGCTGTGCAATGATACTGCATGAAAAGTATTACCTGAAAATTGGGTGGGAACATGCACCCTGGGAGCCGTAGTCCCAAACATAACTATACATAATCGTTTATCCGAAGGTTGGCTTCAAACACATATTCGAAGAATTAGACGAGAAGTAGAAAATCCCCTAATAAAAAGGCAGAATGCATTTCATTCCTTTGCTAGATGGTTTCTCCCTTGGCTAGGGGTAAGTGAGTTAAAAAAAGCTATAATAAATATTTCAGCAGTAGTAGAAGACATTGAAAATAAAACAATAGATGCGATTCAAGCACAGCAGATTGAAATAAATAGCCTTGCACAAGTAGTACAGCAAAATAGAATGGCTTTAGATTTATTATTGGCTTCACGAGGGGGGGTTTGTACCATTGTAAATACAAGTTGTTGTGTATACGTAAATCAGAATAATCGAATTGCTACAGATTTAAGTGAAATCTGGAAACAGACTAAGATACTCCATGAGGTAACCAAGGATGACACCTCGTGGGGATTTGAAGAATTGTGGAAAGTCCTAACATCCTGGTTACCTAATTTGAATTAATTAAAACAACTTTTTATTTCCGTAATACTTGTAATATTGTTAATTATCATAGTCTGGATTTTAATTAAGTGTGTCTTACTTTGTAACAAAGAAGCAACTAATGTTGGAAGATATAGATATGGAGGCGTAATATGATTGCAAAAGAATTTGCAATGGTTATAGAAAAGGGGGGACTTGATACAGGGACCTGACCTGTTCAGAACTACTTAAGGGTTAAATGACTGGAAAAGAATTAAGTGAAGAAAACATTATGTGCTATGTATATGCACCAGTATCCTGTTATTCTAAACATTAGCAAACAGATGTAGAAACTTTGTCCTTGGCTATGTACTTTACTCTGATAAGCTTCCTTTACTCTGATAAGCTTCCTGATTATATGTAAAGAATGCATACTCAGCAGATGGACTGTGGTCAGTTGAATAGGCCATATATCATGAAAGGAGGAAAAGATGGGGCCCAGAGCACAGAAAAACTACCACGCATGCTCGAAATAAAAGTTCAACTAGCGGACAGAGTGATGAAGACTATGGACGACCACCAGAGGACCCCTGACGACCACCGAAGACCACCCAAAAATGCAACTACGTTTGCGCATCCTTATCTCAGAATAATCATGAATATGTAAATAATTTTCAAGACTTGTAATGAATATGCATGTTTTAGTAAGATAAATCACAACTTTCTCAGCTGCACGGTGCACATGTTAGGAGGAGAGATCCCCCATGTGCCCAGCGCTGCAATAAAGAATATCTGCTGCCCGGATTGCTTCCGTCTTTGATTCATTGGAGACACTGAGACATACGGGGAGTGATGCTGTGGAGGACTGGGACAGCCTGGGAACATGAGGAACGCTGAAGGGGAGTCTGGGTGGACTGGGACACACTGGGACATACTGGGAGTGAAACTGGGAGTGAAACTGGGGGATACTGGGACAAACTAGGGACATTGTGGGGAAGACTTGACAATACTGCAGCATACTGTGGATGACATTGGGAGAAACTGGGAGGGCCTGGGAATGAACTCAGGTGTATTGGGAGGGACTGGGCTGTACTGGGAAAGACTGGAGGGGAACTTGGTTTTTACTGGGCTGTACTGGGGTTGAACTGGGCTGTACTGGGAGGGACTGGAGGGGTTGAATGGCAGTTCCCGCCTCCGCCGCCTCCCATTGGCCGAGGCTCCCGCCCATCAAAGCCCCTAGCTAATCAGCGCATGGGATCATCGCCTTGGGGGCGGTGCCTGGAGTCAGCGCCATCTTTTCTTTTTGCCTACAACTCCCATAATGCCACGCAGACCACTAGAGTCCCATGGGGTCGGGACTACAACGCCCAACATGCCCTGCGCTCCACAAACACACACACACACACACACACACACACACACACACACACACACACACACACACACACACACACACACGCGCACACACGCACACGCACACACGCACACACGCACACACGCACACACGCACACACCCCGCCCCCCCCAGTATCCGCCACCCATCTGCCCCATGCAAAAGTGTCCCCGAGGCCTTCCCGGACCCCAAACGCCGCGTCCGAACAACTTCCGGGACTACAGCTCCCATCATGCTCCGCGGCGCACGGCCAGCGCTGTTCCAGCCGTGACTTCATCTCCCGTCATGCCCCGCGCCCCACGAGTGCCGCCGTCGCTGTGCCTGGAACTCCCGTGATGCTCCGCGGCCCCGTTACACCGCATTGTAACCGCGCCTACAACTCCCATCAGCCCCCGCGCCCAGCGAGCCCCGCCCGAGCCCCCCGAGTGCCCAATCAATAGCCAATAGTGGTGAATGAATTAATTGTGTTACTTAGAACCAATGACCAATAATTTTTTGGTTACAAGACACATATAGAGATTTTTTTATACAAGCATTAAAATGAAATAATAAAATATTGATCAATATTTTTATTCATAAGCAAAATAAAATTTTAATTGTTATTAAGCTAAAATTAATTAATTGAAATAATTTATTAAAATTTAATTAAATTTTATTTATGAAGAAAAATGCATAATTTTTAAAAAATGTTTTGGCATGTCAGTCTCAGGTGGGCAATATCTGTGGGTAAGGGGCATGTGGTAAATGGATGTGATTCATGCTGAATAAGTTGTGTCCTAGATTGCAAGGCAATATGTATTCAATTGCCATCTGTTAGAGGTTGGTTCACTGCATTGTTTATTTTATCTTTTTATTTTCTTCCCTAATAAAGAACTGTTATTCCTGCTCCCATATTTTTGCCCAAGAGTCGCCCTTAACATCAAATTTATAGCAATTTACAGGGAGGGGGTTCTACATTTTTTTTTTCCCCATTTCAGGGAGGCTCCTGCCTTCCTTAGCAGACTCCTGTCTTTGAAAACCAAGACAGATTTTGGCACCCAACGTGCAGCTCGAAGGCAAAGAAACAAAAAAGGGAATAACAGTTCTTGAGTAATCCAATTTCTGTGTGCTGCTACAGAAACCTCGTTCAGCGGCACCCTGTGCTCCAGCCTGTCCTGGTTTGGGTGGCACGGAACCGTGGCTGCATTTCTCCATTTGCAGGCCCTGATCTAAACACAGCTCCTACAGCCAAGGCTGCTGTGGCTGTTCTCTGGTTTGTTTCATGGGTGAATAAGGGGAAGAATTCATGGATCTTTAACTTCCTCTGGGAAACAGGCACATGGATTCACAGCTGTCACACACTGACTGTGTGCTTTTGGGGTTACTTTAATAATGGCACCTACTGTGAGGAAATGACACCGGGGGAAATTTTCGCCCAAGCCTTTAACCATCTCTTTGGGTCTGCCCCACCAGTTTGTGAAGGGCTCAGATCCACTCCAAATACCAATGATATCATACAGGGGCTGTGTTGCTGTTAGCCCTGTTCTATTTGGCACTGAGAGACAAGGGAAGATTAACCTGGATAACCACCCTGACACCCAGCCCAGAACCTGACACGGCCCCAGAGACCAGGGATGCTGCTGCCCCAGAGCCTGACCCTGCCCCACAGCCACCCCAGATATGAACCACCCAGACTGGGTGGGGGTCTGCTGAGGGAGATGCAGGAGATGCTGAAGGAGTGCATTTCCCCAGCTGGTGAGAAGCCCTCCCCCTGCCTCGAAAAAGGAGATTCTGATGGGGCAGCAGTGGAACCCACAGATGTTACAACTGTCCAGGTTCCAGCTGAGCCACAAAGGCAGCCACAGCCAGCAGCAGTCGCCCCTGTAGAAACAAGGAGGTCTAAGATGGAATCAGAGCACCCAGATAAGGGAAGGCACTCACAACCCACAGGGGAGCCAGAGGTTGCGATCATCACCGAGTCCCTGATGTACAAAAGTCTCTGTAACCTGCACAAGGACATTGTACGACGGAGACGTGAGGCTTATACAACCTGACTGCTTCAAGTCTGAGACCTCATGAGTACAGGTGTCCAGCTGGATGGTGGTGAGGCAAGGAATTTGGGACCCTTGACCGAGGACTCAGGTATGAATCAGATTTTTGTAAGGGAGCCAGGGTCCCTTTCCCTCTGGGCGCGGATTTTAATGAGTGTCAGAGAGAGGTTTGTCCACAGGGAGAGAATGCAGGAGCACCAGCACAGAACGTGCTGGAAAACCCTTGAGGAAGGGATCCAACAGCTGAGGGAAGTGGCAGCATTGGAGGTACTCTTTGGGAGGGATGGACAGCATGATAATGACCCCAACAAGGTCAGGGGCACAGGGCAAATGCTGTGGAGTCTGGCAAGGCTGGGGCCATCTCAGTACACCACCTTCATTGCCACGATTAATGCTGATAACAGCCGAGAGACAGTGGGCTCTGCTGCCAGCAGCTGAGAAATTGTGAGAGTATGATCCATGGCCCAGTGCAGGCTCATGGCTCTGCTGTGGGCAAGGAACTCAAAGAGGAGATGAGGGAGATGAGGGTGGAGGTGAGGAGGAACAGTTCCCACATTGCCCCAGTGTGAGTCACAGGCCCCAAAGTCAGAGCCCAACGTTCCCCAGCCAGAGAGAGAGGGTACGCCCCACGGGCTGGCCTGGAGTTCTTTCTGCGTGACCATGGGGAAGACATGGGAAGGTGGGATGGGAAACCCATTTTTGTCCTGGCAGCGTGGGTGTGTCAGCTCAAGGAGGGAAGCACTGACCGAGGGAATTCCAGTGAAGTGAAGGCAGCCTCAGCCTCCCATGCCCGAGCTGCCAAGTATGATCTGTCAGATCCCTTTAAAGTAGATCTACCATGTATGCCTAGGAAAGAAATAATAGCCAGGGCTAGAGGGGCCCTTCCCCAAGCCAGGAAGAGGCATGGGAAAACCGGATCTTTTGGTCAGTGTGGATCCAATGGCCTGGCACATCAGAGCCACAGAAATATGAAGCCTTAGCTGACACTGGTGCACAGTGTACCCCAATGCCATCGGGACATATGTGGGCAGAACCTGTTTCCATTGCCGGGGTGACGGGGGGATCACAGCAACTGACCCTGGTGGGAGCTGAGGTGAGCCTGGCTGGGAATGAGCAGCAGAAACATCCACTGTGACCGGCCCAGAGGCCCCGTGTGTTCTGGGCATAGACTTCCTCCAGAACAGATGTTACAGAGACCGAAAGGGACTCAGGTGGGCTTTTGGCATAGCTGCTGCAGAGGCAGAGGACATAAAGCAATTGAACACCTTGCCTGGACTGTCAGAGAACCCCTCTGCAGTAGGACTCCTGAGGGTGAAAGAGCAACGAGTGCCAATTGCCACCTCAACAGTGCACAACCGGCAGTATTGAACGAATCGGGATGCCGTGATCCCCATTCACAGAATGATCCATGATCTGGAGAGCCAAGGGGTGGTCAGTAAGGCCCACTCACCCTTCCACAGCCCCATCTGGCCTGTGCACATGTCTGATGGAGAATGGAGATTGACTGTAGACTATTGTGGCTTGAATGAAGTGACTCCACTGCTGAGCGCTGCTGTGCTGGACATGCTGGAACTCCAGCACAAGCTGGAGTCCAAGGCAGCAAAGTGGTACGCCCCTGCTGACATTGCAAACGCGTTTTTCTCCATTCCTCTGGCAGCAGAATGCAGGCCTCAGTTTGCTTTCACCTGGATGGGCGTGCAGTACTCCTGGAACTGACTTCCCCAGGTGTGGAAGCACAGCCCCACCATCTGCCATGGGCTGATCCAGGCTGCACTGGAAAAGGGAGAAACTCCAGAACACCTGCAATACATCAATGGCATCATTGTGTGGGGGAACATGGCAATGGAAGTGTTTGAGAAAGGAGAGAGGATCATCCAAATTCTGCTGGAAGCTTTGCCATCAAGAAGAGCAAAGTCAAGGGACATGCCTGAGAGATCCAGTTCCTGGGGTAAAGTGGCAAGATGGACAGAGTCAGATTCCAACTGAGGTCATCAATAAGATCACTGGGATGTCTCTACCCAGCACCAAGAAGGAAACACAAGCTTTCCTAGGTGCCATAGGTTTTCGGAGAATGCACATTCTCAAGTATGGCCAGATTTTGAGCCCTCCCTACCTGGTCGTCCGCAAAAAAAACCACTTTCCACTGGGGCCCTGAGCAGCAACAAGCTTTCACCCAGATCAAGCAGGAGATCGCTCATGCTGTAGCCCTTGGCCCAGTCAGGACAGGACCAGATTTCAGAAGTGTCTTCAAAGTGGATAGACTATATTGAAAACAATGCAGAGAGAATTGTTTTGTCCTTTTAACTTTTCCTACTTATATCTTGATATCAGCAATATCCAATTGATATTGACCCCCAGCACCTTGTTATGCAATCTGAATACATATGAAAATCATGATCCTTCATGGCTGACAATCAATTACACTTTGTCCCTACCCCCCACCCCCACCATTTCCCTCATCCAACCCCTGGCACTCATATGGATCAGGAATGTTGTGGCCAGAAGGACCAGGGCAGTGATTCTTCACCTGTGAGACAGAGTGAAAATTTAACAGGGTAGAAATCCATTTGGATTTCGGTGAAATGTGCTCCTTTGAGCTTGTTAACATAAGTGAAATATTCTGTTTAGTCTGGTAACTGCAGCACTAGAAAAGTTGCCCCAGCTAAAGAGAAAGAATGCAAATTTCCACACTAAAAAGAGATAAGAAGGACTCCTTGGGCCTTTAAACAGACCACGCAGAGTGACACAGGAGTTCTTTCTGTACTTTCTGACAGAAACAAGTGTAACTAACTCTAAGTGTAACATGAAATCATCAGAATGAATATGCATGAACCTATTATGAAATTCTATGCCTATGGAAATTAATTAAGGGTAATAAAAAAGGTTTGGGACTTCTCAGGGGTGCGCATATCCATTGAAGGGCAATGAGTCCCTACATGTGTCCAGCGCTGTAAATAAACATACCATTCCCTACAAATCTTTATTGGAATTGTGGGGTTTTTATTTTTCATACGTGTTTCACCTGTGCTGGGCACTGGTTGGGCAGCACCTCGAGTGCTGGGTCCAGTTCTGGGGTCCCCAATTTAGGAAGTGTCCAGGACACTGCAGCACCAAGGAATTCATTGTGGCATTCTGAGGCTTCATGGAACCAAGAGGCCACTGTGACCCTGCAGGGCCTTGTGGAACCATGCAGAACTTTGTGACAGAGCAGGACCTCGTGTCATGATGGGGCCATTGTGACCCCAGGAAACCGAGGGGCCAGTACTGCCCCTCAGGAACTCACGGAATGAAGAAAACATGTTTGACACCGTGGTGGCCCTTGGGACCAAGAGGCCATTGTGACACTGTGGGACCAAGGAGAGCATTGCTGCCTGACAGACCTCATGGAACCAAGGATCCACTGTGACACTGCAGGGCCTTGGGGGACCACGGTGACATTGTGACACTGCAGGGCCCAAGGATCCAAGGGACTTTGTGACACCAAGGGGTCCCATGGAACCAAAGGGACATTGTGACACTGGGAGGCCTCATGGGATCATGGACACAATTGGGACACTCTGGGGCCTCATGGAACCATGGATGACACCAAGCTGGCTGGGAATGTGGATCTGCTGGAGGGTAGGAGGGCTCTGCACAGGGCCCTGGACAGGCTGGATCCAGGGCCCAAATCCAACAAGGTGAGGTTTAACAAGTCCAAGTGCCGGGTCTTGCACTTTGGCCACAACAACCCCTGCAGTGCTACAGGCTGGGGACAGAGGGGCTGGACAGCAGCCAGGCAGAAAGGGACCTGCAGGGACTGAGGGACAGCAGGCTGGACATGAGCCAGCAGTGTGCCCAGGTGGCCAAGAAAGTGCAGGGCAGTGATTCTTCCCCTGTGCTTGGCACTGGCTGGGCAGCACCTTAAGTGCTGTGTCCAGTTCTGGGCCCTCCAATTTCGGAAGGACATGGAGGGGCTGGAGCATGTCCAGAGAAGGGCAACGAGGCTGGTGAGGGGTCTGGAGCACAAGTCCTGTGAGGATCATCTGAGTGAGCTGGGTTTCTTGATCCTGGAAGAGGCTCAGGGGAGACACAGCAGTGTCAGGACATAGATTGGACTTGATGATTTCCAAGGACTTTTCCAACCTTGCTGATTCTGGGATTCTCTGAAACCACCCTTGGGCAAGTTCCAGGAGGAGCCCTGGGCCTCCTCTTCAGAAGCTCCAGCAGCCCAGGTCCCTCAGCTTCTCCTCACAGCCCCAAAGTCCATCCTGTCAGTCCTGCAGAGCCTCTGCAGCTCCTCCTCACTGCCCAGAACAGGAGCCCCACAGCCAGACACAGCAGCCCAGATGTGCCCCCCTGGCCTGGGGTGCCTCTGGCATGGGAGCAGCACCAGGCACTGCAGGAGCCTGCAGACAATTCCTGCAGCAGTTGTGGGATGATCCTGCTCCCCAAGGGATGTTCCCATGGTGCCAAGTCAGGAACTGCAATGGGGAGAGGGGCCAGAGAGGAAAGGGCAAACAGGGATGGGCTGTGTGCAGGGGAGGGAACAGGGGTGGGCAAGAGGAAGAAATTTGTAGCAGGAAGAGTAAAGAAAGCAAAGGTGAAGCCAAGGAAATGCTCAGGGCAGTTTGGGGGTGGCTGCCAGGCAGCTCTGGCTCTGAGCAGCAGCGTCTGCAGTGGGACAGGAAACTCCCAGCTGATGGGAACAAACTTTCTGGCTGAGTGCAGAGGCCAGGACAAAGCTGAGTGGTTTCCCTGGCATCCCCCAGCCCTTCCTGGCCCCAGGGGCTGATGGCATTTGTGCTGCCTTAGGTTCATGTCCCCACAGCTCCTGCCTGCTGTGTGCAATGCAAACAGGGGCTGCTGAGCCAGTACTGCCGTGTCTGTGCCTGTGGCACCTCTGTGAGCTGGGGGAGAGGCCAGGGCTGCAGAGGGGGGATGTTGTTGGCAGCTCCAAGAGGACGCTCTGGGACGCTGCCCTGGGCTGTGCAGTGCACTGGGGATGGATCAGCCCCTGCTCTGCTGCTCCCTCCCGTCTCCCCCAGGGCCCTTGCAGAGCACCAGCCGTGCTGTTTGCCCCCAGCCTGCCCACGGCCAGCCTGGGGCTGCTCACGGGGGTTTTCTGTGCTGAGCATTGGCCTGGCCGTGTTCCTGAGAGAGCCTGGGCAAGGAGCCTGGAGCCCCCAGGCCCTGGCCTGAGGCGTCAGTGCTGCCCCAGCAGTGCCCATGGCCTGTCCCTGCTGCAGCCCCGGCACTGCCACCCCCAGGACTGTGCCCGGCCCCGAGAGCACTCAGGCCCTGCAGCAACACCAGGGCCACCAGGGCAGCGGGGCAGGGCCACGGGAGCAGCACTGGCAGCACCAAGTGCTGCTGCTCCTGGGCACAGCTGCTGTGCCAGCCCTGATCTGCCCCAGCTCTGCACACAGACATTGCTGCTGCAGCTCCAGAGGAGGCAACAAAAGGGCATCTCTGCAGAAAACTCTGCTGAGACATCCTTTAGTTCCTTTAAAGGCACCGAGAGTGCAGCCCATCATTGACACAGTCTGTTGCCACAGGGAACGTGGAGAGAAACAAAATGAGAAATGGCAAAAGAAAAATTCATTTATTGTGGACAATATGAAAAAAAGTAAAACAAAGAATAAGAACCTGCAAAATGAAACCAAAAAGAATTGTTAAAGACAACTTTATTACAAATATTTTCAGAATTTTGCCTGGAGTTTAATGTTCCTGAAAGCATCCAGTCATCAGTGTCCACACTGCAGCCTTGAGTTCCTGGTTCCTCAGGCTGTAGATGAGGGGGTTCAGGCCTGGAGGCACCACCGAGTACAAAACTGACAGGGCCAGATCCAGGGATGGGGAGGACATGGAGGTGGGCTTCAGATGAGCAAATATGGATGTGCTGAGGAACAGAGAGACCACGGCCAGGTGAGGGAGGCAGGTGGAAAAGGCTTTGTGCCGTCCCTGCTCAGAGGGGATTCTCAGCACAGCCCTGAAGATCTGCACATAGGAGAAAACAATGAACACAAAACAACCAAGTCCTACACAGGCACTAACAGCAATGAGCCCAAGTTCCCTGATGTGAGATTTGGAGCAGGAGAGCTTGAGGATCTGTGGGATTTCACAGAAGAACTGGCCCAGGGCATTGCCCTGGCATAGGGGCAGGGAAAATGTATTGGCTGTGTGCAGCAGAGCATTGAGAAAGGCACTGGCCCAGGCAGCTGCTGCCATGTGGGCACAAGCTCTGCTGCCCAGGAGGGTCCCATAGTGCAGGGGTTTGCAGATGGACATGTAGCGGTCATAGCACATGATGGTCAGGAGGTAGAACTCTGCTGAGATGAAGAACATGAAGAAGAAGAGCTGTGCAGCACATCCCATGTGGGAGATGGTGCTGGTGTCCCAGAGGGAATTGTGCATGGCTTTGGGGACAGTGGTGCAGATGGAGCCCAGGTCGCTGAGGGCCAGGTTGAGCAGGAAGAAGAACATGGGCGTGTGCAGGTGGTGGCCGCAGGCTACGGCGCTGATGATGAGGCCGTTGCCCAGGAGGGCAGCCAGGGAGATGCCCAGGAAGAGGCAGAAGTGCAGGAGCTGCAGCTGCCGCGTGTCTGCCAGTGCCAGCAGGAGGAAGTGGCTGATGGAGCTGCTGTTGGACATTTGCTGTGGCTGCACATGGGCACCTGTTCATTGCGAATGGCAGTGAAGAGTTAGAGAAGATACCTGTACCCAAAATCAAAGCCATTTCCCATACACACTCCTCTGTGACACACACAAACACACTTTTGTGTTTAAGAGTTCTGGGGTTTTCTTTATAAGCTCCCCTATATCTGTCCTGGTATTCTTGGATATGAGAAACCCTCAGCATTTCTGCTGCACTCAGGGAGAACAGAGCAAGGTTTGTGAGGCAAAGTGATGAGCGGAGAGTGAGGGGAGATGCTCTGTCATTCTGACCTGTTCAGGATTTCTCTGGGCTTTAACCTTTCTCCAGGGGAGGATGATCAGCTTCCCACGTTTTCCCTAAAAACCTCCAGGTACAGCTGAGAGCAGATGGATCCACCATAGCCCAGCTCCATATTTGTAGCCAAGGGCTCACATTGCTCATTTCACCAATCCAGCAGCATTTTCAGGGTCACAACAGTTCTTCCTTTCCCCATCAATCTTATAACTCAGAGATGCTCTAGGACAGGTTTGCACCCTGGATTGAAGCTCCCAGCTTGGACTGAAATCTCAGGGACACTTCCAAGTGTCCTTCTGATGGCACTGGATGAAGGGAGGTGCAGCTCCTTCCCTGGCTGCACTGCCAGCATTGCCCAGAGCCGGGCACTGGGGACAGCTGTGTCACCCTGAGCCAGCTGTGCCCCTGCCAGAGCCCCCAGTGCCGGGCAGCTGCTCCCAGCCCTGTGCTCTGCAGAGGGAACTGGGCCCGGGGCTGCAGAGCTGCCCCACGGCTCTGCTGCAGCTCTGCCTGCACAGGAGGGGCTGCACGCCTTGGAGCCCCGGCCCTGAGGGCAGAGGCTTGGCTGGGGCACAGGAGGGAGGGGGCTTGTGCAGAGGGAGGGGCTGCACTGGAGGGGATCCTCTGGACATCTCTAAACTCTCCCTGCCTTAGCATTTCTGGGCTTTGTTTTCTCACCTCCCCTGATCTTCTCTCTGCTTCCTGGAGATTTTCCTCCTGCAGTTGTTTCCCTGTGAAGGCGCTCCTAGACCCCAAATCTCTGTGCACTCTCCTTGGCAGAACCCTGCCTGTTTGCAGGGCACGGTCTGGGGGCAGGCTCTGTTTGCAGCTTGGAGAAAGGACAGCTCAGATAGCCTGATGGCTCCAGCAAAAGTGATGCTGCTGCTGTCCATGGGCACAGTGGCTGCAAGCACATTAGGGATCTCCTGTGAACAAAGTAACAGTTCAGCTGTCCCAGGAACTTCTCAAAATTCCTAATTACCTTTAATATTTAGCCCCGCTACCTGCCATTCTCCAATAGTAGAAAACAGAATAAAAAGTCTTTTGAAATTTCCTCATATTTATCAAAATCCTTGTCTTGGGAATATTCTATGACTGATCAGATGCCATCAGCATGTCAGAGCTTCATGAGCATTTCACCTGCCCTGCACCAGAAATACTCAGAGTTGTACTCACAGGGTCTGTGGGCATTGGCATGTTCCAGCTTTAGGAGATCACTGCAGGAGCTGCAGCTGCATTGTCCTGCAGCCAGAGGTTCCTGTGCCAAGGGCTGGCAGTGATTCTGCCCCAGGCACTTCTCAGCCCTGACTGATTGAAGCTCTCTGTGCCTCTGTGCTGTGCCCGGGCTGGCTGCAGGCAGTGCCCCAGCCCTGCTGGGCTGGGAGAAGAGCTGCTCAGCAAGAGAAATGTGCTTTTGAAGCTCTGCTTGGTTACCAGGATCTCCCTCTGTGCCAGGAGCCTGGCCCAGCTCAGCAGCACAGACACAGCACAAGGACTTTAATGACCCTCTGGGGCTTTGTGCTCAGGCCCTGAACATCAGGCCCTGAGAGGCAGCTGCAGAAACCTCTCCAGAACTCCAAGTCACAATCCAACTCCAAAGTTTCTTGGACTTTTAATGGGTCCCACTGAGGGACACGACTGAGAAAGTGTTCCCAGGCCCCAGGCAGAGCAGAGAACTGGAGGCACTGATGCCAGGTGGGGACAAAGAGAAGCCAAGTCTTGGTGCCCTGGGGCACAGCAGGGTCTGTGCCACCAAGGGCTGTGAGGAGACACCTTGTCCTGAGGCCCTGGGGCCTCCTGGCACAGCCCCAGCCAGGCTGGGCACTGTCACCCCCTTGTCCTGCCCTCAGCATCCCCCCCTAGCCCACATCCCAGTGGCCTCAAGGATCTGCTGGAAGGAGTCCCTGGGGAGCCTTGGTCAGGAATGGCCCTGGGGGCTCCTTCATGCTCCCAGGGACTGCAAAGTCTTTTTCAAAGGACTTTGGCTTTTGCTTTTGCCTTGGAGTCTCTGAGAGGTTTCCGCAATCATGGCCTCCAATATTTTGCTGTAATTAGTCCCTGGAGAGGCTTTGTCAGCAACAACACTCAGTGAGGCCCATTAATAGTTCAAGATACTTCAGTTATTTGAAGGTACTTGGTGTTTCCCTTTTGCTACAGACTCTGTGAGAGGTTTGTGCAATCATGGCCCCAATTATCTGCTTTAATGAGTCCCTTGAGAACTTTATACTGACACTCAGTGGAGCTCATGAATACTTGAAATTCTTAACTTTTGTATGGTACTTTGGATTTTCCTTTCCACATTGAGAGCTCTTTGTGCCATTTTGAGTCTCTGAGAGGTTTTTGTGCCCGCAATTCTCTCTTCCAAGGAGTCCATTAAGAGCCTGTGGTGTAGATGGACCTTTGTGGTTCCCATTAATGCTTTAGACTCCAACGACTTTGGGGTTTTCCTCTGACTTTGACTCCAGGAAAGGTTTGTGAAATCTCCTGTCAGGCCCTGAGGTTCCAGGGCTCATCTCCAAATGCACCATGGGGCTCATTAGGATCAAGCAAGTCCTGACAAACCATGGGTCTGCCTCAATTTCTCTCTGCTCTCGTGCAGTTTGTCAGGAAGTTTCTGTAGTGGTTTTGGTTCACCATTTTGAGATTTCTCGGCCAATGCTTCAATTAGTGTGGTGGGTTCAGTGTTGGCTAATTACCAGTGCACTCACTAGAATATACTTACTCATTTCCTGCTGTGAGATAGGATTAGGAGAAAGGCAAAGTAGGCTCAAAATTTTAAAAGGGTATAAGTAAAATTGTATTAACAATAACTAAAGAAAGAGTAATAAGAATCAGATCAAAACTTTCAGAGCACTTCCTCTATCCATACAACCTGACAATGTAAAGAAACAAAACCCAAAATTTTCAGTCAGTTTACCACCTCTAGAATAGTCTTTCTTCACTGCACTTAGGCAGAGAAGTTCCTCTTGTTAATGTTATGGAGACTTCTCCACAAGAAAACAGTTATCTCATGGCTTTTCATTTCCACAAATAGCAGCTTCCTGGAGAAATCTGCAGTCATGAACTCCCTCCCATCTTTTCCCACAGCTGTGTTTATGGGCCATGCCAAGTTATGGGATATTAGTCTCAAGATGAGCTGTTTAAGAGGAAAGGTTCTATTCATCTCTTTCTGAAATCATCTTCATCTTTGGGAACAGAGGTCTTCTTCTCTCCCTGAAGGCACAGGGTCTCATCACTGTTCTCCCTTTCTCTGATCAAACCTCTCATGGGATCACAGCTACTTCAACATTTGCTTACTTTAGCATGGAGGCCTTTGCTGAAACACGTCATCTCTCCATGTTTTCAATGCCTTATAGGCAAAAAGAGGGTCTGATATATCAATGACATCCTTCTCCACAGCTTTGGCAGAGGATTCCAGCCCCAAGATCAAGGCATCTCCTCATCCCTCCCATCTGGGACTCAACTTCCTCTTCCCTGCCCTCGGTGTGTTCATGTTGCTCCTCTGTGTGCCTGCCCTGTGTCCTTTTCTCTCACGGGAGGGAGGATGGCAGCACTGGCAGAGTCAATATCTCCCGGGGCTGCAGATGGTTCCGTGAGCCCGGCCGGGCTCGGTGCTTGCGGCCGGAGCTGTTTTGCCATGGAGGTTTCTGCAGCGGCTGCGCTGGGGCTGTGTCAGGCTGGGCCGCGCTGGGGCAGGGCCAGGATCTCAGCAGCCAGGCCAGAGCCCAGCAGCAGCACGGCCGGGGCCGATGGCTTCTCCTGCCCTGCCCGCCGGCTGCGGGCGAAGCCCAAGGGCGGCAGAGCCTTGGCCGAGCCGGCCCGGCCCGGGGCTGCTCCTGGGGCCCGGCGGATCCTGGCCGGGCCCGGGCTGGCGGCGGGGCAGGGCTCGGCAGGGCCAGATGTCAGCACCCGCAGCCACGGCCCGGCCTCGGCCCCGCGGCCTCCCCTGCCCTGCCCGGCAGCCGATGGCGCCTGGCGGCTCCCTGGGAAGGGGCCCGGCCCCACGGCAGGAGCCGCCCGGCCCCACGGCCGAGACGGGGCTGGGCCGGCCTCGGCACCTCTGTGGGGCCAGAAGGGAGAGAGACCCAGCCAGGCTTTCTCATCTGGAACTTGTATCTGCACAGAGGCGTCTGCAGCTTCCTTAGTGCTTTAACAGACTGTCAGCTCTCAAAGCTAATTACTGATTGGTTTTTGTCAGACACTGAGGAAACTGCTAGCAGCTTCTCTCAGGACATCACTTGCGTGATGCAAAACCACCACGGCAGCACAGAGCACAGAGCTCCTCTGTCCATATGTAGTGGCCATGTGCCCAAGGCCTCAAAACCCCTCCTTGGGAGATGTATGGGCCCTCTCCAAGGTGTTTTCAAATTAAAACATTCATCTCAGATTCTAAGAAAATTACCAGGGCATAGGGCTAGCCTGACCTGTCTGTCCTGGCTACTTTTGTCTGGGAGCAGTCCTTGGATATATGGAATTTGGAGGCCAAATTCTAATTTTGGCCATCGGCCCTAGACATGAAGGCCGGTTCTATTCCATAGGAAGGAAGGAAGAGAGCCCCAGGGAGTGTTTCACGGACAGATCAGGGGTGACCACCAGAGGCTAGATAGAGTGGCAGTTTTTTTTTTCTGCAAGATACCCTTGCATATAGGAAAATTCTTAGGGAGAATATCAGTTTTAGCAATGAGCATCTGAATAGGCAGAGCGTTCTTTTCCATAGAAAGAAGAACACAGAACACCATTGCTTCAGGAGCTGATGAGAGGTAGCCCTTGACATCCCAAGATCACCCAGACCTGTCAGGTGGCCCCTGGGAGGCCAAGCCAGACAGACCTGGTCTATGTTCCCTCGCTTCCATGGGGCCTCACAGTGTCCCAATGGTCCCTTGCTTCCAGGAGGCCCTGAGGTGTCACAATGCCCCCCTTGGTGACACGAGGCCCTGAAGGGTCAGAATGGTCTCCATGGTTCCATCAGGCCCCACAGAGTCATAATGGTCTCTGGATCCATGAAGCCCCACAGTGTCACCATGGCCCCTTGGTTCCATGAGCTCCAGTGGTGCCACAATGATCCCCTTGGTTCCATGAGGTGCCCACAGTGTCACAGTGATCTCCATGCGAGGGAAAGAACTGAGCCCAGTGTGGCAGCGGCAGCCACCTGAGGCCAAAACCAGACAGATCTCTCAGTCCTGGTTGCTTTTGTCTAAAAGCAACCCTTGGATATAGGGAATTTTAGCCGTGGATCCCCAGTTTTTGCCATTTCTGTGTAGATAAGATGGACAGTTCTTTTCCATGGGAAGGACAGCACACAGCCCAAATGTTTCAAAAGCAGATGATAGGCGACCCCCAAGGGGTCAGGGGCAGCCAGATCTTTCTCTCCTGGATGATTTCACTTGAGAGCAATCCTTGGATGTATGAAGTTTTGGAGGTGGAATCCCAGTTTTTGCAATGGGTACCTGCTCAGGATGGATGTTTTTTTCCTATATGAAAGAAAAGTGTGAAGTCCAAGTCTTCTGGAAGAAGATGAGAGGTGGCCACCCTTCGGACAAGCCAAACAGACCTTGGCACCTTTCATCTAGGGGCTATCCTTGTACACAGGGCATTTTGGAGGGGGAATCTCAATTTTGGCCATGAGCACCTGGACAGGAAGATGAGTTCTTTTTCATAAGAAGGAGAGCACAGAGGCCCAGTGTTTCAGAGGCACATGGGTGCCAGCCCTCAGGAAGCCAAGGCCAGCCAGACCTGTCAATCCTGGTAGCATTTGTCTGGGAGCTATCATTGGATATATGCTATTCCTGGGATATGAGAATCCGCACACAAAATTGGCAGATGCCAAATTTTGGCTATGGGTGCCTGGTCAAGATGGCTGTTTTTTTTCCTTAAGACAGAAACACACATAGACGCAGTGTTTGAAAGGCAGATAAGAGGTGGTCCCCAGGTGCCCCAGCCAGACAGACCTCTTCCATGCTCCCTTGGTTCTGTGGGACCCCACAGTGTCACAATGGTCTCCTTTGTTCCATGAGGCCCTGGAGTGTCTCAGTGTTCCCCTTGATCCTGCAGTGTCACAATGGCCCCATGCTTCCATGAGGCCTTGCAGTGTCACAATGGCTTTGTGGTTCCACAGAGCCCTTATGTGTCACAATGGTCCCTCAGCTCCGTGTGCCCTCGCTGTGTCACAACAGCTCCTCTGTGGCACTGCGGCTGCACAAGGTCACCATGGACCCTTGGTTCCTTGGGGTCTCTGAGTTCACAAGGGTCTCCTTGATTCCATGAGGCAGCACAGTGTCACCATGGCCCCTTGGTTCCATGAGGTTCCTCAATGTCACCGTGGTTGCTGTCAGAGGCTGGATGAGATCGATGTCCCGAGACACCTTGGGATGCTCGGAATGCCCGTGCGGGGCCGGGGGCGGGTCAGGCCTTGGTTTGTGGTGGGACAGAGCCCCGCCCCCAGCCTGGCCTGGCAGAGCTGTCAATCACACAGCAGGGGCAGTGCTGATTGGCTGAGCTGTCAACCAATCACACACCAGCAGCTGGTGCCTACCCTGACTCTGATTGGGCAATCACCTGGCAGTCCCACCCCAGGGGCGGGCCCATGGAGGCCCAGGGGGTTAAAAGCCGGAGCACGAGGCCAGCCCATGGTCTGGATCCTGCCTTCTCCTGGGGTTTCTCTGTTAGTGACGCTGGGACCCGAGCAGTTGGTGCCTGTGTGGGTCTTTCTATAGATCTTCTGTCTTTCTGATGTTCTCTATTTCTCCTCTTTCTAATCCTACTTACCTGGAAACTATTTGGGGTAACTTAGCATCCTAAGGGTTAAAGGTTTTTAGGGTAAATGGACTAAGTTAACGAAGTTAATGATATGATAAGATTTTATCTTGAAGTGGATGTTGTATGAAACCCTTTGCCAAACTTCATTGATTATCTATATTTTGCCAGTTACGTTTTGTGTAATTTTGACCTCTTAGCTCTGTTGGTTAGAGCATGGGGCTGGTATCACCAAGGTTGTGGTTTCAGTTCCAAAGTGGGCCATTCACTTAAGAGCTGGACTTGATGATCCTTGTGGGTCCCTTCCTACCAAGAATATCCTTTGCATCTGGCTATGGTGAGAATATCAGGTTGATGTTTCTCCTGTGCACCAAACTCAAGTAAAGGAACCTTTGGTGACCCCCAGCATTTCAATGTTCTGGGGTGTTACAGCACTGCAGGCTCACAATGGTCTCTTGTTTCCATGAGACCCCACAGTGTCACCCTGGCCCCTTGGATCCATGGGCCCAACAGTGCCACAATGATCCCCTTGGTTCCACAACTTCCCACAGTGTCACACTGGCCCCTTGGTTCCATGAGGATCTGCAGGGTCACACAGGTTTGTGACATTTGTGACATTTGTATGTGAGGCTGCCCCTCACATCCCCCTGCCCTACAAACAGCCCCAAGCCACCCGTGAGGGACAGGCCCTGCTGTGCCAGGCTTGGCTCAGGGCTTGGCCTTTCTGCTTCCCCCAGCCAGCCCAGGCCTTTCTCAGCATTGCAGTTCCCTGCTCTGAGCCTTGGGCTCCCTGCAATCCTGGCCTCAAGGATCTGCTCTCACCTGGGAGCCTTTGGCAGTCCCTGCCCTCAGTGGGGCCCAGTGATGCTCCAAGGGACTTGGAGTTTTGCTCCTGACTCCTTCAGCAGCTTCTTCAGCCTTCTCTCAGTGCCTGAGGGTTTTGGACTCAGCCCCAAATCCACCATGGGGATCATCAAAATGCAGGAATCCTTCAGGGGCGCTTTGTCTTCATTCAATTGTCTGCAAATCTCCTGGGCTTGTGTAGCTGATTGGAGTCAGTTTGGAGTTCTTGTAAGGAGGAAGATTTCCAAGTGCACCTCCTGAATTTTTTTTTTAATCAAGTGAGCATTCTTAGTTTCCAGTTCAGGGAAGAGCTGATAGAAGAATTCCCCAGGTGATCTTGATGCTCAGTTTCTCCTTAGGAGGTCTGGGCATGTAGAAGAATGAGCCCCCTGAGGACTGACCCTGTTTGGACAAGCTGCTCCTCACCCCCAGCCTCACCATGTCTGACATCGCCCACCTGGCACTGACATCCCTGTGCCCTGCAGCAGAACCTTGTCCCTGAGCTCTGCAGCTCCATGTCCCAGCCCATTGCACCGTGTCCCACCTGCTCTCCTCAGGGCTCTGCCTGCACACAGGCCCAGGAGAAGTTTTCCTCTTCAGAAGGAAAGAATGGAAAAGCCTGAGCAGGTTTCCTAAACAACAAACACAACTCAGGAGCCACCTGTTCAGTACAGGCTGCCTGGAATGGTGTCACCTTTCTACAAGGGACAGTGTGACCAGAAGTGATCTCTGGAAGCAGAATTCTCTGAGTCTCCTAGCTGAATTCTCTATCCTGGCCCTTTCCTTGTATCCGTGTTGCAGATGGAAGCTGCTGGTGCCATCCTCACCTATAACCTCTCTTTGGAATGCAAACAGATGTTCCCAGCTGTGTTAAGCAGGATTTTCTCAATGTTTCTATAAATCTTTTGTGTTCCCCATGGAACGAAGGGGCCATTTTGGCACTGAGTGGGTGATGTGGAAGCAAGGAGTCAATTGTGACCCTGGTGTCCCATGGAACCAAGGGGCCACAGTGACATAGCAGGGCCACATGGATCCAGTGGTCCATTGTGACACTGTGGATCCAAAGAGACCATGGAGGCACCTCCAGAACCTCATGGAACCAAGGAGTCCATGGTGACCCAGTGGGGCTGCATGGAGCCAATGGTCCATGGTGACACTGCCCATCCAAGGAGGCCATTTGGACACCACGGAAGCTTATGGAGCGAGGTGGCCATTGTGACACTGAAGAACTTCATGACACCAAATATCCATGGGGACACAGCAGGGCATCATGGGAACACACAAAACGCTCTTGACAGTGTGGAAACTCCTGGAACCAGGGGCTGTTGTGGGACTGCAGCACCAACACAGCTGCTGCACCTTGTCCCCTGTCCTGCACAGCTCCTTGGGAGGCACGGCAGGAGCAGCACACTCGGAGCCTCAGGAATGCCCCTCTGGAATCCATGGCACACACTCCCAGGGCTGGAATTCCAATTCCCAGCCAGGAATAGATGTTCCTGCCCTTGAAGGCAAAGCTCTTATGGAAGAGTCAAAAGCCAAGTGGAGCAAGATCTTACAGTGACATTTCACTGCCAGCCTTCCTAACTTCACCTATGGTTGTTGTAGCTCATGGATTGGGAATTAAATCAGGGCAGGGTCTTTGGTGGGAGCTGCCCTGGGTCAAAGGAGGCACTGAGAGAGAAACAGAGCAGGCAAAGGAAGGCAGGAGAGAAGGGAGCTGTTTTCGTTTGGAATCGCAGGTGTCTGCTAAGGAGGGCAGGAGCCTCCCCTGAAATGGTAAAATGTAGACTCTTTCAGAATTGTCATAAATTTGAAATTAAGATAAAAATATGGGAGCAAGAATAACTGTTTTTTATTAGGGAAGAAAATAGAACTATAAAATAAACAATGCAGTAAACTGAAATAACACTGACAGAGTCAGAATATAACCTGATACCCTTTTGGACAGGGTATTGCCACAATCCAATTGGATTTGTGGCTGCAGTCCTCCAGGAGTGTTAGCTGTGGTTCTGTTGGAGAAGTGATCCTATAGGAAAGGGTGTCTTCCTCTGAAGAGGAAGAGGCAGCTGTTCCTCTGAGAAATCCAGCCCAGAAAAATCTGTGTTGGTGGGCCAGAATCACAAGACTAGATGCAGGTAAGAATGCTTGGCTCCTCCCTCTGGGTGGAACATCTCACAATGGGATGTTACAGTTCTTATCAGTCATGCAGTGACATTCAATAGCCCATTATCAGCAGATGTCTCCCCTGAGGGAGGATACATTGTGGAAGAGATAAAGAAAAACTGCCCACTTAACACAGGACAACTGCCATAGAGATGGCAAAAAGAACACATCTTGCTTTTCAGTCTGGGACAGGAGGACACAAACAAAATCAGCTGAGAAGGCAGCACTCTGAAAATCAAATCAGAACTGACAGAAAATGAATCGGACAGAAATCAATAATTCTGATAGTTTTACTTATTATCAAAATAAATCACACCCACCCAGCCCCACATAATCCTGACCCCACAATCTCAAATTTGGATCTTGCTTCTCCCGATCACCTTCCAACCCCATCTCTCCCTGGAGGCTGAGGAAATGAGCAATCTTGGCATGGGACTGAGGTGGGAACCAGCCATTTTGAGGTAGGATTGAGTCACTTTGAGGTGACAGACCAATCCACCTTGGGTTTTGGAGTGCAAAGTTATGGAGAATACTACCAGATATCCGCCAAGAACCCACAAATTCTCCAGAAGATTTTTCCAGGCAGTGGTTATTCGTGGAAATGAAAAGCCATGAGATAACTGTTTTCTTGTGGAGAATTCTCCATAAGATTAACAAGAGGCACTTCTCTCCTGATGTGAACTGAAGTGTTATAAATTGAAGTGAATAATTTGATTCAGACTTTTAAGATCAATTAATAATTTTATTAATTACAGCAAGCGATAGCAAGCAAACAGCGCTGGGTGCAGCTGGGAGCCTGGCTCTGCCAAAAGCTGACAACCTTTCCTTCTCTTCAGTCCCTTTTTATCCAGCACAAGTGGGGGTGATGGGTTTCCTTCCACTGTGGTTATCAGTTCCAGCAGTAGTTGGTTTGACAAGTGGGAGTGATGGATCTCCTTCTGCTGAGGTTATCAGTTCCAGCCAGTCCTGCAAGATCTTTCACAATCTTTGTTTGCGGTTGCCAGCCTTGCCCAAGCCTGCAAATTCCATGCCCCGACCCCTCAACCCTTTTTATCCTAATTTCATACTTTTTGTTAGGAAAATAAGGCCTTTTTGTTCATAATATAGAGTTTTCTCACATTCACAGAATAGAGTTTTTACTTAGAGTTTTCACTTGTCTGAACATGTTCTCATTTTGCCAGACATTCCAGTAAATATCTCTCAAGGACAATTCCGTTACAAACTTTTTAGGGAGTTGAAACTGTTTTGAGAAAGTTGCTGCTAGGCACCTAAACACCTAAGCGAGTGAATATCTTTCAAGGACAGTTCCATTACAGACTTAGCAAAACATGTAAACGTGCCTAGAGATAACATTTCTTGTTTTGAGAAAATTTCCAGGTCACAGAGACAACCTCGAGGAAGACTACTGGCGCCACCAAGAGGCAGAAAACGACCACCTAACAACAGGGTGCGCCTGCGCAGAAAAGACACCAGAACGTCACACATCCGGAAGAGACGACCCAATAAGTGGGGGGGAAACGGGGAACGAAGCGCGGTAGTTGGAACGACTGCCGCCCAGCGCGCACTGATTTGCTTTCGCTTTCTACCATTAATAAATCCTTTTAATTGGATTTGACAGCCTATTGTGCTCGTTTATAACAATTTGGTGCCGTGACTCGGATCGGGATCTGGGGAACCTCTCTCTGAGAGGGGCGCCACGATTCCGCTCCTTTGAGCGGACTCAGACCGGGGTTTTTACCCTCATCCCGACCGACGAACCTAAAAGCCTAGAGAGCGAAAGCAAAGAAAGGGAAGCGGGCCCAGGGTACCCCTTAATTTTTGTGCACAAAAGTCCGGACGAAGACGCAGGACGCGTAAGTATAAAGGGGATCCGTCCGGGCGGGGTTCGGGATCCCGGAGTACGGCGAGTGTGTGTGTGAATGAGAGGAGAACCGGCAGCCGGATTCTCCAAGCGAGTGTGGGCCCTTAGTAGTGCGTTTTCCAGAGCCCGCGAGGGCCTGGGCCACGAACCAGGGGAAGCGATTGTGCTGTCGTGAGTGATTGAAGGTACTCCGGAGGACATGGGGCAGGGGAAGAGCAAGAGTAAATCCCCCTCCCCGGTGGGGGTAAAACTTCCCCCAATTCCTAAGGATAGCCCCTTAGGGTTTATGCTGACAAATTGGGAGCACTTTCCAGGAGCACCTGGGAAGGATAAGGCAAAGATGATACACTATTGCATAGAAGTAAGGGAAAGGCAGGAGAAAGGGTGTGTTATTATTGTGGTAAGAAGGGACATTTCAAGAAGGAGTGCAGAAGGAGGCTAAGGGACGAGGAGGAGTTCAAAATCGAATAGGGGAGTCAGGGGCTCTACTTTATGGGGACCAGGAAGCATCAAAAAGAGCCCTTGATAAAATTGAAGGTGGGTCCCCAGGGCCAGGAAATAGATTTCTTGGTCGATACGGGGGCAGAAAGATCTACTATTCAATTTCTGCCTCAGGGCTGTAATTTATCGAAACAGACAGCCACGGTAATAGGGGCTAAGGGGGAGCCATTTGAAGTACAAATTATTAAAGGGGTGGTGGTAGAATCGGGAACTAAAATGGGGATGGGTGACTTCCTATTAGTTCCTGAAGCAGACTACAATTTGTTAGGGAGAGACTTGATTGTTGAATTAGGAGTTCAAATTGAGGTGGTAGAGAAGGAGTTAAAGATCAGACTCTGTTCCCTCCGTTTAGAAGATGAAGAGAAAATAAACCCCGAAGTGTGGTATAATCCAGGGACCGTGGGCAAATTAAATATAACCCCATTTACAGTAAAAATCAGAAATCCCGAGATCCCAGTAAGAATAAAACAGTATCCAATCTCACTAGAAGGGAGGAGAGGGTTAAAACCTGACGTTGAAAGGCTGTTAAACCAAGGACTGCTAGAACCATGTATGTCGCCTTTTAACACCCCTATACTCCCGGTAAAAAAGGCAGATGGATCCTATCGGTTGGTGCACGACCTTAGGGAAATTAATAAGCGAACCGTGGCCCGATTCCCAGTAGTGGCAAATCCCTATACTCTTTTAAGCAAACTGGGACCTGAGAACGAGTGGTATAGTGTCATAGACCTGAAGGATGCCTTTTGGGCCTGCCCTCTGGACGAATCCAGTCGAGATTATTTTGCCTTTGAATGGGAGGACCCTGACACGGGGAGGCGACAGCAACTCAGGTGGGCTGTATTACCTCAAGGCTTTACGGAATCGCCCAATTTATTCGGGCAAGCCCTGGAACAAATTTTGCAAGATTATAAAACAGACCCAGAGGTAAAGCTAGTTCAGTATGTGGATGATTTGTTAATAGCAGGTAAAGAAGAAGACAAAGTTCGGAAAGAAAGTATCAAACTATTGAATTTCCTGGGACTGAAAGGATTTAAAGTTTCTAAAGCAAAACTACAATTTGTAGAAGAGGAAGTTAGGTACCTGGGACATTATTTGAAAAAGGGAGAAAAGAGAATTGATCCAGATAGAGTACAAGCAATCCTATCCCTGCCTCTACCGCAAAATAAACGACAAATTCGCCAGATATTAGGACTTACAGGATATTGTAGGCAGTGGATTGAGAACTATAGCGGGAAGGCAAGATTTCTGTATCAAAAACTTACCCAAGATGGGCACCTTAAGTGGACAGAAGAGGAAAAATCTAAATTCCAAGAATTAAAAGAAACTCTGGTCCATGCTCCAGTCCTAAGCCTCCCAGATTTAAAGAGGCCCTTCTTTTTATTTGTCAATATCACAGATGGGGTAACTTATGGAGTACTTACCCAGGACTGGGCGGGGAAAAAGAAACCTATTGCATATCTGTCTAAAATTTTAGACCCTGTAAGTAGGGGATGGCCGGGCTGTTTGCAAATAATTGCAGGCTGTGCGGAGTTAGTAGAAGAAGCAAGGAAGATCACCTTTAATGCCACTCTGAAGGTGTTAACTCCACATAACGTACGGAGTGTGATGCAGCAGAAAGCAGACAAATGGATCTCTGATGCCAGGCTCCTAAAGTATGAGGGGATCCTATTAGAAACCCCTAATTTCACTTTAGAAACCACCTCATTGCAAAATCCAGCCTCCTTCCTCTTCGGAGAGCCCGAAACTGAATCACTGATGCATGACTGTGTAATCACTATAGAAGAACAAACCAAAATTAGACCTGACCTAGAAGAAGAGGAATTAGAAACTGGAGAAAAATTGTTTGTTGATGGATCATCCAGAGTAGTCGAGGGTCAAAGAAGATCAGGATATGCCATAGTGGGGGGGCCTGACTTAGAAGTAATCGAATCTGGACCCCTAGACAAAACATGGTCAGCCCAAGCCTGCGAGATATACGCTATCCTAAGAGCCTTGGAACTATTAAAAGGAAAAGAGGGGACCATCTATACAGATTCTAAATATGGATACGGGGTGGTGCACACTTTTGGGAAGTTATGGGAAGAGAGGGGCCTCGTGAACTCACAGGGAAGGGACTTAATCCATCAGAAACTAATAATAGCCCTCCTGAGGGCTTTGAGAGGCCCTACCAGGATAGCAGTGGTCCATTTAAAAGGGCATCAACGGGGAATGGATTACCGGAGTAGGGGTAACAATGCGGCAGATTATGAGGCAAAGAAGGCTGCAATTATTAAAACACTAACTTTAAGTGAGGGAATTAGGAAGGACCTTGTGGATACCCCAAAGGACCCTGAGTCGACTACTCAGGATAAGCTTATATTTACAATAGAAGAACAGGAGAAGCTTACAAAATTAGGAATAAAAGAGGAATCAGGGAAATGGTTGTTAAAGGATGGGAGGGAAGTTCTACCTAGAGCCATAGCCCAGCGGGTGCTCAGTAAATTACACCAGAGAACACACTGGGGCGCTCAAGGACTAGTGGATCACTTTGCCACCCATTATATGACGGTGGGCCTACATGACTTAGCGAAAGGGATTACTAGGAGTTGTCCAACCTGTCTACGAGTAAACAGGAAAAATCTAAGGAAACTACCCCTGGGTGGGAGGCCAGTGGCAAAGAGGCCTTTTTCAAATCTGCAAGTAGACTTTACTGAGCTCCCCAAGATAGGGAGACTAAAATATCTTTTAGTTATAGTGGATCATTTAACACATTATGTGGAAGTAATCCCCACTGCCAGAGAGACAGCTCGGACAGTAACAAAAGCCTTGCTGGAAGAAATAATACCTAGATATGGGGTCCCAGAGACGATAGACTCTGATAAAGGCCCCCATTTTACTTCAAAAATAACACAGATGCTAGCAGAAGCTCTGGGCATAAGATGGGAACAACATACTCCCTGGCATCCACAGAGTTCGGGGAGGGTAGAAAGAATGAATGGGGAAATTAAGAAACAACTCACCAAATTAGTACTAGAAACTAAATTATCCTGGATAAAATGTCTGCCGTTGGCATTATTAAATGTTCGAACTCAGCCACGAGCTGATATAGGACTGTCCCCATTTGAAATGCTGTATGGGATGCCCTATTCCCTAGAAAAAGTTCAAACCAATCCTAACATTACTGATCAAAGTATTAATAAATATTTAACCACCTTAATGAAATATAAAAAACAGTTATGGGAAAAGGGGATGTGGGCCCAAAGACCACCCCTAGATCTTGTGTTACACCAGGTACAACCCGGCGACTGGGTCCTCATCCGGAGCTGGAAAGAAGATTCAATCACCCCAAAGTGGGACGGACCATACCTGGTTTTAATCACCACTGACTCCGCAGTCCGCACAGCAGAGAAGGGATGGACTCATGCTAGCAGAATAAAGGGGCCGGTGGATCCAACTCGATTTCATACAGCTTCCAGAGAAACGAGCTGGAAAATTGACGGGAAGCCGGGGGATTTAAAGCTAACAGTAAAAAGGACTTACAAATAATTTTCATGAACACTATCAGCTCTAGGGACATTTGGGTTGGAGATAACTGGGGACTGCAAGTACAACTAGTTGGAGAAACAAAGCCCCCAGGATACTGTAAACGTCTAGAGGATTCAGCCCAGCAGCCCTTTTATCGGTTCATCCGACTTGAAAAAGAACAGAGACCTTGGGAAGGGGAGGGCCATGCTGAACATCAAAGTATTAGAGTAAAGTGTAGCTGGTTAGATTGTCATTGCTACCCCTTTGCCTGTTTTTCCTGCAAAATCTGTAAAGGATTGTGGTGGGCTCACTGCAGAAAGGGGAGAGCTCCAAGAAGTGTATGCCAACGCTGCTGGCTGGAGCAGCGCAAATTGACATCTGAAGTACTAAATTACAAGGTTGCCACTCGGGAATTGACTAAAGGATCCCCTGAGTGGTGGGAGGTTTTCATAAAAGGAATAAACCCTGAATTCCACTGTTACCATTCCAATGAACCCCTGGGTCCGTTCCTCACGGATATAGTCCAGGTCAAGTGTCGCAAATTAGTCAAAAGGCTCAGGTGCGACACTCCACAGTTGAATACGAAAAATTGGAACTCCCGGAGATCAAAGTGGGAGAGAGGGAACAATCCCACCCCTGAAGAATATCTCTGCTGTCGAGAAGATGGCTTGCCCTGTAACTTGTAGCAACCGAGTTGACAGGCGAGACAGAGAGGTAGGTAGTGGGGATGAGGGGCCCTCCCAAACCTTGAAAAAGAACGTAAATCATCATGAGTATGAGAATGGTGACAACGGAAGGAGGGAGAATGGGAATGTAAAACTGAGCACGATAAGTAACACCCTCCCCTGTAGTGCGTATCACTCAATCCTATGGGTTTTTATGTTTGTATGGCTTCCCCTTCAGAGTGCCACAGTTAATATACATGAACCCTTTAAATGGACCTTAAGCAGATGGGAGGATCACGATACCCGTCATATTTTACAGACAATAACGGGACCTGGAGCACCAAGCTTCAAGATTGGGATCTGTGATCTAACTCGAAATTTAAAATGCGGGCGACTGTTAAATTTAACAAGCTTCTATATGTGCCCTGCTTCAAACCCAGGGAAGCAATACTGTAATTACCCTGAACATTATTACTGCGCCTATTGGGGCTGTGAAACAATAGCATCAGCGTGGGCTCCGGGTGGAGGATTAGACAAATATTTAAAAGTAGGACATGGACCAGCAGGGTGTAAACGACCACGAGAGTGGCCTTGGACTGGGAAAAACTTACTTGGGAACTGCACCTTTCTTTACCTAAATGTCACTCAACCAAGCGATTCTGGATGGTTAATAGGCAAAACATGGGGGGTTAGGCATTGGATAGAAGGACATGATCCAGGGAATCTGATACAAATAAAAAAGGAGGTAGCGCCACATGACCCTAGCCCTATAGGCCCAAATCCAGTAATAAGCAATGACTTAAAGGAGAGTAATAAAACCAGAGATAATGTTATAAAATCAAACAAAGGTAATCAAGAACCTCAGCTATTAGCGCAGAAGTATACAACCTTATGGAAAATTATGCAAGCTACTTTTGGAGTTTTGAATCATACTTATCCTAACCTAACTAAAGGATGTTGGCTTTGCTATATGATAAATCCACCCTTTTATGAAGCTATTGGGATTACATCTGAGGCAAGGGAAATAAATGGTACAAATCCAAAAGAGTGTCTCTGGAAAAAGGAAGGAGATAATGTTTCAGGCATTACCCTGTCCCAGGTTAGTGGACAAGGAAGGTGTGTAGGGAAAGTTCCAGCGGATATGCGACACCTCTGCAACACGACAATGAACATTAGCAGAACAGACAAGCCTTCTGATTGGCTTATGCCAGCAGTCAATACTAAGTGGGTATGTCAACAACTTGGAGTCACACCCTGCCTATCGGTAAGAGCCTTTGATAATTCAGACTTCTGCATTCAAGTTCTAATAATCCCCAGAATCGTATACCATCCAAAAGAATACGTATTAGAACATCAGATAACCCCTGAACACTACCTGGTTAAAAGGGAACCACTTACAGCTAACAGTAGCAATCTTGCTCAGCATAGGAGGAGCAGGAGTAGGAACAGGGGTCGCTTCCTTAGTAAGTCAAAACCAGGGTATGAAAGCTCTGCGCACATCTGTAGATGAAGATCTGAGTAGAATAGATAAAGCCATAAGTGAACTAGTTAAATCACTAAAATCCCTTTCTGAGGTAGTCCTCCAAAACCTAAGGGGATTAGATTTGTTATTCTTACAGCAAGGGGGACTGTGTGTTGCTTTGCAAGAAGAATGTTGTGCTTATGTAGATCACACAGGTATTGTAAAAGACACGATGGCTGAGTTACGCAAACAAATAGAACAACGAAAAAGAGAAAGAGAATCCCAGCAGAGTTGGTATGAATCCTGGTTCACCTATTCTCCCTGGCTAACCACTCTCTTATCCACCCTTGCAGGACCAGTAATTTTACTAATTCTAGTACTTACTTTTGGGCCATGTATTCTTAACAAGCTTATTACACTAGTGAAAAATAGGTTAGAAGCTGCACATTTAATGATAGTAAGGCCAAAGTATGAGCCACTTAGCGGAGTAGAGACTGAAGAGTATTTAGAATTGAGCAAAAAGGAATTAGAGCGCTTTAATGAACAAAAAGGGGGTTAAAAATAAAAAGGGGGGATATTGTTAGGAAAATAAGGCCTTTTTGTTCATAATATAGAGTTTTCTCACATTCACAGAATAGAGTTTTTACTTAGAGTTTTCACTTGTCTGAATATGTTCTCATTTTGCCAGACATTCCAGTAAATATCTCTCAAGGACAATTCCGTTACAAACTTTTTAGGGAGTTGAAACTGTTTTGAGAAAGTTGCTGCTAGGCACCTAAACACCTAAGCGAGTGAATATCTTTCAAGGACAGTTCCGTTACAGACTTAGCAAAACATGTAAACGTGCCTAGAGATAACATTTCTTGTTTTGAGAAAATTTCCAGGTCACAGAGACAACCTCGAGGAAGACCACTGGCGCCACCAAGAGGCAGAAAACGACCACCTAACAACAGGGTGCGCCTGCGCAGAAAAGACACCAGAACGTCACACATCCGGAAGAGACGACCCAATAAGTGGGGGGGAAACGGGGAACGAAGCGCGGTAGTTGGAACGACTGCCGCCCAGGGCGTGCTGATTTGCTTTCGCTTTCTACCATTAATAAATCCTTTTAATTGGATTAGACAGCCTATTGTGCTCGTTTATAACACTTTTGATGAACAAACAAGTCAATGCAGTTTTTCACACTTTAGTAGCCTTGTGTTCCTCACCTTGGGGTGAATGATCCTTGTCAGTCTCACTGGTATCATTTGCTCCCTTTCCTCCAGTGATTTTAACAAACTTTTCAGGGAAGGACGAAAAAATATTTTCTTTACAATGGACACCCACAAAAGCCATTTTCCTCATAAGTTCTCCCAAATGTTGCTCAGAGGAAGCTGCATCCAAGTTTCCAAGAGTTCCTCCAGAAAGAGCCACGAGCTCCTCAGAGGAGGGAACCAGACTGTTGTCAAAGGCACTTGGGGTCAGACAACAGTGCCCTGAACTCACTGTGCCAAAATAATATTGTAATCTGGTTAACAAAATTGTTACATAGATGCCTCTGCCCCAATTAAGGAGCTCAGGTGACCAAATCCAAAGTGGATTTTATTGATCAGTAAATGTGAGGTAGAGAGAGATGCAAAGAAAAAGAAAAGGAGGGAGAGCAAGGGAGTGACAGGGACAGAGATCTCCCCTGGTGCAGTGCAAGTGTGACATTGTCCCCTGTGTGCGTGGCCTTCCCAGGGTGGGGGTTTTACACCGGAGCCAGTTTGGGTAAGGGGGGTGGTGTTCACCCCCCACCCCGAGCAGGGATTGCCTCACTGTTTCCAGTTACAATGTCAGATGTAACCAAAAGTGTTTTCAGTCCCCATCTCCATAAACTGTTATCAACAGGTGGGGCAGTGTTCTTTATCTCTTCCATGGCTCAGCCCTGATAACGCCCTCCAGGGCCATCTTCTGTTAATGGGCCATTGAGTGTCACTGCAGGACTGATAAAATTACATCATCCCATTGTGGGATGCTCCGCCCAGGGGGAGGAACCAAGCATTCCTACCTGGATATAATCTCACCATTGCAGCACCACGACCACCTTGCCTACTGCATTCCCAGAGGACAAGAGCTCCATAACCACCACTGGACGTTCAGAGGAAGACCAGACCCTTCTACAGGATCACCACTTTGACAGAATCACATTCATCACTCCAGCTGGACTGCAGCCATCATTTCATCAGACAGCTACCACCACCCTGAGCAACGGGGTGTCAGGTTATATCCTGACTCTGTCAGATTAAGCCAGTGTTTCTGTATCATTGCTGTGATCTTAATTTTCTTACTCAGTTGTCATTCTGGCTTAGACTCTCCCACTCGTTTACCTTCAAACCAGTACAAAACTCAATGTGCTCATCCCTTGTTTTTTCTCAAAACACGATTTCCCATTCCCAAATGTTTGCCAGATGGAGGAGAAGGTTGCGTGGAAGAGGAAGGAGCCCTGGGAAACCCAGGCAGGTGAGGAGGAAGTCAGTGCCCCTTTCTCCCTCTCTCCTGCTCCATCTCCCAGCCTGGCCCCCAACTGCAGGACAGCCCCGCTGCTGGTGCCCTCCTGCCGGGGATGCCCTGGGGGGATCTCCTTGCCCTTCCCTGTGGCACGGAGGCAAATCGCATCCTCTCCCTGTCCTTCCTTTCCCAGAGCAGGATCTGAGGATGGAGAGCAGGGAGGAAAAATCCCTGCAGCAGAACCTCATGGAAGAAGCCATTTTGAGCGGCTCCGCAGTGCAGGAGTCCAACGGGAAGGAAAAGCCCTGGAGATCCCACAGGAGGAGGGGCTGCAAATCCAGACCAGGGTGTTCTGAGGAGGAAAGATCCACTCTGGGCCAGGAAGGTGGGCAGAGCTCCAGCCAGAGCTTGGAGCTGTTGGTCACTGGGCAGCATAATGGTGGGGAGAAGCCCTCCAAGTGCTTGGAGTGTAGGAAGAGCTTCAGGCACAGCAAAACCCTGATCCGCCACCAGATGATCCACACTGGGGAATGGCCCTATGAGTGTGGGGAGTGTGGGAAGGGATTCAGCTGCAGCTCTGCCCTTGCCATCCACCAACGTATCCACACTGGGGAGAGGCCTTACGAGTGCCCCGGCTGTCAGAAGAGATTTCACTCCAGCTCCAATGTCTTTGTACATCATCGGATTCACACGGATGAGAGGCCCTTCCTCTGCCCTGACTGCGGGAAGGGCTTCAAGCACAGCTCCAACCTTGTCAGGCACCGGCGCATCCACACCGGGGAGAGGCCCTACGAGTGTCCCCAGTGTGGGAAGAGCTTCTCAGACCACTCATTCTTTACCCGGCACCAGCGGAGGCACCAGTAAAGGAAGCCCTGTGAGAACCCCGCCTGCAGGAAGAACTTCGTGTGCTGCTCCAGCTCCATCCCCATCAGAGGACCCACCCTGATCAGCATCCTGGTGACCACATTCCCTGTGATACACAGAGGGAAGTGGCTGATGTTCCTTTTATTTTTGCTCCAGTTATCTTTTATCTACCTCCATTCAAAACACAGAAAATTGGGGTTTAAATTAACAAATACATCAAACACATCTAAAGCCTCACATCTTGGTTGTGTTTTGGGGAATCTTGGATTCCAGGAGATATCTGTGAGGATATGGGGGAGTTTGGGGGCTAATTGGTTTAGTTTTCTTTCTTTCTTGGCTCTCCAAAAAATGAGAGGGACTGATCTGTCAGCTGAAAACCACTCAGTGCCACTAAAAACTACTGAATCCCACCCCAAAATTACTCAATTCCACCGCCTCTCAGGGTGAAATTGGGTTGCAAGGGGATTGTGCAAAGCAGGATGCAAATCAGGATGGGCATTGGGTGGGGTGGGATGGGTGGGATGGGGATTGGGAGGTGTGAAATGGGGGAGGTACAGCATGAGAAGGGATCATGATGTCCAGGAGGGGTGGGATGGGTTGGGATAGGTATTAGGGATGTGGTCTGTGGTCTGGAATGAGACAGCAAAAATTTGGGGATGATTAAGATAGGGGGAACCCATTACTGGGTGAGTTTTTTAATAGTCTCCCTTAATGAAGAGATGCTGGGGTATCTCACATTCCTGAGGCAGTTTTGGGGCACTCCCCAACTCTTGGGGTGTTTCCTGAGAGCAGTTCCATGGAGCCCCATGGCCAGGGGTGGTTCCCGTGGGCCTGAACTCAGTGCTGTGCCAGAGTCCATTGCCTCGGTGCTGGAGAGCAGAGAAATGATGAACGGACCCTGACATCTCCTGTGTGTGTTTGTGAAGGCCTGTGATCTTACTGGGGAAAGAACAGTGGCAATCCCCTGGAGAGATGTACTTCAGGCTCTGGACATTCCTCACAGCTCAGCGTGGGGAAAGAATCTTCCCCCATGGTGCTCTGCAGCACTGTGTCAATTTGTCGCAGTTCTCTGATCCCCATTGGCTCGTTGGCCTTCCCTACCCTTTTACCTTTACCTGTCCAAGTTCTAGTGAGTTCTCCCTTCCCTGTTTTCCCATTGGTTTATGTCCCTACCAATGCACCCAGGCATTTCCTATTGGTCCCTTCCCTGTGTACCACCCCTGAGCCCTCCAACCATTGCATCCCTGATGTTCTTCTCTGCCCCCTCTTTCCTGTATTTGAACCAGTTCAGGGAGAGCCTGAGCTCTTTTGTGGCTCTAGGCAGGAAGATGCTGAGGATCTCCCAGAGAGGCTCAGCAGGCAGTAGGATTGTGCCTGCATCTCGCTCTGGACATGCCAGTGGCTCAAGTGAGAGCTGTGGGAATGATTTAGAATGCACTGAGAGGGGCCACAGTCCTGCGAGGCTCTTACATCAGGAGCAAAGAGCAGCCTGGAGGCTGGGGAAGGCTGGAGCTGTACCACTGTGTGCTCATCCCTCACCTTCATGGGGAGCTGCCCCCAGAGTTGCTATGTATCACTTTTATGGTTCTCCCGTTGGGTGTATTTTGGAGCAGCTGATATCTGTGGCTTTTTACGGTGATCCCGTGGAAAGCAGCCACTTGCCTGCTGTGATGAACTCAAAACTAATACTAACTCCTCATTCCCTTTGGTTTCATCTGGGCTATTTTAGTCTCTGTGTTTGATTGCTTTGCGTGGGTTTGTTTGCTTCTGGGTTTGGTCTATTTTGGTTTGAGTTTTCTGTTTGCTTTTTCATAAGACTCAGGTGAAGTTGGCATAGCCAAACTCAAGAAAATGTACACCAGGCTTTGTTATGAACGAGCACAATAGGCTTTCTAATCCAATTAAAAAGATTTATTAATGGTAGAAAGCGAAAGCAAATCAGCGCTGCGCTGGGCGGCAGTCATTCCAACTACCGCGCCTTCGTCCCCCGTCCCCCCCCCCACTTATTGGGTCTTCTCTTCCGGATGTGTGACGTTCTGGTGTCTTTTCTGCGCAGGCGCACTCTGTTGCTAGGTGGTCGTTTTCTGCCTCTTGGTGGTCGTGGGATGAAGGCCAGTAGTCTTCCTCAAGGTTGTCCCTGTGATCTGGGAATTTTCTCAAAACAAGAAATGTTATCTCTACGCACGTTTACTTGCATTTCACAAGAGTACATGTTTTGCTAAGTCCGTAACGGAACTGTCCTTGAAAGATACTCGCTTAGGTGCTTAGGTGCCTAGCAACATCAACTCCCTAAAACAGTTTCAACTCCCTAAAAAGTTTGTAACGGAATTGTCCTTGAGAGATACTTACTGGAATGCCTGGCAAAATGAGAACATATTCAGACAAGTGAAAATTCTAAGTAAAAACTCTATTCTATGGATGTGAGAAAACTCTATATTATGAACAAAAAGGCCCTATTTTCCTAACAGGCTTGACTTTCCAGAAATTACTTTTGCTGGGTTTAATGGAATCCTCCAGGCTCAGGACCACCACTACATTGGCAGGTTTTGCTCTGCAACATCAGCATGCCCAGACTCTGCTCGGTGTTTCACCAATGGAGAAGACAATGGATATTGTGCCAAGCTTCCTTTCAAACAGCCAAACCTGCATCAGCATGACAGAAAAAAGGAAAAAAACAGAGACTATATTCACCAATTAGTGCAGAACCAGTGTCCCACCATCTTGCCCTCCACTCTTATTAATTTTGTACATTGAGAGGCAAAGCTGGGCCTAAAGCTTCCATCTCTCCGTTCCTAATGCCATTTGACTCCAGCCTGGACTCCCCCTGATCACACTGCCTGCTGTCCACGTGGCGCTGGGGATGCTCAGCCTGGAAAGAGGAGACCCTGGGGAGGCCTCACTGCAGCTCTGCAGCACTGCAAGGGTGCCACAAGAAAGACTGGGACAGAGTGTTGCACAGGGCCTGTGGCAACAGGACAAGGGGGGACGGCTTTCAGCTGCAGGAGGCTGATTGAAGTTGGATCTAAGGAAGCAGCTCTTTGCCACTGAGGGTGCTGAGGCACTGGCCCAGGCTGTGGATGCCCCATCCTTGGGAACAGGGCTCTGAACAACATGCTCTGGGGGAACGTTGCTAAGCATGGAACCAAAGGCTCTCTAGCTCAATGGTCATGTCACAATCCATGTCCCATCTGGAACTGCCAGCAGCCAGCAAGCAGCACAACACAACCGCTGGCCCTGGGCTCAGCACACGCTGCACTCTGCTCCCGCTGCTCCTGTCACCCTTCTTGTTCCTGCCCAGATACCTCATCTCTTCAGTCTCCAAAGCTGCCTAAGGCCTGGATTGTGCCATCCATCCCTGCAGGATGCTGACATTTGTCCTGAGGAAGGTAGGGTGCCATTCCATGGAGGTGGATCCCCCCAGCTGCCCGGGTGGGCTGGAGTTCTGGGGGGATGGGGTGGGACAGGGACCCCACTCTGAGGTTTTGCTACCTCTGCAGGCTGTGGCAGGCAGAGAGGACAAGATGGAGGTGGACACACAGACTGATAGAGAGGAGAAGATGGAAGTGGAGGGAGAAAAGACAGGAGAGGAAGAGATGGAGGTGGACACAGAAATTGATACGGAGGAGGAGATGGAGGTGGATGGAGAGCAGACTGGAGAGGAAGAGATGGAGGTGGATGTGGATGTGGAAGAGGAGATGGACGTGGACATGGAAGAGTACACCGAGGACATGGACATAGATGAAAAAGATGAAGAGGAGGCCATGGTCCTGGGATGAAGACCGATGTCAGCAGCAGGACAGGCACGTGGTCCCCACAATGCAGAGCGGGTTCCCTGCAGCCAGGCTGGGGCGGGGCTGGGCTGGGTGGTCTCTGCTCAGGCCCGTGGTACCCAGTGCCTTGGATTCTGGTGGCCATGCCCAGCCTGTCCTGTGCTTGCTTTGGGCCACACAAGCCCCATGGCAGTGCCTGGGGCCCAGCCCCCAGACCCAGCCAGCCTCAGCTCTGGCAGCAGAGTCCCGCTGTGCCAGCCTGGGGACACACGGAAGAGCCCTCTGTGCCTGACTGCAGTGACCATGGCACCTGCTTTTCTTCCTGACTGATGGAGATCCCGGACAGAGATGCCACCCTTTTGTACATAGTTTTTACAGTTTGTTGTTGACTTTAGGATATAGGTTTTAGGGCTTTCTTTTGTCTTCTGTAAATACATTTCAGATATTGTTGTTAGATATGTTCTTAGGTATATACCTTCTATAAACTGTTGTTATTACAAATATTCTTACAAATCTAGATGTGTTCTGTGTTTTCATTGCTGTTCTTCTGTAAATAAACAACCGTGATTTTTCCCACCCCAGTTCTCTTTCCATTTGCTTCAGGCACAGGCTGTATTGGCCAAGTTGCGGTTTCCACTTGCTCCAGGTTCCCAGGGCTGGAGGTTCATGGAGGAGCTGGCACAGCCACCCCAGGAGTGGTTGTCCCACTCAGAGGGTCCCGCTGACAGAGGTCACTGTCTCCTTGCAGTCTCTCTGGACACACTGGGTAGCTGCAGAGGCAAATCCCAGCGTGCCCTGTCCCATGGGATCCCATGTTGGGACTCAGTGTCTCAGCCAGGGTGAGCACTGCTTGTGGCCCTGGGCTCAGCATGGCAGGCCTGGTGCTCACAGCAGTGCAGACTTCAAGCTGGCCATGCACAGCTCCGTGTTTCTCCCAAAAATATCACTGCTGCAGCACCTGGGATTCCCCAGTGTTCGGCTTTTTATCCCCACTGCATGGAGGATCACATGGCAGGGCAAAGGATGGATCCCATGTGGCCTCCAACCTGCCCTGATCCAGGCTGGGCACAGCCTGATGAACGAGGAACACATCTCGCAGGGATATGGAAACGTCCCCTGAAAACCCAGTTCAGGGAGAGCCTGAGCTCTTTTGTGGCTCTAGGCAGGAAGATGCTGAGGATCTCCCAGAGAGGCTCAGCAGGCAGTAGGATTGTGCCTGCATCTCGCTCTGGACATGCCAGTGGCTCAAGTGAGAGCTGTGGGAATGATTTAGAATGCACTGAGAGGGGCCACAGTCCTGCACGGCTCTTACATCAGGAGCAAAGAGCAGCCTGGAGGCTGGGGAAGGCTGGAGCTGTACCACTGTGTGCTCATCCCTCACCTTCATGGGGAGCTGCCCCCAGAGTTGCTATGTACCACTTTGATGGTTCTCCTGTTGGGTGTATTTTGGAGCAGCTGATATCTGTGGCTTTTTACGGTGATCCCGTGGAAAGCAGCCACTTGCCTGCTGTGATGAACTCAAAATTAATACTAATACCTGATTCCCTTTGGTTTTATTTGGATTTTTTAAATCTATTTGTTTGATTGGTTTGCGTGGGTTTGTTTGTTTCTGGGTTTTGTCTGTTTTGGTTTGAGTTTTCTGTTTGCTTTTTCATAAGACTCAGGTGAAGTTGGCATAGCAAAACTCAAGAAATTGTACACCAGGCTTGACTTTCCAGAAATTACTTTTGGCTGGGTTTAATTGTATCCTCCAGGCTCAGGATCACCACTACACTTGCAGGTTTTGCTCTGCAACATCAGCTTGCCCAGACTCTGCTCGGTGTTTCACAAATGGAGAAGAGAGTGGATATTGTGCCAAGCTTCCTTTCAAACAGCCAAACCGGCATCAGCATGACAGAAAAAAAGAAAAAAACAGAGACTATATTCACCAATTAGTGCAGAACCAGTGTCCCACCGTTTTGACCCCCACTCTTATTAATTTTGAACATTGAGAGGCAAAGCTGGGCCTAAAGCTTCCATCTCTCCGTTCCTAATGCCATTTGACTCCAGCCTGGACTCCCCCTGATCACACTGCCTGCTGTCCACGTGGCGCTGGGGATGCTCAGCCTGGAGAGAGGAGACCCTGGGGAGGCCTCACTGCAGCTCTGCAGCACTGCAAGGGTGCCACAAGAAAGACTGGGACAGAGTGTTCCACAGGGCCTGTGGCAACAGGACAAGGGGGGACGGCTTTCAGCTGCAGGAGGCTAATTGAAGTTGGATCTGAGGAAGCTGCTCTTTGCCACTGAGGGTGCTGAGGCGCTGGCCCAGGCTGTGGATGCTCCATCCTTGGGAACAGGGCTCTGGGCACCATGGTCTGGGGGAACGTTGCTAAGCATGGAACCAAAGGCTCTCTAGCTCAATGGTCATGTCACAATCCATGTCCCATCTGGAACTGCCAGCAGCCAGCAAGCAGCACAACACAACCGCTGGCCCTGGGCTCAGCACACGCTGCACTCTGCTCCCGCTGCTCCTGTCACCCTTCTTGTTCCTGCCCAGATACCTCATCTCTTCAGTCTCCAAAGCTGCCTAAGGCCTGGATTGTGCCATCCATCCCTGCAGGATGCTGACATTTGTCCTGAGGAAGGTAGGGTGCCATTCCATGGAGGTGGATCCCCCCAGCTGCACGGGTGGGCTGGAGTTCTGGGCGGATGGGGTGGGACAGGGACCCCACTCTGAGGTTTTGCTACCTCTGCAGGCTGTGGCAGGCAGAGAGGACAAGATGGAGGTGGACACACAGACTGATAGAGAGGAGAAGATGGAAGTGGATGGAGAAAAGACAGGAGAGGAAGAGATGGAGGTGGACACAGAAATTGATACGGAGGAGGAGATGGAGGTGGATGGAGAGCAGACTGGAGAGGAAGAGATGGAGGTGGATGTGGATGTGGAAGAGGAGATGGACGTGGAAATGGAAGAGTACACCGAGGACATGGACATAGATGAAAAAGATGAAGAGGAGGCCATGGTCCTGGGATGAAGACCGATGTCAGCAGCAGGACAGGCACGTGGTCCCCACAATGCAGAGCGGGTTCCCTGCAGCCAGGCTGGGGCGGGGCTGGGCTGGGTGGTCTCTGCTCAGGCCCGTGGTACCCAGTGCCTTGGATTCTGGTGGCCATGCCCAGCCTGTCCTGTGCTTGCTTTGGGCCACACAAGCCCCATGGCAGTGCCTGGGGCCCAGCCCCCAGACCCAGCCAGCCTCAGCTCTGGCAGCAGAGTCCCGCTGTGCCAGCCTGGGGACACACGGAAGAGCCCTCTGTGCCTGACTGCAGTGACCATGGCACCTGCTTTTCTTCCTGACTGATGGAGATCCCGGACAGAGATGCCACCCTTTTGTACATAGTTTTTACAGTTTGTTGTTGACTTTAGGATATAGGTTTTAGGGCTTTCTTTTGTCTTCTGTAAATACATTTCAGATATTGTTGTTAGATATGTTCTTAGGTATATACCTTCTATAAACTGTTGTTATTACAAATATTCTTACAAATCTAGATGTGTTCTGTGTTTTCATTGCTGTTCTTCTGTAAATAAACAACCGTGATTTTTCCCACCCCAGTTCTCTTTCCATTTGCTTCAGGCACAGGCTGTATTGGCCAAGTTGCGGTTTCCACTTGCTCCAGGTTCCCAGGGCTGGAGGTTCATGGAGGAGCTGGCACAGCCACCCCAGGACTGGTTGTCCCACTCAGAGGGTCCCGCTGACAGAGGTCACTGTCTCCTTGCAGTCTCTCTGGACACACTGGGTAGCTGCAGGGGCAAATCCCAGCGTGCCCTGTCCCATGGGATCCCATGTTGGGACTCAATGTCCCAGCCAGGGTGAGCAGTGCTTGTGGCCCTGGGCTCAGCATGGCAGGCCTGGTGCTCACACCCGTGCAGACTTCAAGCTGGCCATGCACAGCTCCGTGTTTCTCCCAAAAATATCACTGCTGCAGCACCTGGGATTCCCCAGTGCTCGGCTTTTTATCCCCACTGCATGGAGGATCACATGGCAAGGCAAAGGATGGATCCCATGTGGCATCCAAGCTGCCCTGATCCAGGCTGGGCACAGCCTGATGAACGATGAACACATCTCGCAGGGATATGGAAACGTCCCCTGAAAACCCAGTTCAGGGAGAGCCTGAGCTCTTTTGTGGCTCTAGGCAGGAAGATGCTGAGGATCTCCCAGAGAGGCTCAGCAGGCAGTAGGATTGTTCCTGCATCTCGCTCTGGAAATGCCAGTGGCTCAAGTGAGAGCTGTGGGAATGATTTAGAATGCACTGAGAGGGGCCACAGTCCTGCACGGCTCCTACATCAGGAGCAAAGAGCAGCCTGGAGGCTGGGGAAGGCTGGAGCTGTACCACTGTGTGCTCATCCCTCAGCTTCATGGGGAGCTTCCCCCAGAGTTGCTATGTACCACTTTTATGGTTCTCCTGTTGGGTGTATTTTGGAGCAGCTGTTATCTGTGGCTTTTTACGGTGATCCCGTGGAAAGCAGCCACTTGCCTGCTGTGATGAACTCAAAACTAATACTAATACCTCATTCCCTTTGGGTTTATTTGGCTTTTTAAATCTATTTGTTTGATTGGTTTGCGTGGGTTTGTTTGTTTCTGGGTTTTGTCTGTTTTGGTTTGAGTTTTTTGTTTGCTTTTTCATAAGACTCAGGTGAAGTTGGCAAAGCCAAAGTCAAGAGAATGTACATCAGGCTTGACTTTCCAGAAATTACTTTTGGCTGGGTTTAATGGAAACCTCCAGGCTCAGGATCACCAGTAATTTGGCAGGTTTTGCTCTGCAACATCAGTCTGCCCAGACTCTGCTCGATGTTTCACAAATGGAGAACACAATGGATATTGTGCCAAGCTTCCTTTCAAACAGCCAAAACTGCAACTGCATGAGAGAAAAAAGAAAAAAACAGAGACTATATTCACCAATTAGTGCAGAACCAGTGTCCCACTGTTTTGACCTCCACTGTTATTAATTTTCTACATTGAGAGGCAAAGCTGGGCCTAAAGCTTCCATCTCTCAGTTCCTGATGCCATTTGACTCCAGCCTGGACTCCCCCTGATCACACTGCCTGCTGTCCACGTGGCGCTGGGGATGCTCAGCCTGGAAAGAGGAGACCCTGGGGAGGCCTCACTGCAGCTCTGCAGGACTGCAAGGGTGCCACAAGAAAGATTGGGACAGAGTGTTGCACAGGGCCTGTGGCAACAGGACAAGGGGGGACGGCTTTCAGCTGCAGGAGGCTGATTGAAGTTGGATCTGAGGAAGCTGCTCTTTGCCACTGAGGCTGATGAGGCGCTGGCCCAGGCTGTGGATGCCCCATCCTTGGGAACAGGGCTCTGAGCACCATGCTCTGGGGGAACGTTGCTAAACATGGAACCAAAGGCTCTCTAGCTCAATGGTCATGTCACAATCCATGTCCCATCTGGAACTGCCAGCAGCCAGCAAGCAGCACAACACAACCGCTGGCCCTGGGCTCAGCACACGCTGCACGCTGCTCCTGCTGCTCCTGTCACCCTTCTTGTTCCTGCCCAGATACCTCATCTCATCAGTCTCAAAAGCTGCCTAAGGCTTGGATTGTGTCATCCATCCCTGCAGGATACTGACATTTGTCCTAAGGAAGGTAGGGTGCCATTCCATGGAGGTGGATCCCCCCAGCTGCCCGGGTGGGCTGGAGTTCTGGGGGGATGGGGTGGGACAGGGACTCCACTCTGAGATTTTGCTACCTCGGCAGGCCGTGGAAGGCAGAGAGGACAAGATCTTGGTGGACACAAAGACTGATAGAGAGGGGAAGATGGAAGTGGAGGGAGAAAAGACAGGAGAGGAAGAGATGGAGGTGGACACACCAATTGATAAGGAGGAGGAGATGGAGGTGGATGGAGGACAGACTGGAGAGGAAGAGATGGAGGTGGATGTGGATGTGGAAGAGGAAATGGATGTGGACATGGAAGAGTACACCGAGGACATGGATGTTGATTAAAAAGATGAAGAGGAGGCCATGGTCCTGGGATGAAGACCGATGCCAGCAGCAGGACAGGCATGTGGTCCCCACAGGCAGAGTGGGTTCCCTGCAGCCAGGCTGGGGCGGGGCTGGGCTGGGTGGTCTCTGCTCAGGCCCGTGGTACCCAGTGCATTGGATTCTGGTGGCCATGCCCAGCCTGTCCTGTGCTTGCTTTGGGCCACACAAGCCCCATGGCAGTGCCTGGGGCCCAGCCCCCAGACCCAGCCAGCCTCAGCTCTGGCAGCAGAGTCCCGCTGTGCCAGCCTGGGGACACACGGAAGAGCCCTCTGTGCCTGACTGCAGTGACCATGGCACCTGCTTTTCTTCCCAGACTGATGGAGATCCCGGACAGAGATGGCACCCTTTTGTACATAGTTTTTAGAGTTTGTTGTTGCCTTTAGGATATAGGGTTTAGGGCTTTGTTTTTTCTTCTGTAAATACATTTCAAATACTGTTGTTAGATATGTTCTTAGGTATATACTTTCTATAAACTGTTGTTATTACAAATATTCTTACAAATCTAAATGTGTTCTGTGTTTTCATCGCTGTTCTTCTGTAAATAAACAACCGTGATTTTTCCCACCCCAGTTCTCTTTCCATTTGCTTCAGGCACAGGCAGTATTGGCCAAGTTGCGGTTTCCACTTGCTCCAGGTACCCATGGCTGGAGGTTCATGGGGGAGCTGGCACAGCCACCCCAGGAGTGGTTGTCCCACTCAGAGGGTCCCGCTGACAGAGGTCACTGTCTCCTTGCAGTCTCTCTGGACACACTGGGTAGCTGCAGGGGCAAATCCCAGCGTGCCCTGTCCCATGGGATCCCATGTTGGGACTCAGTGTCCCAGCCAGGGTGAGCACTGCTTGTGGCCCTGGGCTCAGCATGGCAGGCCTGGTGCTCACACCCGTGCAGACTTCAAGCTGGCCATGCACAGCTCCGTGTTTCTCCCAAAAATATCACTGCTGCAGCACCTGGGGTTCCCCAGTGCTTGGCTTTTTATCCCCACTACATGGAGGATCACATGGCAGGGCAAAGGATGGATCCCATGTGGCATCCAAGCTGCCCTGATCCAGGCTGGGCACAGCCTGATGAACGATGAACACATCTCGCAGGGATATGGAAACGTCCCCTGAAAACCCAGTTCAGGGAGAGCCTGAGCTCTTTTGTGGCTCTAGGCAGGAAGAAGCTCAGGATCTCCCAGGGAGGCTCAGCAGACAGTAGGATTGTGCCTGCATCTCGCTCTGGAAATGCCAGTGGCTCAAGTGAGAGCTGTGGGAATGATTTATAATGCACCGAGAGGGGCCACAGTCCTGCACGGCTCTTACATCAGGAGCAAAGAGCAGCCTGGAGGCTGGGGAAGGCTGGAGCTGTACCACTGGGTGCTCATCCCTCACCTTCATGGGCAGCTGCCCCCAGAGTTGCTATGTATCACTTTGATGGTTCTCCCGTTGGGTGTATTTTGGAGCAGCTGTTATCTGTGGCTTTTTATGGTGATCCCGTGGAAAGCAGCCACTTGCCTGCTGTGATGAACTCAAAACTAATACTAACTCCTCATTCCTTTTGGTTTTATTTGGATTTTTTAAATCTATTTGTTTGATTGGTTTGCGTGGGTTTGTTTGTTTCTGGGCTTTGTCGGTTTTGGTTTGAGTTTTTTGTTTGCTTTATTATAAGACTCAGGTGAAGTTGGCATAGCCAAACTCAAGAAAATGCACACCAGGCTTGACTTTCCAGAAATTACTTTTGGCTGGGTTTAACTGCATCCTCCAGGCTCAGGATCACCAGTACATTGGCAGGTTTTGCTCCGCAACATCACCTTGCCCAGACTCTGCTCGGTGTTTCACAAATGGAGAAGACAATGGATATTGTGCCAAGCTTCCTTTCAAACAGCCAAACCTGCAACTGCATGAGAGAAAAAAGAAAAAAACAGAGACTATATTCACCAATTAGTGCAGAACCAGTGTCCCACTGTTTTGACCTCCACTGTTATTAATTTTCTACATTGAGAGGCAAAGCTGGGCCTAAAGCTTCCATCTCTCAGTTCCTGATGCCATTTGACTCCAGCCTGGACTCCCCCTGATCACACTGCCTGCTGTCCACGTGGGGCTGGGGATGCTCAGCCTGGAAAGAGGAGACCCTGGGGAGGCCTCACTGCAGCTCTGCAGGACTGCAAGGGTGCCACAAGAAAGACTGGGACAGAGTGTTCCACAGGGCCTGTGGCAACAGGACAAGGGGGGACGGCTTTCAGCTGCAGGAGGCTGATTGAAGCTGGATCTGAGGAAGCTGCTCTTTGCTACTGAGGCTGCTGAGGCACTGGCCCAGGCTGTGGATGCTCCATCCTTGGAACAGGGCTCTGAGCACCATGGTCTGGGGGAACGTTGCTAAGCATGGAACCAAAGGCTCTCTAGCTCAATGGTCATGTCACAATCCATGTCCCATCTGGAACTGCCAGCAGCCAGCAAGCAGCACAACACAACCGCTGGCCCTGGGCTCAGCACACGCTGCACGCTGCTCCTGCTGCTCCTGTCACCCTTCTTGTTCCTGCCCAGATACCTTCTATCATCAGTCTCCAAAGCTGCCTAAGGCCTGGATTGTGTCATCCATCCCTGCAGGATGCTGACATTTGTCCTGAGGAAGGTACGGTGCCATTCCATGGAGGTGGATCCCCCCAGCTGCCCGGGTGGGCTGGAGTTCTGGGGGGATGGGGTGGGACAGGGACCCCACTCTGAGGTTTTGCTACCTCTGCAGGCTGTGGCAGACAGAGAAGACAAGATGGAGGTGGACAGACAGACTGATAGAGAGGAGGAGATGGAAGTGGAGGGAGGAAAGAGAGGAGAGGAAGAGATGGAGGTGGACACACCAATTGATACGGTGGAGGAGATGGAGGTGGATGGAGAACAGACTGGAGAGGAAGAGATGGAGGTGGATGTGGATGTGGAAGAGGAAATGGATGTGGACATGGAAGAGTACACCGAGGACATGGATGTTGATTAAAAAGATGAAGAGGAGGCCATGGTCCTGCGATGAAGACCAATGCCAGCAGCAGGACAGGCATGTGGTCCCCACAGGCAGAGTGGGTTCCCTGCAGCCAGGCTGGGGCGGGGCTGGGCTGGGTGGTCTCTGCTCAGGCCTGTGGTACCCAGTGCATTGGATTCTGGTGGCCATGCCCAGCCTGTCCTGTGCTTGCTTTGGGCCACACAAGCCCCATGGCAGTGCCTGGGGCCCAGCCCCCAGACCCAGCCAGCCTCAGCTCTGGCAGCAGAGTCCCGCTGTGCCAGCCTGGGGACACACGGAAGAGCCCTCTGTGCCTGACTGCAGTGACCATGGCACCTGCTTTTCTTCCCGGACTGATGGAGATCCCGGACAGAGATGGCACCTTTTGTACATAGTTTTTAGAGTTTGTTGTTGCCTTTAGGATATAGGTTTTAGGGCGTTGTTTTTTCTTCTGTAAATACATTTCAGATATTGTTGTTAGATATGTTCTTAGGTATATACTTTCTATAAACTGTTGTTATTACAAATATTCTTACAAATATAAATGTGTTCTGTGTTTTCATTGCTGTTCTTCTGTAAATAAACAACCGTGATTTTTCCCACCCCAGTTCTCTTTCCATTTGCTTCAGGCACAGGCAGTATTGGCCAGGTTGTGTTTTCCACTTGCTCCCGGTTCCCAGGGCTGGAGGTTCATGGGGGAGCTGGCACAGCAACCCCAGGAGTGGTTGTCCCACTCAGAGGGTCCCGCTGACAGAGGTCACTGTCTCCTTGCAGTCTCTCTGGACACACTGGGTAGCTGCAGGGGCAAATCCCAGTGTGCCCTGTCCCATGGGATCACATGTTGGAGCAGGGCTGAACCTGCGTTGTCCTGCAGAGCCTCATCCATGGCTATTCCTTGGTTAGCCCCAGTGATAGTAAAAGGGTTTTTAAATCTTAGGGATTTAGGTTTAACAGGAAAAATAAGCTTAGTAGGCCCTGGAAAAATAAATACCCTATGCACCAGAAGATCTTGTACTCACTAGAACTGCACCTGTGTATCTCGTACATGATAAATGATAGAATAGTTAGATGTGACGATTGTTTAGTAATTAAATATAATTACTCTTTAATCATTAGAATAATAATGAGAAACTGTGGTCAGGGACCTAAGAAAGATCACAAGAAACTCATGTCAATGTATATAATAGAACAATATAATTTTAATAATAAATATGTGAGTTATGTAACGATAGAATATAAAATACTTTCAGCTCGAAAGCCATGTTGGAGTCAGATTTGGGTCTGTACCCCTGACTCCCAGCGCTCTTAGTAAATCACCTGCATATAATCATATCCCGTGATTATGTGTTTTCCAGAACGCTAACACCCAGGCCAGCCAGGGTGCACTGGGCTGTGGGCAACCCCTGTTCCTGGGCATCCTGAGGGGCTGGAGCAGCCTGGAGGCAGCCTCAGCACAGGGGCCTTGGTCCTACATGGACCGAGATTTCCTTTGGTGCCACGTCCCCGCCCCAGACCACTGTCCTCAGCCTCAGCTAGCTCTCCTGCAGGGTGAGTAGGGCGAGTGGAAGCACCCTCTGCTGTACCCGGCTGGGCTTTGGAGAGTGCTTTGTGGGTCCTGAGGTCGCTGCTGATTCCAACGGCGAGGAAATGAGTAGAGACACTCGTTGGGGGCAAAAATCCCTCATCCAAGCCCTGGCACTCAGAGCAGCTGAGGAATGGAGTCACATCCAGGGGTGTCCCCAGGGCTCAGGACTGGGGCCAGGTCAGTGAAATCTCTTTATTGCTGATCTGGACGAGGCCATCGAGGGCACCCTCAGGCAGTTCCAGGTGAGCCCAGGCTGGGTGGGGGTGTGGCTGTGCTGGAGGGCAGGAAGCTCTGCAGAGGGATCTGGACAGGCTGGAGCCATGGGCCCAGGACAATGGGATGAGGTTCACCAAGGCCAAGGGGCGGGTCCTGCCCTGGGCTCACCACCACCCCAAATCCCTGGCCGTACCCTGCCCCTGATCCCCACAGCCTGTCCTGTTCCCTTCATCCCTGCATTGCCAGGGACTTTCTGGGACAAGGGTGCTCTGCTCTGGGGATGGAGGGAGGGCCAAGTGCCACCACTGGAGTGGGAACCACAACTCATCAGGTTTGTGTCCTTTCCGGTCAGGAACTGGTGAGACTCAGAGGCACAGAAAGTTTCTCTTCATGGCCAACAGACCATGGTTGAACAGGACACAATTTAATAACAATCACGCTCTTCCGCGAGCTATGTGCAATGTCCCAGAAGAGTCTGATGAGTCCACCATCCACAAGTGATTTTCATGCTAGAATGAATTTCCGACAAACGTGGTTCTGTGATAGATATAAACACAGTTAGGTTCTTGTATCAGGATGCTCATCCTGAAGTGGGGGAAAAAGAGCTCAAACAATTCCTGATGTGCAAAGCTGTCAGTGGTGGATGGAGAAGGGAGGTCAGGCTGCTTTTGGTGCTGAGGAAATGCTGAAATCAGCCTGACTCATTTCATCTCCTCCTGGCCTGGCTGATCTCCCCTCTTTCCCCTTACACCCATTGGCTTTTGTCTCCCACCAGGCCACCGGTGAAGAGCCTGGCTCTGTGTTCTCCATCCCCTCCTCGCTGGCACTGCCAGGCTGGGATGAGGAGCCCCTCAGCCTTCCCTGCTCCGGGCTGGACAAGCCCAGCTCCCTCAGCCTCTGCTCACAGCCCAAGGGCTCCAGCCCCACCTTGGAGGCTCTTCCCTAAGCCTGCTCCAGCTGCCAGACATCTTTCCTGCCCTGGGGAACCCAACCCAGGCCACAGGGACCTGGATAATCCACATCCTTGATGTCCTGATCACTCAGCCCTGGCCCCTTGTCCCCATGTCAGGCTCTGGGGTGGATCCTGTGGAACATCCTTTGGTGGAGGCTGTGGCTCCAGGGGGACCGGGGGGATACCAGGGGACAGGGACCCCACTGGGCATGAACAGCATTGGACTTGTTGGGAGAAACTGTGAGGGGGAGCTGGGGTGGAATGACCAACCCAGTGACCTCACAGAGCCCACCTGGGACGTCACACAGCCCCTCTGGGATGTCACAGAGCCCCTCTGGGATGTCACACAGCCTCTCTGAGATGTCACAGCCCATTCTGTAATGTCACACGGCTGGTCTCTGATGTCACAGCCAACTCTGTGATGTCACAGTCTGCTATGCAATTTCAAAGCTCTGTCCTGTGATGTCAAAGCCTGCTCTGCAATGTCACAGAGATGGCCTATGATGTCATAACTTCTTGATGGTCTCACATAAACCACTCTATGATGTCATGGACCATTCTGTCATAGATTACTCATGAGATGTCATAGCCCACTCTTTGACCTCATATGACCAGATGATAAATTGTCTTCACCAGGTGAGCTGACACCTGGAGCTTGTTCTCCAAATCCCAGGCCTATGGAAACCACACAATGCCCATTGTGGGAGAAGGGGAACTGGAAGTTCACCAGCCTCAGTGTCCTGCCAGCTCAGCCAGGCCCACAGGAACATTTGGGTCCACGACCACCAGAAACCACCAGAGAGACCCCCAGGACAGAAGAACACATGGGTAAAGGGGAGGGGAAATATGTTAATGATTCTGGGCAAATGATTATCAGATGTGTGTTTAGTCCAGCACAATCAATGAATATGTGTGCAAAATACAGAATATGAACAGAAACTTTCCTGTACCCAGCATGCTCGGCTTTGGGGGGAGCTATCCCCCGTGCATCCAGCTGAATAAAGAATGCTGCTTCTTAATGTTGCACTGGTGTTAAGGAGTTTTCTGTTTTACTGAATTTTTGGTAACACTCCCACTCCCAAGGAAAGCTCTGTCTGCTGCTGCTCACAACCAGAGAAGGGCTGGTGGCAGATGTGGGGGTCGGAGGCTGCCTGGGGCACAGTGACCATGAAATAATCAAGTTTTAAATGATCTGTGACAGAAGGAGGGGCAGCAACAAAACTTCCACACTGGAATTAGGAAGGGCAGCCTTGGGCCTATTTAGGATGCAGATTTGGGGAGTACCAAATCAGGTACTGATTTTTTAAGGGAAACAGCCTTTAAAAATAAAGGGGTTCAGGAAGGATGGACACAGTTCCAGAAAGTAATCTTATGGGGGAAGGAGCAGCCTGTCCCAGTGTTGGAAAAGACGAGTTGGTGAGGAAATTTACTGTCCTGGCTGCCCATAGAGTTTTTGTGGTAATTCGGGGGGAAAAGGTACTGTCAACTTAGCAAGTGTTTAAGGGTGTTGTTAGGTCATTCAGAAAAAAAGGAATGAGATGAAAGCTCAATTAGAACTTAACCTGGCCACTTCTGTAAAAAGAACAAAAAATGAGTTTATAAAACATATTATAGCAAACGGAAGGAGAAGGAGAAGTTCTACTCTTTATTGATTCAGTGGAGAATATAGTAACTGAAGATAAGGAAAAGGCCAAACTACTTAACACCTTGTTTGTCGCAATTTTCAACATATGAACAAGTTGTCCTCAGGACAAGAGTTCTCCTGAGCTGGTAGATGGGCACAGGGAGCAGAACAGCTCCCTGTAATCCAGGTGGAAGCAGCTGCTGACCTGCTGAGCCACTCAGATGCTCACAGGTGGATGGGATCAGATGGGATCCATCCTAGGGGGATGAGGGAGCTGGTGGATGAGCTCCCCAAGCTGCTCCCCATGATTTACCATCAGTCCTGGCTCACCAGGGAGGTCCCAGAGCACTGGAGGTGCCAGTGTGTGTGCCCCTTCCCAAGAAGGGCTGGAAGGAGGATGTGGGGAGCTCTAGGCCTGTCAGCCTGACCTCAGTGCCCAGCAAGGTTATGGAACAGATCACCTTGAGAGCCACCACAGGGCACCCACAGGATGGCCGAGGGGTCAGAGCCAGCCAGATTGGATTTAAGAGGGGCAGGTCCTGCCTGAGCAACCTGATCTCCTTTTATAACCAGGTGACCCACCTGTGGATGTGGGAAAGGCTGTGGATGTTTCCATCTGGACTTCAGCAGAGCCTTGGACACTGTCTGTGACAGCATTCCCTGGAAAAGCTGCAGCCCACGGCTGGGGCAGGTTCCCTCCTGGCTGGGAGATGGAAGAGCTGGCTGGAGGCTGGGCCCAGAGAGGGGTGGGGATGGTGCTGCACCCAGCTGGTGTCCAGTCCCTGGCGCTGTCCCCAGGGATCTGTGTTGGGCCCAGTCCTGTTTAACATCCTCACCGATGATCTGGGGGAGGGGATCGAGCCCACCATCCCCAAATTTGCAGGTGACACCAAGCTGGGTGTGAGTGTGGATCTGCTGGAGGGCAGGACAAGAAGACACAGCCTTCAGCTGCGCCAGGGGAGGTTTAGGCTGGACAAGAGGAAGAAGTTCTTCACAGAAAGGGTGAGTGGGCATTGGAATGGGCAGGCCAGGGGGGAGGTGGCAGAGTCACTGTCCCTCTCCAGTGGCACTCAGTGGCATGTCTGAGTGACAAGGCGGTATTAGGGCATTGGTTGGACTTGATGATCCCAAAGGTCTTTTCCAGCCTATTTGATTCTGTCATTCTGTGATGATTGGGACACTCTGGGGCCATTGTGACCCTGCAGGGCCTCGTGGAACTAAGAGGACCATGGTGACCCTGTGCAGCCCCATAGAACCAGGGCTCCATTGTGGTGCTCTGGGGCCAAATGGAACCAGGGAGTCCCCGTGACACTGGGTCCTGGTGGAACCACAGAGGCCATTGTGACACTGCGGGGCCTCGTGTGACTGAGGGGTTTCACCACTGTGACACTGACAAACCAAGGAGAGCATTGGGAGAGTCCAGGGCCCAGGGGAACCAAGGGGCCCTTCTGACACTGCGGGGCCTCCTGTGAACGAGGGGACATTGTGACACTGCAGGACCTTGTGTAACCAAGGGGCCACTGTGACACTCTGGGGCCTCAGGGAATCTGGAAGGCCGCTGTGACACTGTGTGGCCTCGTGGAAACAAGGAGTCCATTGTGACACTGAGGGGACTTGTGGAAGCACAGAGAGCATTGTGACAGTGTGGGACCTCATGTGACCATGGGGCCTTTGTGACACCCTGGGGCCCCATGGAACCAAGGGGCCACTGTGAAACTGCGGCACCAACGAGAACATTGTGACACTCTGAAGTCCCATGGAACTGAGGAGTCCATTGTCACATTTTGGGGCCCATGGAACCAAGGAGACCAGTGTGACAGTGCAGGGCCTGGTGTAACCAAAGGGACATTGTGACATTGAGGGGCCCCTTGGAACCAAGGACATCTTTACAGGTGACACCAAGCTGGATGGGAGTGTTGATCTGCTGGAGGGTAGGAGGGCTCTGCACAGGGCCCTGGCCAGGCTGGATCCAGGGCCCAAATCCAACAAGGTGAGGTTTAACAAGTCCAAGTGCCAGGTCCTGCACTTTGGCCACAACAACCCCTGCAAGCGCTACAGGCGGGGGACAGAGGGGCTGGACAGCAGTCAGGCAGAAAGGGACCTGCAGGGACGGATGGACAGCAGGCTGGACATGAGCCAGCAGTGTGCCCAGGTGGCCAAGAAGGCCAATGGCTCCTGGCCTGGATCAGGAATGGTGTGGCCAGCAGGAGCAGAGCTGCTGTGCCAGCACTGATCTGCCCCAGCTCTGCACACAGACATTGCTGCTGCAGCTCCAGAGAAGGCAACAAAAGGGCATCTCTGCAGAAAACTGTGCTGGGAGATCCTTTAGTTCCTTGAAAGCCACCAAGCGCGCAGCCCTCATTGACATAGTCTGTGGCCACAGGGAAGGTGGAGAGAAACAAAATCAGAAATGGCACAAAAATGAAATTTATTGTGGACAGTATCAAAAAAGTAAAACAAAGGAAAAAAATCCCCACATCTAATTCAACACGAAGTATCAAAGATGATGTTAATTTAAAGTGATTTGCTGAAATTAGGCTGGCAGTTTAATGTCCTTGAAAGCATCCAGTCATCAGTCTCCTCACTGCAGCCTTGAGCTCCTGGTTCCTCAGGCTGTAGATGAGGGGGTTCAGGGTTGGCGGCACCACTGAGTACAGAACTGACAGGGCAAGATCCAGGGATGGGGAGGAGATGGAGGGGGGCTTCAGGTGAGCAAGTATGCCAGTGCTGATGAACAGAGAGACCACGGCCAGGTGAGGGAGGCAGGTGGAAAAGGCTTTGTGCCGTCCCTGCTCTGAGGGGATCCTCAGCACAGCCCTGAAGATCTGCACATAGGAGAAAACAATGAACACAAAACATCCGAAGAGCAAACATGCAGTAAGAGCAAGAAGCCCAAGTTCCCTGAGGTGGGAATTGGAGCAGGAGAGCTTTAGGATCTGTGGGATTTCACAGAAGAACTGGCCCAGGGCATTGCCATGGCACAGGGGCAGGGAAAATGTATTGGCTGTGTGCAGCAGAGCATGGAGAAAGCCACTGGCCCAGGCAGCTGCTGCCATGTGGGCACAAGCTCTGCTGCCCAGTAGGGTCCCGTAGTGCAGGGGTTTGCAGATGGACACGTAGCGGTCGTAGCACATGATGGTCAGGACATAGAACTCTGTTGCAGCACAGAAAAGAAAAAAAAAACCTGTGCAACACATCCTGTGTAGGAGATGATCCTGATGTCCCAGAGGGAATTGTGCATGGCTTTGGGGACAGTGGTGCAGATGGAGCCCAGGTCGCTGAGGGCCAGGTTGAGCAGGAAGAAGAACATGGGCGTGTGCAGGTGGTGGCCGCAGGCTACGGCGCTGATGATGAGGCCGTTGCCCAGGAGGGCAGCCAGGGAGATGCCCAGGAAGAGGCAGAAGTGCAGGAGCTGCAGCTGCCGCGTGTCTGCCAGTGCCAGCAGGAGGAAGTGGCTGATGGAGCTGCTGTTGGACATTTGCTGTGGCTGCACATGGGAATCGGTAAGAAAAAGAATTATTGAATAGTTGAGTGTGGAGAGGACTTTAAATATCCCAGCACAGCTTATGGGCATCTTCCCCCCACTGCCTGCCCAGGGCTCTTCTGCCTGGGGCTGTCTCTGCCAGCAGCTGCTTCCCTGTGCCCAGGGCTGAGCCCTGCCAGAGCTGCCAGAGCCCAGCCCAGCCCTGGGGGCTCAGCTCTGCCCTGCAGACCCCTCCCAGCTCAGGCACTGCCCAGGTGCAGCTCTGGCTCTGCAAGCTCTGATGATAACATCAGAGCAATCCTGAGCAGGCTGGAAAAAGCACAAAGATGATGCATCTAAGAGGCCCTGTGCTGAATTCTGTTACTGCCTGGTTTATTCAGATGTGAAAAAAAACTTTTTCTCAATATGAACTGAGAGATGCATATCTATGGGGAATTCCCCATCCAGGCAACAAAGATTAGTACATAAGAAAGCAGAAATTTCCCATTTATGCAGTTCCTGTCTTGCTATGCTCCCTGTATAATCCATTTGGAAAAGTTCTGGAGTTAAATGCCATGCTGGGAACAGTCCTGAAAAATACAGCATCCTCACCACACAAGGATTACATTCCAAGACTTAACAGCTGTCTCCTTCCCCCCAGATCTTGTCCCCCAGCGCTGGGAGCAGCTCCAGGGCCGGCTGAGAGCTGTCCCTGGCAGGCAGCAGAGTCCCTGGCCCAGCACAGCGCCCTGGGCTGCAGGACCCTGCTCTGCAGGACAGCCCTGGGCACCCCTGGCTGCTCTGCACAGGAGATGAGCAGAGAACGCACTCACAGGCTCTGTGGGCATTGGCATGTTCCAGCTTTAGGAGATCTCTCCAGGAGCTGCAGCTGCATTGTCCTGCAGCCAGAGGTTCCTGTGCCAAGGGCTGGCAGTGATTCTGCCCCAGGCACTTCTCAGCCCCTTCCCAGCCCTGACTGATTGAAGCTCTCTGTGCCTCTGTGCTGTGCCCGGGCTGGCTGCAGGCAGTGCCCCAGCCCTGCTGGGCTGGGAGAAGAGCTGCTCAGCAAGAGAAATGTGCTTTTGAAGCTCTGCTTGGTTACCAGGATCACCCTCTGTGCCAGGAGCCCGGCCCAGCTCAGCAGCACAGACACAGCACAAGGACTTTAATGACCCTCTGGGGCTTTGTGCTCAGCCCTGAACATCAGGCCCTGAGAGGGAGCTGCAGAAACCTCTCTGGAACTCCAAGTCAGAATCCAACTCCAAAGTTTCTTGGACTTTTAATGGGTCCCACTGAGGGACACGACTGAGAAAGTGTCCCCAGACCCCAGGCAGAGGAGAGAACTGGAGGCACTGATGCCAGGAGGGGACAAAGAGAAGCCAAGTCTTGCTGCCCTGGGGCACAGCAGGGTCTGTGCCACCAAGGGCTGTGAGGAGACACCTTGTCCTGAGGCCCTGGGGCCTCCTGGCACAGCCCCAGCCAGGCTGGGCACTGTCAGCCCCTGGTCCTGCCTTCAGCATCCCCCCCTAGCCCACATCCCAGTGGCCTCAAGGATCTGCTGGAAGGAGTCCCTGGGGAGCCTTGGTCAGGAATGGCCCTGGGGGCTCCTTCATGCTCCCCAGGACTGCAATGTCCTTTTTCAAAGTGCTTTGGCTTTTGCTTTTGCCTTGGAGTCTGTGAGAGGTTTCTGCAATCCTGGCCTCCAATATTTTGCTGTAATTAATCCTTGGAGAGGATTTGTCAGTAACAACACTCAGTGGGGCCCATTAATGCTTCAAGGTACTTCAGTTATCTGAAGGTACTTGGTGTTTCCCTTTTGCTACAGACTCTATGAGAGGTTTGTGCAATCATGGCCCCATTTATCTGCTTTAATGAGTCCCTTGAGAACTTTGTACTGACAGTCAGTGGAGCTCATGAATACTTTAAGATTCTTAAATTTTGTATGGTACTTTGGATTTTCCTTTCCACATTGAGAGCTCTTTGTGCCATTTTTGTCCCTGAGGAAGAACCGTCCAGTGGTATCTCTGCAAAGGTTATTTTCTATTGATGCTTGGGACAGAAAATGCAAAGCATGGAGCACCATCTGGATGAAGTGGAATGCTGAAAAAACAGTCCTTGAGATCAATGATCACAAGCGACCAGTCCCTCGGGATCATCGAGAGAGATGGAAGCCCAAGCTGCAGTGGCCCCATGTCCTCGATGACCTCGTTGATTTTCCTGAGATCGTGAAGCAGTCTCCAAGACCCTGAAGTTTTCTTGCGAATGACAAACACTGGGGAATTCCATGGGCTGTCTGTTGGTTTGATGTGTCCCTTCTGCAGCTGTTCTTGGACCAACTTTTTCAATGCACTCAATTTTTTCCTCTCCAGGGGCCACTGATCCACCCAAACAGGATCATTTGTTTTCCATGTCAATTTCAGAGTGGCGAGTGCCACAGTGACCCCTGTTAAAAATCCAATTCTAATTCCAGTCCCCATTGTGCCAAAAGGTCCCTTCCCCATACTGTGATGGGCTTTTGCACGATGAAAGGACGGATAACTGCTGTCTTTTTTCCCGGACCTGTGACAACAATTGCATTCTCACTCTGCATGCACAGGGAACTCCCCCCTATGCCTGTGAGAGAACCCAAAGGTGCAACCAAGTCCCATTCCCGAGGCCAAAAAATGTATGAAATAACTGTAACATCCGCTCCTGTGTCAAGCATCCCTGTAATAGCAATTGTCTTTTCATTACAAGTCAACTGACAAGTAACAATGGGCTGATCTCGGCTCAAATGTTTCACCCAAAATGCATGCACCTCTGCTTGATCACCAGGAAAAGAGTCCTGTTTGTTGAACACTGGCATGGCTTGCCTTTCTGGATGAGATGGCAAAGCCATGGCTCGAGCAATCGGTGTGTTTTGTGGAATTGTCAGAGGTGGTCACAAGGCTTTTGCCGTGACCATCAACTCCTCATTATGGTTTGCTGAAATCAAAGATGGATAAACAAGTCCAAGTATACTGCTCCTGTCCCTGGCCATTATTAAAAAGTCCTGCCTTTTCCAAGAAGTCCCTGTGACACCTGTAGGTATCACTGCATGGCTATTGTCCAAAAGACACGTCAATTTGGAGGTTGCCAAGATGCATTGGAATCCGGGTGGTACCAAGTCTGGGTCGCTGGGGATTTTGGAGATTGCTCTGCTGAGGGGTTCTGTTTGTTGCTCCCCAAGGATTGTCCCTGCTGGTTCTGTGTCACTGCCAGGATTTGTGTCTGAGCGCGCTGGCGTTGATTCACGCTCTTTTTTCCATTTCCTGGAATAGGAAGAAGTTTCCCATCCATATCTGTCTGTGAGTGACACTCACTTGCGAGATGTTTCCCTCTCCTGCATTGAGGGCAAAGGTCTGGTGGTTTGTTGGGCTTTGCAAGTTGTGGGCAGTTCCTTTTAATATGTTCTTGTGCCCCACACCCAAAGCACCGTCTCTCTGCATTAGGGTTGCCCTTTGTATAATTTCCAAGAACTTCCCTAACACGTTTTTCAATTCGATCCCCCAAGTGTTCCTCCATGATGGAAGCAACATGTTGTGGTGTCCCCACCTTGCTGCACGCCTCGATCATGTCTGCCAAGGTGGCCTGGTGCGGCATCATGCTGATGATCCGTCTGCACTCCGGATTGGCATTGGAGAACGCGAGGCTTTTGACCAGGTGTGGTTTCGCTCCCTCCTCGCTCACCTGTCGCTCCACCGCCGGAGAAAGACGATCCACGAATGAAGAAAACGGCTCCAAAGGACCCTGTTTGATCTCGGTGTAGATGTTGTCCTGGACCCCCGCTGGAGCAATCTGAAGAATCGCCCTCCGTGCTGCCTCTTTGATGTCGCTGAGCACGTGACGCGGGAGCCTCACCGCCTGTTGAGTTGGATCGTCCTCAGGAGGATCACCAGCAAGCTGCGCCATGGTGAGGTTCGCATTCGGCCCACCCTGGTATCTGGCTCTCAGCTCCTCCAGGGATCTCCTCCACACCTTCTGCCACACAAGAGCTTGGGTGTCTGTAAGAACTGATGTTGCAAGATATTTAGGATCGTATGGTGTTAAATCATACATGCCAAAAATGCTTTTTAACATCTGCTTGAAATATGGTGATGACAACCCATTGTCCCTAATGGCCTTAGCTAAATCTTTGATTGCTCCACGGTCCAGGCGTTCCCATCTCGGGTTTTGGCCCTGAGCGTCATAGCTCACCGGCATTATTATGTTTCCCGAGCCCTGCAATAAACCTTTCTCTTTCTCCAACTCTGCTCGAATGTCCTGCCAGTCCACTTTTGCGCTCTGCAAAGCTGTAAATTCAGTGGGTACTTACCTGTAGAGTGGAGTCATCTGTTGTGGCTGCAGCTCTGGTGCAGCAGCACTCACTGATACCAACGGCGTCTGCAGCATCTGCGAAGATGAAGGCTGGAAGTCTCTGGAGAAAAGTGAAGCATCTGCTGTGGAGGAGAACACACGACTGCCCTGCATTGTTTGGAAAATTTTTGGAAGATGAACCAACAGTTCTGGCTGTCACTCCAAGGCTGTGCTTAAATATTGTAAAAGAAATTCAACAACCACCTTTGATATTAAAATTGACTCTCCCTGCCCCGAAAGTTTGGCAGACCTTGATTTTGGAATTGTCCAAGCTGGAACACCCTCCGAAGCGGTGATGCGTATCATTTCCTCTCGTTGCTGCGCCTCAGCAGAAGTGTCCTGAGTCCCGCACTGTTCCGGTGTCAGTGGAGGTTCCTGCTGCCGTGCAGATGTGACCTTTTTCACCCTGGAGTTTTTCTTATAAGAAACTGGAAAAAAGTCCTGCAATGTCACAGTCCCACCACTGGGTGGCGCAGTGCCTTGACCGGACAAGTTCTGTGCCGCCTGTTGCAATGTTGTGGTTCCGCCGCTAGATGGCGCTGCCGCCTGACCAGCTGAGGTCAGAACCGCACTCTGCTCTTCAATCTGCACTTCCGATAAACATTTGAGCATTTCTTCTGACAATTGATTTACATTTGCAAATCCCGCACTAATTCCTGATAAACCTTTGAGCATTTCTCCTAATAACTGATTCACATTTGCGATCCCTGCAGTCGGTGTAACTGACTCTCGTTGCAATAACTGTTCTAATTTGGTCATGTCAGAAGCCGACAGGGATTGGCCGTGGGCTTGGGCTGTGTGTTGCTATGGGAACAATAATGGAACCGTGCCCTGAGGAATGCTTACATCCTGGCCATGCCCCATCCCTGCCTGCGTCATCTCAGGGGAGTGAACGCTCCTGCTCCGACCCCAGCTATGCTTTGGCCTCGCTCCGCCCCTCACCGCCTCCGAATCAGAGCCACTGCCATCCCCCCCAAGGCTGATGCAACCACCCTCCTGTTCCCATTCCGGCCCCGATGTCTCCGTCTCACTTTGCCCGTCTCCTGGCTCCATGCCAGCACCCACAGCCTGCGCGCGCCAGCTCCGCCCCCTGTGTGCCTGTCCCGCGCGTTCGAAATGTGAGAAATCCCCTCCACCCGTGGCTGTCGGGTTTTGCTCGACCTTCGCACACGTGCCCGCCGCCTGAGCTGCAGTGAGGAACGCCTCCCGCTGTCCCTCTGCCGCTTCCTCAGCAGCCCTGGCTGCCGCGGTCAGGGAGCCAAGTTCCCGCACCTCTTGGGCAGCCGCTTCTGCGGCCTCACGGATTCTCGACATTGAACGCGTCCCCGGGCGCTCCGAGCGCACCACCGCCGCACTCGCACCCCTCGCTTTCACCCCGATCCGTCCCGCCCCCACCGCTCTCCCCGGCCTCGCTTTCTGCGCGGACTGTTTTGAACTCCCAGCCTGCGCAGATGTGGAGGCGCTTTCCTCTCCCTCCTCCCCCTGCTCTGCACTCACGTTCGCACCTTCCCCCACCGGAGCCGCCACCGCTGCCGCCCCACCGTGGGTTTGGACTCGGGCAATGTCTTCCTCCCACCGAGGGTCGCGGCTGTGCCTGGCTCGCCTGCCTCTGTCTGGGGAATTTCTGCGTCGGAGGAGCTTAGGGACTCTTGGGAAACTGAGGAACAGTGAGAGCCCGGGGACACGGGACGCGATGGGGTATCATCTCCCTGATGTTCCACAGGAAGCAATCCTGCCTGTCCTGTGTCTGTGGTGAGAGGGGATGTCCCAAGCTGCTGGCTGGACTGTCCCCCACTCTGTTTGTCACCAGGAGCCGTAGCTGCCTGGCTTGAGCTGCCGCGTTGTGAGAGTGACTCTAAAACTGTTCTTGCTGAAGATAAAAGTTTTGCGGCAAGCTTATTATTTTTTATAGCCTGATAATATAATTGCTTATTAATTTCCTGCCAAAAATTTGGCTCACACAATAAATCTGGATCTGAGTGTGGGAAGTTATACCTCACCCATAATAATAAATCTTTCAGCTCCTTTTGAGCAATCTCCACCGGATGGGCAGAGATGATGCCCTGGAAGGCAGATACTATTTCTTTTTCCTCTTGGGAGAATTCCCCCGCCATGTTCTTAATTTTGACCGTTCTCACCAAAAGCTGTGTCGGCTCGAGGTCAGTCCGGAGATGGCACTGATCACCGTCCAGCAGGTCACAGGTGAGAGATCCCAGGCGCGCTTCTGTGTCATCTCCTCCCTGGAAAGTCCCCGAGGCGAGTTGTTTCAGTGAAGGTCAGGTTCTTATCTCGAGCTATCCGCTCCCTCTCTTCTTGGAATTTACGGTGAGTGTGTGCTCTCCTCTTCTCTTTTTTTCTTCTCCGCTGATGCAGGTTGGAGGTTGTTTGATGTTTCTTTTCGGTCTTCTTGCTGGTGCCCAGCCAGGGAACCAGATGTGAGAACCCCGGGTTTGGTTTGGGGTCTCATATGGTGGTAAAGCTTCTCTTCCAACACGTGTTCCCAAAGAAAAACTCTGCAGCCTCTTCTTGTTCGGTCTCAAGATGATTTATTGCTAGTTATCTAACAGACTAGGTTCTCGGGCTGCAGCCCTTTGGTCAGCGGCCCAGGCAGAGAAGCACACACTCCTGACACCCTGACTGTCTGGTGTCTTCTTCTTCTCTCCCCCCGCCCAGGGCTGCTGCTATCTTTTATAAGATATATTACATATAACATGTTTACAATTATTCCCCAATACCTATTACCTACGTTGCCAAGTGTTTTTTCTATTCTAAACCAATCTGTGAGTGCCAACATCACCAAGAACATGGAGGTAAGGAAGAAGAAAGAAGAAGGATGGGTTCAGCCCACTTTCCTCCATCTTAGAACTTCTCACCCCATGTACAAAGTAAAAACCCCCCTGTACATGCACTAAAACCCCCCTGTACACTACCAAAAAATATTTCCCTCTACTTTGTGACTACATTTACTATACTATCTAGCACTTTGTGACTGCCTGTTCCACCTTCAAAGCTGGTAATTCTTTCCATGGTTCAAAATCGAAATCACAGCTAAATCCAGCTGCCTGCTGGGGTCCAGACTGCGTCTGACCACGGCCTGGAACCTCTAAAAATGTCTGAGAGACATTTTGAGTTCCCACAGACCATGCCTGGGAAGTGTTTCCTCACAGCCCGCAGTGCACCTTCCAATCCCTGGAAGTCTGAAGGAAGCACTAGGAATTCCAGCATCCATTAATGCAGACAAGGATTGAAATCCTTTCTTACCTGAAGAGGGTAGGAAAATATATTGATACTGTGAGGAAAGTAACATTCCTTCCCAAAATGCTATGGGTTTGAGATTTAATGTTCAGTTTAGGAAGGCTTTGTCCCCATCACTGAAGTCCAGACATCATCACTAAACATTCTGAGGCCCTTTTCTCAGCTTCTCTGCTCCACCCTTCTTGCCAGCACTGGATGGCAGTGTCAGACTCCACTTGACACAAACTCCTCTGTGGGCTCCCCTCCTGCTGAAGGAAAGCTCCTGCCAAACTGTTCCTTCCCTGCTTTCCAGCCACAATGTCCACAGCCTCCCTCTGAGACATCCTCCCCTAAATGTCTGTCCCTTCAGAGGAGCACACACCCCTGGCTGTGCTTTGCACACAGGGACTCTGTTTGTGTGGTGTTTGCATTTCAGCCTGTAAGGAGAGCACAGGGTGCAAGGAGAATGCCAGAGGCAAAAGATAACAGGAAGTCATCTGGTTGCAAACAAACAATTCTGAAAAGTTTATTCCTTTGCTTAAATCTATCTTATTAATGGAAGTTTGGTATTTATAACATTGAATACAGAGAGTATTTCAAATAATCAATACAGAAATTATTTCTAACAATCAATACAGAGTATAACAGCCAATACAGAGATGATAGCAATCAAAACAGAGTATTTTTAACAATCAGTACAGAGTATTTCTAACAATATAGGGTATATCTAACTAATCAATACAGAGAGTATTTCTAACAATCAATAGAAAGCGTATTTCTAAAAATCAATAGAGTATTTCTAACAATCAATACAGAGATTATAGCAATCAATACAGTATATTTAACAATCATTACAGAGAAATAAGGACATTCTTAACCTAAGGAACTTAAGGAATTTCAAGCACCAAGTTTGTCTTACAGGAATGAAGCAATTGAAGAGGTAATTCAACAAATCTATCCACAAATGCTGGAAGATATCCTCCAGTTCTGCCCATGGAGATGCAAATGGCCCTGAGCAGCCCAAGGGCTTTGTCAGGAAGGCCACTCCTTTCCAGGCTTTCCCCAGGAGCCCCGGGTCAGTCTTTTCTTCTCTGTGCTCCCCTCTGGCTCCATTCCTATGCTGCCTCCAGATCATGAACGTGGCAGGGACAACCAAGGAAACCACCATGCATGTGTGACAATGGATCTTTCCTCCAGTTCCCACAGAGGGCATGCCAGACACTACTGTCTGACTTCCAAGTCTGCAATTTCCTCCTCCAAGTGCAGCTGGTGCTGCCAAAGGATCACCTCCTGCTCCTTCATCCTCTGGACAATTCCTTTATCATCCTCAGGAGAAATCCCATTCTTTCCAGGGGGCTGGTTGATGCTGACAATGGCCATCAGCACCAGGTACCTATGGAAGATTTCTTCAGCCATGGCTGATCCTTCCCTGAAAGAAAGAAAGGAGGACAGAGCCAAGATCCAGACTATATTGCCTCGGGAAGAGACAGGAAAGAGGCTCGCCCCTGGCAGGAAGGCTCTGGCCAGCCCTGCAGAAAGGCTGGAGGCCAGAGGTGCTCCTCAGGGCAAGCCTGCTGCTGCCAGTTCCAGTCCAGCTGCCCAAAGAGGCTCCATGAGCACGTGGTGAGGAGGAAGAGGAGGAAGGTGCGAGACACAGGGACACAAACCTGAGCAGCCAGGTTTGAGGAGAGAGAAGCTCAGCATTGCAGATGGCAGAAGAAACCAAGCCCAGTCCCCCAAGCAGGAGGAGGAGAGGAAGGGCCCCCCAAGCTGGCTGCAGGCAGACAATGGAGACCTTTCCCAGATGATCCCAAATGGGCTGGGGGGAGGGAATACACGGCCCTGCTTTCCAGCTGCTCCCACCACTTCTGACCCTGACACTGTCATGAGACAAAGCCCGATGAAATCCTGCTCAGCGTGGGCAACTGGGCCCTTGAAGGGCTTAGTGTCAGGTCAAGGCTTCCTTTCCCTCCCAAAGCCTTCCCTTGGCAGCCTTGGGCAGGGGATTCATCCTCCCTCCCTCCTCCTTCCCACAGACCTGCTCGGAACCACTCCATGGGCACTTTCCATTCTCTGTGTCTGTCCTCAAGTGCAGTGCCAACCTGGGTCAGTCCTGGCCCTGTCCTGAGCTCCCAGGAGCTCACAGGCTGAGATGGCTACGCTCAGCCACACCAGGGCCCTGCCCCTGCCAACAGCACCCCCACAAGCAGCAGCAGCAGCAGCAGCAGCTGCAGCAGCAGCAGCAGCAGCAGCAGCAGCTGCAGTCGCCTCTCAGCTGTTGGTGCCCCTGCACTGCAGCCCCTCCCACTGGCACCAACCTTCCCCCATGGCCTTGGAGACAGTCCTGAATCCATCCATGGGGTCACAGAATCATGGAATCCCAGAGTTCAAGGTTCCTGGAATCCTAGATTCATTGAATTATAGGAACCACACTCAGAGGAGGAGGAGGAGGAGGAGAATGAGGAGGTGGACAAGGAAGAGGAGGAGGAGGAGGAGGCGGATGAGGACAGGAAGGAGGTGGAAGATGAGGAGGAGGAATAGGAGGAGGAAGAGAGAGAACGAGGACAAGGAGGATGATGAGGAAGATGAGGAGAAGGAGGAGAACGAGGAGGAAGAGGAGAACAAGGAGGAGGAGGAGGACAACGGCAAGGAGGATGATGAGGAGGAGGAGAAAGAGGAGGAGCAGGAGGAGGAAGAGGAGGATGAGGACAAGGAGGACGAGGGCAAGGACAAGGAGGATGAAGACGAGGATGAGGAGGATGAGGGCGAGGACAAGGAGGACGAGGACGAGGATGAGGAGAACGAGGGCAAGGAAGAGGAGGAGGAGGAGGCAGAGAAGGATCCAGCAGTGCTAATAATGGGGCCAGAGTGTGGCTCCAGAGGCCAAAGGGCCTCCTGAGGCAGCTGAAGGAACAGCTCCTGGGAAGGACAGCAGTGTTTGAATCCTGAAACCTGGTCAGGAACGATGGGAATGTGTCCCTGTAGCCAAGTGCTCTGTGTGAGAACAAGTAGATATTACAGGAGATTGTTTTACACATCCTGCCAGACCAAATCCCCCTGTTTGTCCCAGTGAAAACTCATGACCTGGGCTCCATCTAGGATGGAGCCAGGGCCAGGCTCTTGTACTGCCCAAGGTGTATCCCTTGAAGGCCTTTTAATAAATACCTGCTTTATTCCTTTAACACTGCCTAGCTCTGTTCTAGGCAGCCTCTCAAGGCATCACCACCAAACCAAGGGAACACGGACCAGGTCTGGCTGGCTGGGCCTCCTGGGGACCACCTGACCACCTTGGCATGTCGGGCTGCTTCTCACCTGCCCTGAGGCACTGGGGCTCTGGGCTTTCCTTCCTATGGGAGAGAACTCTCCTTCTCCTCCATGGGCCATGGCCAAAATCGGGATTCCTCCTCCAAAACTCTGTACATCCAAGGATTGCTCCCAAGTGAAAGCTGCCAGGACAGACAGGTCTGGCTGCCCTTGGCCTCTTGGGAGCTGTGTCTCATCTGCTTTAGAAACACTGGGGCTGGTGTTTTCCTTCTAATGGAAAAGAACCTTCTTTCTTCTCAAGGTGTCTGTGGTCAAAGTGGAGATTCCATCTCACAAATTCCATATATCCAAGGATTCCTCCAAGACAAAAGCTGCCAGGACAAACAGGTCTGTTTGTCTGAGCCTCCCAGGAGACACCTCTTTCTTCTTCTGCCTTTGAAATTCTTGGGCTCTGTGCTTTCCTTCCTATGGAAAGGAACTGACTTTCTTATCTATTCAGGAAATGGCTAAAATTGGGATTCCACCTCTAAAATTCCCTATATCCAAGGGTTGCTCCCAGACAAAATCTGCCAGTACCATCAAGTCTGGCTGGCCTTGGCCTCTGGTGGCTGCCCCTGCCACACTGGGGCTCGGTTCTTTCCTTCCCATGGAGGTCACTGTGACACTGTGGGCACCTCATGGAACCAAGGGGATCATTGTGGCACCACTGGAGCCCATGGAACCAAGGGGCCATGGTGACACCACGGGGCTTCATGGACCCAGAGACCATTATGACTCTGTGGGGCCTGATGGAACCATGGAGACCATTCCGACCCTTCAGGGCCCCGTGTCACCATGGGGGCATTGTGACACCTCAGGGCCTCCTGGAAGCAAGGGACCATTGGGACACTGTGGGGCCCCATGGGATAGGAGAACATGGACCAGGTCTGTCTGGCTTGGCCTCCCAGGGGCCACCTGACGGGTCTGGCTGATCTTGGAATGTCAAGGCCTTCCCCTCATCAGCTCCTGGAGCACTGGGGCTCAGTGCTCTTCTCTGTATGGAAATAACCGTCTGCTATTTCAGATGTCCATCGCCAAAATTGGTACCCTCCCTAAAAATTTTCCTATTTGTAAGGGTATCTCTTAGAACACAATCAGGCAGCTCTGGATGGCCTTTGCCTCCGGTGGTCAACTCTCATCCACCCCTAAAACAGTGGCACTCTGTTTCTTCATTCATGTGGAAAAGAACTGGTCTTCATGTCCAGGGACCATGGCCAAAACAAGACTTAGCCACCAAGCTCAGCCGGGCTCACGGAACCATCTGCAGCCCCGGGAGATATTGACTCTGCCAGTGCTGCCATCCTCCCTCCAGTGAGAGAAAAGGACACAGGGCAGGCACACAGAGGAGCAACATGAACACACCGAGGTCAGGGAAGAGGAAGTTGAGTCCCAGATGGGAGGGATGAGGAGATGCCTTGATCTTGGGGCTGAAATCCTCTGCTAAAGCTATGGAGAAGGATGTCATTGATACATCAGACTCTCTTTTTGCCTATAAGGCATTGAAAAGTATGAGGTGATGACTTGCTCAGCAAAGGCCGCCATGCTAAAGTAAGCAAATGTTGCAGTAGCTGTGATCCCACAAGAAGCTTGAACCAAGAAAGAGAGCACAGTGATGAGACCCCGTGCCCTCAGGGAGAGAAGAAGACCTCTGTTCCCAGAGATGAAGATGATTTTAGAAATAGAAGGAGAGAACTTTTGCTTTTAACAGCTCTTCTTTAAACTAATACCCCATAAACTGACATGGCCCATAAACACAGCTGTGAGAAAGGCTGTGAGAAAATTGGAGGGACTTCACAATTGCAGATTTTTCTGAGCAGCTGCTATTTGTGGAAGCTAAAAGCCATGCGATAACTGTTTTCTTGTGGAGATGCCTCCATAACATAAACAAGAGGAACTTCTCTCCCTAAGTGAACAGAAGAAAGACAATTCTAGAGATGGTAAACTGACTGAAAATATTTGGTTTTTTCTCTTTACATTTTCAGGTTGTCAGGAGAGAGGAAGTGTTCTGAAAGTTTTGTTCTGGTCCTTAATGCTCCTTCTTTTATTTACTGTTAGTAAACTTTTCTTTTTTCTCTAAAGGATTGACCTTTGCCTTTCTCCTAATCCTACCTCACAGCAGGAATTGAGTAAGTATATTATAGTGTGTGCTCTGATAATTAGCCAACGCTGAACCCACTACACTAGTCGATGCATTAGCCAAGAAATCTCAAATTGGTGAAGCAAAACCAGTAAAGGAATGTTCATGATGAACTGCATTACAACAGTGGCAAATCAAGGCAGAAGCATGGTTTGTCAGGACTTGCTTGATCCTAATGAGCCCCGTGGTGCACTTGGAGCTGAGCCTTGGAACCTCAGGGCCTGAGAGGAGATTGCAAAAAACCTTCCAGAAGTTAAAATCAAGAGGAAAAACCCAAAGTGTCACGAGGTACTAATGGGACTTACTTAGGTCCATCCCCAACACAGGCTCCTCATGGACTCCTTGGAGGAGAGAACTGGAGGCCAGGATGGCACAAAAATTTCTCAGTCTGGAAATGAAAATTCCAAAGTAGCTTACAAAAGTTAAGTATCTCAAAGCATTAAAGAGCTCCTCTGAGTGTCAGTGCCAAGCTCTCAAGGGACTCATTAAAGCAGATAATTGGGGCCATGATTGCACAAACCTCCCACAGAGTCTGTATCAAAAGGGAAACACCAAGTACCTTAAAAGAACTGAAGTACCTTGAAGCATTAATGAGCCCCACTGAGTGTTGTTACTGACAAAGCCTCTCCAGGGACTAATTACAGCAGATAGTTGGAGGCCATGATTGCACAAAGCTCTCAGAGACTGCAAGGCAAAAGGAAAAGCCAAAGTCCTTTGAAAAACCTGCAGTCCCTGGGAGCATGAAGGAGCCCCCAGGGCCATTCCTGACCAAGGCTCCCCAGGGACTCCTTCCAGCAGATCCTTGAGGCCACTGGGATGTGGGCATGGGGGGGATGCTGAGGGCAGGAGCAGGGGCTGACAGTGCCCAGCCTGGCTGGGGCTGTGCCAGGAGGCCCCAGGGCCTCAGGACAAGGTGTCTCCTCACAGCCCTTGGTGGCACAGACCCTGCTGTGCCCCAGGGCAGCAAGACTTGGCTCCTCTTTGTCCCCACCTGGCATCAGTGCCTCCAGTTCTCTGCTCTGCCTGGGGCCTGGGGACACTTTCTCAGTCGTGTCCCTCAGTGGGACCCATTAAAAGTCCAAGAAACTTTGGAGTTGGATTCTGACTTGGAGTTCCAGAGAGGTTTCTGCAGCTCTCTCTCAGGGCCTGATGTTCAGGGCCTGAGCACAAAGCCCCAGAGGGTCATTAAAGTCCTTGTGCTGTGTCTGTGCTGCTGAGCTGGGCTCCTGGCACAGAGGGTGATCCTGGTAACCAAGCAGAGCTTCAAAAGCACATTTCTCTTGCTGAGCAGCTCTTCTCCCAGCCCAGGAGGGCTGGGGCACTGTCTGCAGCCAGCCCGGGCACAGCACAGAGGCACAGAGAGCTTCAATCAGTCAGGGCTGGGAAGGGGCTGAGAAGTGCCTGGGGCAGAATCACTGCCAGCCCTTGGCACAGGAACCTCTGGCTGCAGGACAATGCAGCTGCAGCTCCTGGAGAGATCTCCTAAAGCTGGAACTTGCCAATGCCCACAGACCCTGTGAGTGCATTCTCTGCTCATCTCCTGTGCAGAGCAGCCAGGGGTGCCCAGGGCTGTCCTGCAGAGCAGGGTCCTGCAGCCCAGGGCGCTGTGCTGGGCCAGGGACTCTGCTGCCTGCCAGGGACAGCTCTCAGCCGGCCCTGGAGCTGCTCCCAGCGCTGGCCAGGAGCTGTGGGGGGAAGGAGCCACCCTGAGCAGGGCAGGTGCTGCTGCTGAGAGGGGCTGGCTGGGGCAGGGCTGCTCCCAGCTCCAGACCAGCCTGGGCACAGCTCCGGAGGACACTTCCCAAAGAAGGTAAGCCTAGGATTGCTGTAAAGATCAGGAGCTTTCCTGAGAGTGTTTTCAATTTTCTGCTTGGAGAAAGATGATGAAGTTGTGATGATGATAAAAATATTTTTGCTTTTTATATATTTTTCATATATTCATAGTTCTGTAAATTACTGTTATGTATTTTTAAAATTATAATCCTTAACTAACTCTATTAAACTCTTAAATAACTCTTTTTAACTACTATTATATATTTAATGTATTTATGATCCTTAATTAACTCTAGTATGTTTCCTTACCTTCTCTTAGATTTTAGAACTATAACCTGTCTAAATACATTTTTAAAGTGCTATATAATCTTTTTATCAGAGAAAGAACCCACAAGAAGAGTATTTTGGGTTTTGAATGTGAGCAGTGATAAGAAAAACTGGGACAAATAAGGCCCTGGACTTATTCCAGTGGGTTGAGCCAGGGTTGTGTAACTGGGTACTGAATCTCCCATTGGATGTTCCTGTTAAATATCCTAAATAATCAACATTAACAAATTGTTGAAATCAGGGGCTGGGTGTGCCTCATCCCCACTGGGACACCTGGAAGCTTCCAATAAAGGTCTGGTTTTAACTTCACTGTTCTAACACTGTTGCAAGGGCTCTTTTTTTTCTCTTTTGATTATAGACGACAGGGGGATGAGAGAAGCAGAACAGGAATTGTAATCCCAGATTCACAGAACATTCTGAGTTGAAAGGGATGCACAGCATCATC